>NW_011495026.1:9072859-9098099 GCF_000754665.1 Bison bison bison | reverse complement strand
AAAAAAAAAAAAAAAATAAGTTTTGCAAGTGAAAGGGCAAAGTGAGAATCATGGGAAAGGTACAACATTTAAAAAAAAGTTTACTCATGTTACCAAATTCTTTGTATATAGTGCATGCAATCTTATATTAATAAGAACTATGTGCTGATTATGAAAGGAAGATCAGTAGAACTAATAGGGAAGAGAAATGAAGAAAAAATTCAGACTCCTGGCAGGCATTTATCAGAATACACTTCTTACACAAGATTGTAAAGAACTCAGTTTTTAGAATCTTAATATATTAGAGCCTAAAGAAATTTTAGAAATCATGGAGTCCCACATCCTTTTGCACATTAAAAAACTAGAGAGTTGGAGCCTCTTGGTTTTACTGCCTATTGATAGAAACTGAACATATGAAAATAACAAACTTTTGGTTATTATTTCTGTTACTTGCTTACCTGTGCTACAATTTCAAGAATAACCTAAGAGAAGGGTTGTTGCTTACGGCAGTCTGGATGACCACCTGGTTCTCAGTCTTAGGGAAGAACCTGGGTGTGATTATAGTGTCCCAGGTTTGGACCTCCGCTTACAGAGCTTGGGAGGCTTCCCCAGAGGCTCAGTAGGTAATGAATCTGCCTGCAATGCAAGAGACACAGAAGAAAAATCCTGTGTACAGAGGAGCCTGGCAGGCTGCAGTCCATGAGGTCACAAAGAGTCAGACACAACTGAGCACACAGCAGGCACACACTACAGAGCTGGAGGAGTCAGTGTTGTTAGTTTATTGGAGAGTTTATTAGTGGGGCTCTGAGGATAGGTCCATAATAATACTCTCAAGAGACTGATACATAAAGTGGGACACCAGTTTGTCCATTTATAAGAGATACAATTGTTAAGCTGACCAAATGCTTTGTTTATAAACAACACTCTTTTCATCCTTAAAAATACATGTGGAGAGCTATGTTATAATTAGTAGTTTTTTGGTAAGTAGAAATCTGATAGAAGGCTCTGTGTTGGAGGATCTTAATTACTATGTCATTGCTATCTCTTTCTCTGCCACTGGGATAGGCCTGCTGTGAACTGATGTTCTTGCCTTTGGGCAGGACTGGGAGCAAGCATGTGACACTAATGTTTTGGCCTGGAAATGTTTAAGGGCCTATATTTTTGTCTTCTAAAGTCATAATTCGTAGATTCATTGTAGTCCATGCATTTTCTGTTGGCACATCCAGTTTAATTGATTAGGTTTAAGTTTTCTTACTTCAAATTACATTTCAGTTAAACTTGTCTCTGTGAGATTGCACTTAGGTCAGGTCATCTGAATAGAATGTTGGATAATTTCTACAGATGGCTTATTGTGATCATATTGTTCCAAGTTTTATCCTCAGGGTAAAAATCCATATGTATTCAAGGGTATCTGATACTTGGGTGTTGGTTATATTGTGTGTGTTTCAGGAATGTGAAGATTTATCAAAACAAAAAAGAAACAGTCCATATGTATGAAGATTTCTTAGACAGCTGTGTAATAGGGCCTTGTTCTGTTTGAAGCACATGTAGATCATAATTTTAATGACTGTGAGTCATAATCTTAATTTCAAGTGGGGGAAAAGAACAACTTAAAACAGTTAAAACTATATGGTATAGAGTATAAATGTTATATAGATTGTTAGTCCTGAGAATTGTGTAGTTAAGATGCCAGAAGTGGGAGAGACGTCACTTACAATAGATGGAGAGTTAAGTATTGGAAACTTTCTAAGTGAAGGGGTATTTAGACTGAGCTTTGGGAAATGTGGGATGAATGATGAAATTTGAGAAAAAAGGGATAGGACTTTAGCATGAACAGTTAGATCTATCCTTGTCTGTATAACAAGTGCATTTTTTTTTAAATTTCACAAGAATATGTAATATATTTTTATTTTATTTTGTTAGGAAGGAAGCGAAGGACAAGTGTTGGTCCTTGGGGCCACAAATCGCCCTCATGCTTTGGATGCTGCACTCCGAAGACCCGGACGGTTTGATAAAGAGATTGAGATTGGAGTTCCAAATGCTCAAGACAGGCTGGATATCCTCCAGAAACTGCTTCGAAGGGTACCGCATTTACTCACAGAAGCTGAACTGCTACAGCTGGCAAATAGTGCTCATGGATATGTTGGAGCAGACTTGAAAGCCTTGTGTAATGAAGCAGGTGAGAGTGATTGCTATAGTGAGTCTGTACTGATGGATTTAATAACTCTGGTTTCTTTACAAGCTGATAATTTATATCTAATTACTTTCCTATTGGAGGCAGCTAATTTTTTTCTAATCATAAAAATATATATGTTTTAAAAAATTCAGGTAATTCAGGAAACTGTAAACAAAACAAAACAAAACACTCTGAATCCTTCTTCCTAAAAATAACCACTGTTACATATCTTTCTTCCTAAGTACACAGATACACACAGACACACACACACATAACTCAATGCATTAATGGCGATATTGATGGTGAAAGTGTTATTGATATTGTTCTATTAGAAAATAGGGAGAAGTGCTTGCTGGAGAATGAAAATTTTTCTTACAGGGCAGCTTTGTATTTGTTGAAGTGCTAAAAAAGTACTTAGTGAAACCTAAGAATTCTATACCTCAAAATAATGTGACAGTGATGTTTCAGTTTGAACCTGTATAAAGGCTGTTATTAATCAGTTGACTCTGACTTTAACCACAGCATAACTGTAGTTGCTTTGGAAGCTCTTAAGACCTTTTTTTTCAGGGTAATTTTAGCCATGGAAAATGTAATCAGATCAGAGCAGCTTTTATAGCCTATTAAAGTATTTGATGGGCTTCCCTGGTGGCTCAGACGGTAAAGCGTCTGCCTGCAATGCGGGAGACCTGGGTTCGATTCCTGGGTCAGGAAGATCCCTTGGAGAAGGAAATGGCAATCCACTCCAGCACTCTTGCCTGGAAAATCCTATGGATGGAGGAGCCTTATAGGCTACAGTCCATGGGGTCGCAAAGATCAGGCAGGTAAGACTTTACTGAAAATGTCGAATAATCTTTTGATTTTGTTGTTCTGAGAGTATTTATTTCTAGAAGAGGCATCTTTCCTAGAAAAGATATCTTTCTTCTAAGACTGGGTGTATACCTCATAGCATTTCTAGTTTGCCAGTAATTTTAGGTTCCTTAAATTTATTTTTTCCTCTAGTATGGACATATGTTTCTAAGTCCTTTTATATTTTGGAGGAATCTTTTTTCATTTGTGGCATTCTGTTCCAGTGTGTGACCTATCCAGTATCTTCATAAGGTGCTTTAAATAAAGTTTAACCCTTGTAGGTCATGAAAGAAATTGAATTCTTGAATTGGGAATTTAGTTTTTTGGTTTTTTTTTTACAGTTTTGGTACAGAAATATGGTAACTTTTATTTGCAAAGCTTTGATTCATAGTTAATCAAATTTACTAGGTTCTGGACTCTTTTATTAGTCATTTGATCTTTATAATCTGACGTAGGTGTGCAGGGAAACAGTTTTGAGAAGGAAGAATAGAAAAGATATTTGGAAGAGATAATTTGGATATATTAATTCTTTGTAGAAAAAATAAGTTTTAATTCACTCTATTTGGTCACTTTCACAATTTCCATTTTAGAGGACACACAACTAGGGAGGACTATAGGTTATGCAGATGACAAGGTAAATATGAACATTCTGCTGGTACTTTATGGTCTTGGACAGAGTCCCTTTCTGCCTAGTTTCTTGTTCTTCATAGCATTGATGAGTTTGATCATGAAAATGAATTCCCTGCTGATCAAGAAACAGAAATATTAGTGGTTTACTTTGCTTCCTTCATTCCATTAGGTGACAATGAAAAGTCTGGATTACTCTTTAAGCATTACTTTGTACTTGCTTATCTAGGCAAGGATTCATTCTTCAGCATCCTTTTTCAACTTTCTAATAGATTTCATGCATTCTAGAAGGTTCTGGGATTCATGCTGTCTAGAGACATACAATCTGATGAAGGAAAAAGATCTGTAAAGAACTATACAGTGAGATAGAGCTTCCCTGATGGCTCAGCGGTAAAGAATCCTCCTGCCAATGCTAGAGACGTGGGTTGAATCCCTGGGTCTAGTAGATCCCCTGGAGAAGGAAATGGCAACCCCACTCCACTATTCTTGCCATGGACAGAGGAGCCTGGTGGGTTGCAGTCCAGGGGGTTGCAGAGTCAGACATGACTTAGTGACTAAACAACAACAACAGTACAGTGAGATACATGCTCAAAACTAGGGAAAAGTAATATGGTAACTCACAAACCAGATGTAAATAGGATCATCTACTTTTTAGTCACATACTAGATATAAATATAAACCCCGCCCCCCGCCCCCCGCCAAGAACTTTAGGAAGATGGCAAGAAAACTTAATTTCTACTGCTGTGTTACATTTAATTGAAAAAGTTGTGAAAGGGTCAGAAGGTAGGGTAGGGAGAGAATGCTTATTTGAAGATATGTACACATAAAAAGGATGTATGTACATGGCATATACAAGCAGTAAATAAATATTAACTGCTGTTAATATGACTTAATGATTTCAAATCATCAGGTATTTAAACTTACCTTCTGTTTCCCCTAATCTAGCAATACATCAGATTTTGAGAACGTAATTTTAAAAATGATTTAGTCTCAGAGCTAAAGTGTCCAGTAGGGAAAATAATGTGGTTTCTGTATACTGTCTTAAATACTAGCCTGTGTTGTATTACATAATGTTGTTCTCTAATTTTATGTAGAGAATAAAGCTTAAGAACAGTGTCCTAGAAGTTTTGCAAGGGATATTCCTAAAGAGGCAGCAGGGTGGGGAGTTATAGTAGAAAATGGATTTTTAGTAGAAAATACCTTTAAGCTCAGACTTGTGGTCTTGGGCAAGTTCTTTACCTTATCTGAACCTTAGTTTTTTTCCATTTGTAAATTAATGGAGTTATGGTAGATGATATCTAAGTACCCTTGTACATATGACATTCCCCAGATATAAGAGAACAAGAAAGAAATGGAAAAAGAGGGAGGGAGGAAAGATAGGAAGGGTAGAATGAACTTAAATAAGTTCGGGTAATAAATGGGTAATAACCTGGAAATACCCAAGTTACACAGTAAACCTGGCCTGACCTCATGAGCTACTTGCATATACCTGGCCTTTCCATGCTTCAATGTCATCTCTTTTATACTTGTTTGCCTGAATTTAACTGGTTAGTCAGGAATTTTTCCTGCACTGTCCTTAGAAATAATGCTACAAAGCAGACTAATACAGATTGTGAAGTCAACTGCCTTTTCTCATTGAAACAGTTTTATAGTTTCTGACTAAGGATTTGAGTAAATTATACATTTGGTTAATAGTATGACTCAGAAGGGAAGATAAAACAACTCAAACTCTGTATGCATTAAAAATAGTAGAATTATGGTCCAAATGCTATAGAATGGGCATATCTTACTTATCAAGGGCATCCCTAATATGTGCATTGAGCATAGGAAGAAAAAACTTAGCCATATAGTAAATTTGATTATGTATTCTCCTGTGAAGAAGGCTGAGCGCCAAAGAATTGATGCTTTTGAACTGTGGTGTTGGATAAGACTCTTGAGAGTCCCTTGGACAACAAGGAGATCCAACCAGTCCATTCTGAAGGAGATCAGCCCTGGGATTTCTTTGGAAGGAATGATGCTAAAGCTGAAACTCCAGTACTTTGGCCACCTCATGCGAAGAGTTGAGTCATTGGCAAAGACTCTGATGCTGGGAGGGATTGGGGGCAGGAGGAGAAGGGGACGACAGAGGATGAGATGGCTGGATGGCATCACTGACTCGATGGACGTGAGTCTGAGTGAACTCCGGGAGTTGGTGATGGACAGGGAGGCCTGGCGTGCTGCGATTCATGGGGTCGCAGAGTCGGACACGACTGAGCGACTAATCTGATCTGATCTGATTCTCCTAGTTCTAAGTAAAAAGAATTGAACATTTAATGTTTCCTCCTAAGTAAATGCAAATTTAGAGAAGTTATTAGGGTAAAAATTGAATGGCTCTTAGTCTTTTTAAATGACTGCCTAGAAAAGTTTGAACTGGTGGCCCTCTCTTTTATTTTACTATAGTAAGTGTCCTTGGACAGGTAGAAGCGGTCACAATTATTACATTGAGCTTAGAATTACAAAGTTAGAATCATGATTTTTTACAAAAAGAATCATGGTAAAATCTTAATATTTAGAGGCAATATTAATGATTTCTAGTACAAAATAGATGCCCAATAAGTATTTGGGAAGTGTATGTGAAAACCAGGAGACATAATGAGACATAGTTACCGCTCTACACCTCTTGTGGAAGTCGCTCAGTCATGTCTGACTCTTTGCGACCCCAGGGACTGTACAGTCTGTGAAATTCTCCAGGCCAGAATACTGGCGTGGGTAACTGTTCCCTTCTCCAGGGGATCTTCCCAACCCAGGGATGGAATCTAGGTCTCCTGCATTGCAGGCAGAGTCTTTGCCAGCTGAGCCACCAGGGAAGCCCATGGATACTGGTGTGTGGGTAACCTATCCCTTCTCCAGGGGATCTTTCCAACCCAGAAATCAAATTGAGGTCTCCTGCATTGCAGGTGGATTCTTTACCAGCTGAGCCATCAGGGAAGCCCATAATTACTGGAGTGGCTAGCCTGCCCCTTCTCCAGGGATCTTCCCTAAGTTGGGAAGATCAAATTGGGGTCTCCTGCATTGCAGGTGGATTCTTTATCAGACGAGCTATTAGGGAAGCCCCTACTACTCCTCTTGGTAGGGTAATAAAAACATTTATTAATCTCAGAATTGAGTTCAGTTTTGTCTTTAAACTCCTGGTGAGTTTCGTCTCTTCTTGACCTCTGGCGCCTTCAAAAATCCCTGCTCTATGCTAAAGGAACAACTCCAGGTGATTATTGCTACCATCATAGGTAGCAGTAGACAGACAAGGAAGTGTCTTGTGGTGCTTTAAATGTGTGCTCAGTCGTGTCTGACTCTTGTAGCCCTGTGGACTGTAGTTCTCCAGGCTCCTTTGTCCATGGGATTTTCCAGGCAAGGATACTGGAGTGGGTTGCCATTTCCTCCTCCAGGGGATCTTCCTGACCCAGGGATCAAACCCGCGTCTCTGGTGTCTCCGGAATTGGCAGATGGATTCTTTACCATTGCGTCATCAGGGAAGCCCCCTTAAATAACTACTGCTGTTTTTTGTATAGTTCCAGTCAATTTTGGGTTTCCCACTGACAAGATTTCTCAGGTATAGTTCTGACTGTGGATTTAACTACATCTTGGTTAAAACCAATGCTTTTTAGGAGGCATTTTCATTGTTCACCAGTTGGGTTGTGTTTAAGTGGACAGCTTCAGAATTCCCACTGGCGTGTGTAGGAAGTAAGACACCTTAACCTCCAAATTCGTGAGGACGGAAAATCCAGATCCAGGAGATGTATTCATCAGTAAACAAGTTAATTCTTCCTCTATTATATATTCTCTTCTGCAGAATTCATTCATTTCACATGTTCTCAGTTCCGGACAGATCACTTGGAGTTGAGGTTCTTAAACTTTATCATGCATCAGAATCACTTGGAGAACTTAATAAACTACAGTTTACTAAGATGGCTGGCTGTGCACTTTTCCCAGAATTTCAGTTTCAGTAGGTCTGGGCTGGTGCCTGTGAATTCCTAACATGTTTCAACTGCTGCTGACGCTTTCGGTCTGGGGACCACACTTTGAGAGCCACCGACATAGGTCATTGTTGCTTAAACCTTATCATGCCTTAGGTTGACATACATGCTCCCTTTCCATACTTGATTGAATAAAGAAAGTGGGGAACTAGAATCAGTGTTTGTAATATTTCCCAAGTGATTTGAAGTAGCCAGTCTTGTACTTGCTTGTGAACAAGAATTTGTATTATTAGGCCAGTGTTTCTCCTGTGTTAAACTTGTATATGAGAATTAGTTGAAGAGCTTATTAGGACACAAACCTGGGCTGCATCCTACTTGTTTAATAGGTCCAGGTCAGGTACAAGAATTTGCATTTCTCTCAGGTTACAGCTGATACCAGTGCTGCTATCCCAAGGGCTATACTTTGAGAACCACTGATCAAGGCCCACCCATCTCTCTGATTTTTGGAGTTCCTCTGTAACGGATTTAAATAACTGCATTAAGTTTAGGTTATATAATTTTGACTCTGACTGATAGTGTTGAGTTTCTTCCTAGAGTTTTTTTTGTGATAGTGATCTACTGTCCTGAACCACTATGTCATTTCTTCTAGAAGATGAGTATTCAGGTTTGTTTTGCAGGTGTGTATAATGGTTTTGAATAAAACTTTAAAGTGCAAAATAATTCTATTCATAGATTTTTTTGATGATGGCCACTCTGACCAGTGTGAGGTGATACCTCATTGTAGTTTTGATGTGCATTTCTCTAATAATTAGTGGTGTTGAGCTGTCTCTCTATGTCTTTGGAGAAATGTCTGTTTAGGTCTTTGACCAATTTTTTGATTGGGTTTTTGGTTTTTGATACTGAACTGCATGAGCTATTCATATATTTTGGAGATTAATCTTTTGTCAGTTGCTTCATTTGCAAATATTTTCTCTCATTTGAGAGTTTTTGTCTTGTTTATGGTTTCCTTTGCTTTTAATTAGGTTCTGTTTGTTTTTGTTTTACTCTAGGAGGTGAGTCAAAAAAGATCTTGCTGCTATTTATGTCACAGGGTGTTCTACTTGTTTTCCTCTAAGAAGTTTGTAGTGTCTGGCCTTACATTTTAGGTTTTAATCTGTTTTGACTTTATTTTTGTGTATGGTGTCTGAGAATGTTCTAATTTCATTCTTCTACATGTAGCTGTTCAGCTTTTCCAGCACCACTTGTAGAGGTGTCTTTTTCTTCATTGTGTATTCTTGCCTTGTTTATCACAGATTAGGTGACTGTAGGTGCGTCTGTTTATCTCTGGGCTTTCTATCCTCTTCCATTGATCTATATTCCTGGGTATATACCCAGAGAAAACCATAATTCAAAAGATACATGCATCCTAATGTTCATTGCAGCACTATTTACAATAGCCAGGACATGGAAACAGCCAGAAGTCCATCAAAAGAGAATGGATAAAAAGATACAGTACATATATACAATGGAATATTACTCAGCCATAAAAAGGAATGAAACTGTGCCTTTTGCGGAGACATGGATGGACCTAGAGCCTGTCATATAGAGTGAAGTCAATCAGAAAGAGAAAGACAAATATCCTGTAATTTCACTTATATGTGGAGTCTAGAACAGTAATACAGATGAACTTATCTGCAAAGCAGAAATAGAGACACAGATGTAGAGAAACAAATGTGTGGATAACAAGAGGGGAGAGGAGGTGGAATGAATCAGAAAATTGAGATTGACATGTACAGACTACTATGTATAAAGCAGATAACTAATGAGAACCTGCTGTATATCACAGGGAACTCTACTGAATTCTCTTCAGTGATCTAAATGGGAAGGAAATAACAAAAAAGAGGGGATATATGTATACATATAGCTGATTCAGTTTGTTCTACGGCAGAAACTAAAACAACATTGTAAAGCGGCTGTACTCCAATACAAATTAATTTAAAGTAACAGGTAAAATGAAAATAATTCTGAAAGCTAGAAAGCCACAATTAAGGAAATAATTGAGGGTTAACAATGAAGAATACAAAGAAGAATATAGACGTGTTTTTCCTAGAACATCTGCTTGTTTATGCCTTTCGGACATACATGTTCTTTGCGTTTTTTGTGTGTTGCCTGCCTGATGGTTTTCCTTTTTTCTGAGCTGGCCTCTTAGTTGGGGAAACTCTGCTGTTTTTAACAAAAGTGATGCATGGGTATCTAGTCATTGCATACATTGAAGTGATTCAGAATTAATAAAACTGAAGTGAACTATGTTCCTGATTGCTTTGGTAATCATAAGGTTATTATTTGTGGTTTATTAATACAAAAGGTCAAAATCCTTGTAGTATATATGTTTGTGCATGGTTTTCCAGAGGACAGAAGATTTGCAGTCTGTTCCAGAGTTTGTGAGAGTGATACTGCATCTTTTGCAGTGTGTATACTCTCAGCTTTTCTGCTCTTCTATTCTAGTGTTATTGAATATTATCCATATTTTTAAACTGTGTCTGTAATGAATAAGAAAGTTGGAAATACTACTGTAGTGTTGCTTTCAACACTTGTATCTTGTTTTATCTGAGCAGATACAGTGTTTGATGTTGAATGCTGGGTGTGAAACTGATTTTCAAATGTTATATTTTCCGTATAATTAATTTTTGAGCTAGAGTGTGGTTTGATAAGTGGTGACTTGTCCAAAAGCCTAATGTTTTGTAGTTCACCTTTTTAAGCAAAGAGCAGCTGCATTTTGAAACGTTTTATCTCAAGCAGACAAGCTGTTTTAAAAGCTCAACTCTGACACATCTTGACATTTAATGTCTATGTTTGTATCTGTCCTGGGATTAGGCTGCCTTTCTAATTAATTAGTTGCATAGCCTTTTATTAATTCCCTCAAAATTTATAATATTTTAAATTAACAGCATAGATAAGCATACCATGCTTTTTTAGAAAACATGAGATGTTAATTATGCAGCAGAGACATGAATTATATAAACTCTGTTGAATGTTAGAGGATGCTTAGCAACAATGTTTTCCAAATGCAGGGATTTATTATAAACTTATCCTTCTAAGGCTGCCTGTGCCATTTCAGGAGAGTGAATATAAATAGAGCTTGATTTCTTCAAGAAATGGACTCAGTCATTTTGTT
This sequence comes from Bison bison bison, assembly GCF_000754665.1. NCBI lineage: Eukaryota > Metazoa > Chordata > Mammalia > Artiodactyla > Bovidae > Bison > Bison bison. The sequence goes on along the minus strand of NW_011495026.1, from coordinate 9,087,367 downwards.
TACAGTGGAAGGAAGCATTCGCTTCACATCTCTAAGAATTTATCTTTAGCATCCTTGTTGATTACACATCATTTCAACATATTCATACCAAATGCTTGGGCCTTGATAAGATACCATCACAGAACAGGAAGAGCTAAAACTCTTATTTAAACAATGGTTTTGTCATTATTACACTTACGTAGGTCTAGTAAAAATACTGAATCTAAATTACTATAACATAACTTTTTTTTGAAATGGAAAATTTTATCTGTCTTGTGGTGGAGTTCTGAGATATTTATAGCTGTTAATCCTCCCACCCTTCACTTGCTTGTTTTAATAGGAATTTATGGAGGATCTTCTCCATCCAGTCCAGCTCTTAAGAAAGGTTCTTTTTCTAACATTTTCCACCATTTTTTTGAATTCTGCTAATGTAATTTTCTAAGTTAGAATTAAAATATTGATACTGTAAAAATTCTGTATTTTTAAATAAATTGCAGAGAAATAGTGGGGCTTCAAGGAAAGCCATGGTAAGCTCTAGTTTCAAATACTAACACTACCTCCTATCAGCTGAGTCATTGGGCAAGCCATTAACCTCTTGAACTGTTCTCTCACCTGCTAAATAGGGATAACATTTTTCTAAAGAGTTCTTACAAGGTTTAGAAGTATAGCCTGACAGCAGTGTTCGTGGTTTATAGAGGCTCTTGGTAGGTGTCACTTTCTGTTTTTGGAAAAAAAATGTTTTGTGTGTATTTATGCATTTCTCTGGTAGATGTTTATTTGAATTTTGACAGTATTCTTGATTTTATGAAGTATTTGTTACTCTAGTACAAGAAATCTCAGGGAAATATAGCACATTCCATTCTCTTCTAGAGTACTGATTTTTACTGAATCTGGATCAGTTAAAGTCTTGCCCATCAATAGAAATATGCAGACTAGACTTAGATATGGCTTTTGGGGGTGGGGAGGGGTGCCTCCCTGACAGATGTTCTTGCTGAATGTGAGAGCTCTCCTGTCAAACACAATCAGAGTCACAATCTCTTCCCTCCCATCCCCACTTCGTCTCACAAGTGAGTCCACTGTAGGCCTGCGGTAGAGCAAAAAAATAAAATTGATGTATGAATCACGATTGTCACTCTAATTAGCATTTTATAAGGGAGCCTATCTTTACTTATTACTGTAACTGGATAAATAGGCAGTAATTATGTGGTATAATATTTCATATTGCATTGAATTTTCCCCTCTGGTTTATAACTCTGAAATATAGTGATAGTTATATTTGTGATGTTGGAATTTTTCCTACTGCATAAATATTATGGATATTATATAAGAAGTGGAATTTTTTTTGGTCAGTGATTTGGGTATCTTAGTATTACGTTTGCTGTTCATTTGAAATGACTGGAGTTGAATGGTTTGTTTTAGGAAAACAGGTGGTAGTTTAAATTCTGGTTAAGCTCTAAGTGATATATACCATTTACTTCACTAATGGAAAATTTTCTGAGTTGCCTTGCCAAGGCTATAAAAGTAGAAAACTTGAGGAAAGGTTTTCTTTCTAATTAAAACAATTGCGAAAATAAAATCAGTCTTTCTAAATGGAAGTTATTTCTAAGAGTTATTCTTGACTGCTTTTTTTGTTACTCTTTATCAAACCCAGTTAGCTCTTTTTCAAGATTTATTCAGAGTTTCAACTTTAAAAGATTTTTTTAAACATCATAACTGTTTTGATTACTCTTGTCTGGACTGTAGAGATTTTTCTTCCTGCCCACTCTGTCCTCCACACTCTGTCCTCCACCTTCTATCACTTTTTATTCTTCACATTGTCTTAGCTTCAGGACTTTAAATTGCAGGTTTTGGAGATGAGAGTTTTGGTTGGATACGTGGGTCAGCAAGTTCTTAACAGTTAGATGATGACTGAAGCCATTGAAATGAATGAAATCACTTAGAATGAGCAAAGTTTATTCATTCATTCATTTCTTGAGTCAGGCACTGCACTGGGTGCCGAGGCTACCTCAGCAAGTAAGAGAGAATTGGACTCTCCTCATAGAGCTCACTGGAGAAGGCAGTGGCACCCCACTTCAGTACTCTTGCCTGGAAAATCCCATGGACGGAGGAGCCTGGTGGGCTGCAGTCCATGGGGTCGTGAAGAGTCAGACACGACTGAGCAACTTCACTTGCACTTTTCACTTTCATGTATTGGAGAAGGGCATGGCAACCCACTCCAGTGTTCTTGCCTGGAGAATCCCAGGGACAGGGGAGCCTGGTGGGCTGCCATCTATGGGGTCGCACAGAGTCGGACGGACACGACTGAAGCAACTTAGCCGCAGCAGCAGCATAGAGCTCAGGGTGCACAGGGAAGTGCAGCAGTGTGACAGGTGAGATTATAATACATTTGTGTTGTATTTGTGAATGATCAGGGGGTTTTAACATGCTAATGAGGAAAGAAGGGATCCTGGGGACAGATCACCACTCAGAGGTTGAATTGTTGGGAAAAGTGGTAGGAGACTGAAGAATGGCAAGAGAGGGGGAAGAGAACCCAAAAAAGTGGTGACTAAAATGAGGGTAGATTCCAGGGAGAAAGTAATTAGAAATAATATATTATTAGTTACCACCAGTTGAGTATTTAGTGTGTCAGCCATTGTTTGAAGTGCCTTAACACTTGTTAATAATTTCTTACAGCATCCTTTATATGTTTATCTTCATTGTATAGGTGAAGAAACTTAGTTCAGAAATTTAGTTACAGAACTTCACCAAGATCACCCAGGAAGTAAATAGTGAAGCCAGCAGCAGTATAGAGACCACAGGGATATCAAGTGCTTAGTACCTGGAAGGTCATGAGGTCCTTAGAAGAGAGTGGGGTCCTGTGGCTCGCTACTAGATTGCAATAAATTGAGGGGTGATTGAAAGTTGAGGGAAAAGGGACAGTGATTGGGAATTTTTTTTCAGTTTTAATGATGTGTTATTTAGAGTTTTTGTACCTTCCAAAAAAGAGATAAATGTAGCTGGGTTGCCCGCCCTTTCTGCCCCCTTTTCTCAAGTCACAGTCAGACCTGGCTCTATCCCTTCATTATTTTCTTAAGTTCCTCTCTTCCATGGGCCTTGCCCTAGTCCACCAAGCCATAGATCTTCAGCCTTTGTCGGCATACAAACTGTGCTCTAATCAATTGTCCTTTTTTAAAAAACTCTACATTTTAATAGGGTTGGTAAGCCAGTGAGTAAATAATTTGACATCGAGAATTTGAAACTAAAAGCTGTATTTTTAGGAAAGTTTGTTAAAACCTGGGACTGGTGAAGTGAATTAATTCTGATGTTTTATGTAAAACTAGAAGACTTTATCCAGAATCATTTAGTACATTCCCTAATTTCACAGATGAGGACAGACTATGTGACCAGTCAAAGCTCAAGCAGTTAGTGAAGTCTTGGCCCATAATTTGGGTCTTGAGACCAGGGTGCTTTTCATAGTGCCATTATTTTAAGAGCAACTTTTAAAAGTGATAGGGGATTCAGAATAGACTTGGCTTCTGCAATCAGTTTAAGTTATATCAATCATTTGTAATATAAATAACACAAGAACCACAGTACCCTCTTTGAGAGTATTCTGTTTAACTTCTTTTCTATGAATAAGAAGTGAGAAATGGAACTCTCCCAGTGATATATCGAGTGATACTTACCACCTTGTCTATATTTAATACTGAGTTGAGGGAGAATAAATACTCCAGATAAAACGTTTACTGGAGCTCTACTATTTTGAGGAAAGTTTATTTTAAAAAAAGAGACTTAAGATTTTGTTACAGTTGCTCTCAGACTTCATATTCCTGAGTATACTACTCAGAAGTTTTACACATGACTTTTAAAATTCAAATCTGAGATCCAGATGCCTGTGTTTCATGTTGCTTCTTTATATAATTAAGTGTCTGTAGGGTAGACAGTAATTCTAAAAAACATTATTACTCCTGTGATCAATTTAGTTTTCAAGAAGGAACTTAATTGCAGTCTCAAAAAATAACATTATTTAGCAAGCATAAATTGTAAAATTGTAGGATGCCATATGCTCGGCACAAGATGTTTGTTGATTGAATATGGAGCATATGGTTTTGAAGAGCATGAATTTAGAGTAATTACTCTTGTCCAGAACTGATTATATCTGGAGAGTGATGTGGGTCTTACAGAGAACATGTCATATTACTGGAAAGAATGTGTTGGCATTAGGCTTGCTTGGGGCATTTTGCCTTTTTTCCTCTTCCTTGCATCTTGTTTTCCATTTCAAAACTTTTGAGATCATTAGAACATAAAATAATGAAAACAAAATGACACATTTAATTATCTACACCTGTTTTTTGTTTCAAAGTTGTGTTTCTTAAGAACATAGAAGTATTGCTTCTGTTTTTGTTTATATTTTTAAAATCAACTAAACTTAGTAAGGAAAGGAATTGTCATAGATTGCTTGCCCTAAGCTATATTCCTTGATGATGTACATGTGTCCATTTGCTCCCGTAGTTAATTATTTACTTCCAGTTTATAAAAATATATGTATTTTTCAAATTTTAATTACTTAGCATAGATTTGAGTATGGCTTCCTTAAGAATGGTGATGTCTAATAATTTAAGCTTAGCATCATAGAATTTTAAAGATAAAAAAATAATTTAGAGAAAATATATTTTTTTCTTTCCATGTAATAAATGAGATAACTGATGGCCAGAGGAACAAAGTTTTATATGTAAAGTGACACCTGAGCTGGTGACAGATCTAGGACCATGGAAGACTGGTTGCAATAATATGATAGCTTCAGAAATTTTTAATTTTTCAAACTCTGATATACACTTAACATATAATTCATATACATTCTGTTTCAACTTTATATTGTTTTCAAGAATAGCATTTGTATAAAATACAGTACCTTTATATAGAGTATAGAAACATTGAACTTCATATTGAGAAAGAATCTGAAGGCCTATGGCTAGAATTTCCAGTATCCCCTGTTAGGTTTTGCAGATCTATAATCCATCTTTCAATTTTCCTTTTCTGACAGTCTGCCCTTTATTTTCTCACATATCTGCAAATGAACAGAGTTGGATTTAGGTTTATTTAGAACATGTTTTTTCTTTCTAAGAATGAACTCTATAAGGACAGAGATTTTGTCTTTTATTGTTCTTCAGGGCCATGTAATCTCTAAAGCGTTATGCTCATTCTTGTCCCTAGGCCTTCATATATGCTATCATCTGAATACTCCACTGCCTCTTTGGCCTCAATTCCCATATTATCAGTTTTTCATCAGTTCATTTTTCAGGTCTAATTACTTGAGCTTGTACACAGTTTTAGTCTCTCTTCATTTGTGAAATTAAAGAATTTACTGAATGATTTCTGTGAGAATTACCTAACTCTAAACTGTCACTAATGCTGCTAAGCTGAGTTAGATGTCCCTGACATGTTTTTGTGCTACTTTATTCTGTGTCATTGTACTTGGCACGGCATATAATAATAACAACTTCTTTTAATATGTCTTCTTTATTAGACTGTTAGCACTGTGAAAGGTTTATCTGCCTTCTTGCGCTTTTGTATTATTGCGTGAAAGAGCTCAGTACATTGCTGGGTAAGTTAAATATGCCTAGGAGTTTCTCAGTGAATATTTTGAATATATAAGTAGGGTTAATATTGAAAAAGAACACTGTGAAAGAGTAACTTGTAGTCAATGGCTATATCTTCTCAGTGGCTTCATGACATAATATTTTATGATTTGTTTTGCTTTAATATGAATAGTACTGAATTGGCAAGTAATACAGGTCCAGAATAGAGATTCGCTCATTGAGAACTGTTCTTTAAAAATACTTGCAGATTAATTAACATAGGGAATGCTCTTGTCTCTCAAGTCCAGTTCTTTTCTCCCTTTTTTGTAGTGTCTTTATTTATAGTTTTTTTCCCTTTAACTTTACTTTTTTAAGTATTCTATTTTTTAATAAACTTCTTCCTGAAATATATATAGAAAAATGAATAAACTGTAAGATCTATGCATTTTCCAAAGTGAATGCATTTATGTAATCACATGAGTGTATTTATGTAGGTAATTGGATATAAAGCATTATTAGTACCCTAGAACTTATATCAAATTTTCTCCCATTTACTACTCCTCACTTCAATCCAAAAGGCTTCTAACACCATAGATTAGTTCAGCGTGATTTGTGCTATCTTCTTTCACTCATTATGGTTTGAGAGCTTCATCATTTTATTCTGTGTATCATTAGTTCATTTTTATTGCTATATTTTATTGTATAAGTATTGTGAATAATTATGCCATCAATATTCATGCACATAGTTTTTTGGTGCGCAAATGTACAGATTTCTAGTTGCATTATATCTAGGGTGAAATTACTGGGATATGGAATATGTGTATGTTCTTGTTAGTAAATACTGTCAAAACTTTTCTGTAGTGATTGCATCAATTTACTCTTCCACTAGTAATGTGTGAAAATTCTAGTTTCTTCTCATTCTTGCCAGCATTTGGTGGTTTTTTTAACAGAATTTCATTGTGGTTTTATTTCTTTGATGCTGTGTTGAACACTTTTTTATATATGTATTGTCCATTTAGATATCCTCTGTTGTGACATGCCTACTGCTGTGCTGTGCTTGTTGCTCAGTCATGTCTGACTCTTTGTCACCCCATGGACTGTAGCCCTCCAGGCTCCTCTGTCCATGGGGATTCTCCAGGCTAGAATACTGGAGTAGGTTGCCATGCTCTCTTCTAGGGGATCTTCCCAAGCCAGGGATCAAACCCAGGCCTCACACATTGCAGGCGAATTCTTTACTGACTGAGCCACCAAGGAAACCCAAGAATACTGAAGTGGGTAGCATATCCCTTCTGCAGGGGATCTTCTTGACCCAGGAATCAAGCTGGGGTCTTTGGCATTGCAGGTGGATTCTGTACCAGCTGAGCTACCAGGGAAGCCCGTGACGTGCCTGTCAAATATCTATTCAATTTTTCTATGGTGTTGCTTTTAAAGAAATAATTCCTCTGTTTATAGTGTCTTTGAGGAATAGAAGTTTGTAACCATATCCATTTATTTTGGATATTATTATTCATTGTGTTCTTTGCCTCTGTTCTTTTCATTATATTTTATCTCTGTTAAAATTTTCACTATTCCTCCATTCTGTTCCTGAGTTCATTGAGCATCTTTATGATTATTACCTAACTCCCTATTGAGTAGATTGCTTATCTCCCCTTTGTTTAGTCCTGTTTCTGAGGTTTTGTCTTATTCCTTTGTTTGGAACATACTCCTCTGTTTCCTCATTTTGCATATTTTGCTGTTTTTGTTTTGTTTTTCCTGTGTGTCAGTACAGTTGACAATACAGGTCAATTGTATTGAGTGATTTTGGAGAAGTGGCCTTTTGTAGGTGACGTTCTGTGGGGCCCAGCAGCATACTCCCCTATAGTTACTAGAGCTATTAATACATGCTTTAGGGTGTGACCCCTATGTGGGCTGCACAGGTCCCCCTATTTTGGTGAGGCCGACTGCTCCTGGTATACTAGGAGACAGAGCTGTCCCCAGATCGGTTGCCAGCCATAGTCCCTCTCTCATGAGTAGCTGCTGGCCTGCTGGTATGTGCAGTTGGGTTCTAAACTGGCTAGCTATGAAGCTCAGAATATTCTGGGACTGGAGATGGTCTGCTCACAGGCAGGGCAGGATCCTGGTGTGACTGGGCGTCCCAGGAGGATAGGGTCTGGTGCTGGCCCACTAGTGGGTGGTAAGTCCCTGGCACTAATATGCTAGAGGAAGGACTCCACAGTAGTGCTGGCAAGCACCACTGTCCTCATGATAAAATGAGCTCCTAAAAAATGACTGCTGCCAGCATCTGTGTTTCCAGCAGAAATTCCATTTGCCTTCCACCTTTCTAGAAGGTTCTCCAAGATTAGCAAGTAGATCTGACTCAGGCTCATTTGAAATTACTGCCTTTGTACTGGACCCATACCTAACCCTTTTAAGAGCAGAGTCTCTGTTTTGTACAACCTCTGACTCTACTGTAGAGAAGCCCAGCTGGCCAGATGTTCTTGGGGCTTGTCTTCCCTTCTCAGTTAGTGCAGGATCCCCAGGCTGGGGAGCCTGGTGTGGGGCTTGGGCATCTCACACCTTGGGGAGAATTTTGTAATTATGATGATTCTTCTGTTTATGGGTCACCCTCCTAGGTGTATGGGTATTAACTATGTTGCATATCTGTCCCTCCTACTGCCTCATAGTTCCTTCTTTTTATCTTTAGTTGTAGAAATCTTTTCTGTTAGTCCTCAGGTTGTCCTCATAGATAGTTGCTTTGTAAATAGATGTAATTTGGGTATCCTTGTGAGAGGAGAGGAGTCAGAGTCACCCTATTCTGCCGTCCTTGTGACACCCTCCCTAAACTCTAGCTGCTTTATTCTTTTGCCTTTTCTGTCTCCTCTGGGAATTACTAATTTTCCCTTGCTATCCTCGTAGATGTGAAGTTTTTCCCCAGCTCTATGTTCTGTAGTTTGTATTTGAATTTGTAGAGGTTTTGTTGTTTTAAAAGTACACATTTATATTATAATATTGTGTATGCTTTTAAAAACCATATATTGCTTTGTAATTTGGTGTAGCCACTGGAAAACAGTATAGACATTTCTCAGAAAACTAAAAATAGCTTTATCATATGATCCAGCAATCTTGAACTATATCCAGACAGAGCTATAATTCAACAATACCCATGTACCACTATGTTCATAGCAGCACTGTTCACAATTGCCAAGACATGGCAACAGCCTAAACGTCCTTCAACAGATGAATGGATAAGGAAGATGTGATACATATGTAGAGTGGAATACTACTCAGCCATACAAAAAAATGAAATAGTGCAATTTTCAGCGACATGGATGCAACCAGAGATTATTATACTAAGTTAAGTCAGAAAGAGAAAGACAGATTCTATATAATATCACTTAACGTGTGGAATCTAAAATGTGACACAGGTGAACCTGTCTATGAAACAGAAACAGAATCATGGACATGGAGAGCAGATTGGTGGTTGCCACAGAGGAGGGAGTTAGGGGAGGAAAGGAGTGAGGGCTTGGGGTTAGCACATGTAGGCTTTTATATATGGAATAGATAAGCAGCAAGGTCCTACTGTATGGCACAGAGAACTGTGTTCAGTGTCCTATGATAAATCATAGTGGAAAAGAATATTTAATAAAAGAACATATATATGCATAACTGAATCACTTTGCTGTACAGCAGAAATTAACACAATATTATAAAGCAACTGTATTTCAATTAAAAATCCCATAAACTTCCTGTCTTTTCCAAATCCCTTTCTCAAATTAAAATTTTGATTTCTTCTGTTGTCAAATTTTTTGCTTCATGCCATAAATTTTGGAACATTATTAGACTACTTCCTTTGTTTCAGTTTTTAGTATATCAGTATCAGTAAGGTGTCTGATCTAAATTAGAAATATTGACAAGTATTACCAGATAGCCATTTGAAACATGAAGTGTTAAATTCTTTTGGTCTTTTGATCACTTCCATTCATATAAGATTTTTTTTTTTTTTTTTTTTAGCACTGCTTACGTTCGTTAGGTCACACAGCTGCCTTACAACCAGTGCATTATTACTGAAGTTTTACTTATTTAGTTTATTATGCTATTACACTGTTTAACTAAAAGGTTTGTTGGGCAGTGAAACAACCTAGTTTAAAGTAAACTTTTATTTTCATGTCAAGAGCTGTGAAGGGTTTGAGATTTTATCCTACTTGCAAGCTAACTAGGATCATAAGTTCTTGCAGAGGACACAGTAATCCTGGGTCAGAGTCAAAGGATAGACAGTTACTTATAGCAGCAGAAATAGCCAGAGCAGCAGAATTTGCACCAGCTCCTAGAGCCTCACTCACTTTTCCCAGAGAGACACAAAGAAGACTGGGTGACATCTGAGTCTGTATAAGGTGGCATTACAGGAGTAGAACCCTAAGCTTAGGGAACCTGAATCTTTTGTAATGGGCAGTAAGTTTATCTGCTCTTTGCTTTGGAGGGAGGCATTCTATCTTCCTCTGTACAAACATCCTTGAAAAGATAGTCTGTAAGAGAGGCAGTTAATGCTGGAAAGATAGGTAGAAATTTGAGAGACATAAAGAAGAATTATCTTTCAGGGACTTCCCTTGTGGTCCAGTGGCTAAGACTCTGCACTCCCAATGCAGGAGACCTGAGTTCAGTCCCTGATCAGGGAAATAGATCCCACATGCTAAAGATCCTGCGTGCTGCAGCTAAGACTGATGCAGCCAAATAAATTAATTAAAAAAAAATAAATTACCTTTCAGTGTTTTTGGAAGGCAGAAAACCAAATGGGCATTTATAAGATAGACTTAAATAAGCGATTTACAGACTTTAGATTTCAGAGAATGGCCTAAGAAAATTTCCCTAGAAAATAGTGATCTTTTTACATAATATCTTTGATTTCCTCTTTTGTAGCTTTTTTTCTAGTTATTATCTCAAAGACCTCCATGAATATTAGACTCACAATGATAGTTTCCTTGGGAAAGATTATTATGTATCTGTTTTCTGAGTGGTGTCCTAGTATTCACTGTTTTTCTTTAGTAAAAAGGAAAGATATCCAAACTTTTGTTGGAGGGGATTTATGTTTGCCTTCCTTTCACCATTGCTTCTGTTTCAAAGTTCAAATAAATTAAAGCAAGTAAAATGACTATTATGGTATCATTTTAATTTGGCAAAATTCACTGAGGCATAGCGTTTTAGACAGAAGACATTAAAAATGATAGAGCTAGCTAGTGTCCCAGGGCAAGTTCAGTTATTCAGACTGGATTTCCAAGAGGTCTCTGAGACTTAAATTCTTCAGAGTGGAACTTGATTTGTACTAGAACATAAATATAGCACTTCATTACAAAAGACCCTAAAGCAGAGAGCACAGGGGGACTTTGCTGCCCTCTAGACTAGAGATTCTTATCACAGATCAAAAGGCTTTAAATCTGGCAACTTAGATTTGGGGGGATGAGTTGGGGCTTTCAGTTCTGTCAGTGTTTTAACTGCAAGCAAATAGCAAAAACAACGTAATATCTTTAACTTTTTAGGTCAGGGTGATCTTTTAAAAATTATTTTGTGTCTCTCTAACTCTGACTTAGTTGATCATTTTTTAGCTTTGTGGCATTTTACTGTCTCTCTATCTCTGCCTATTCTCTCTCTCGTCTTATACCATCATTTCTTTCTATGCTGCTCAAATGATCAATTTTCCTAAGATTGAAACTTCAGCCACCATTCTTTCATCCTGATCCCTCTCTAGCTTCCCTTTTATAGGTCTCTTCTCCTCCTATAATTTTTCATATATATACATATAACTCTCAAGTTGGATTCTCCCTTGAATTCCAAAACCACATTTCCAACTGCCAGCTGAACATTTCCTTCAAGATGTTCTGCCGATACCTTACAAGACCTGTAACTCTGATTTGTATGTACTAGCAAAAGGGGCAGGGCAAAAAGTATGTTACTGTTTTAATATTTTACTCTTTTCAAAGAAATTCTCCAAACAAATTATTTTGACACACTTTATGTTCTTTTTTATGGGTGGTGTTTTGTAAATTTTATTTCACGTATGTAAAACATCTATCAAGATCAGTTTGTCATATTTTCACTGCCAAAACTAAGCAGTTAGATTTTTGCCTTCATCCCTGCACGTTATTCCACCTCCCTCTCCACCCTTCCACTGCTATATGCAAGCACACAAAATTTAAATATTATAATATGTATGAGGTTTGGATTTTGTTGTTGTTTCTGTTGGTAGTGGTTCAGTATGTATTTATGAGGTAGAAGATAAAGCTCGTGTTACTTTCCTCTTTGCAGGTCTTCATGCCTTGCGGAGAGTCTTGAGGAGACAGCCTAACCTCCCTGACAGCAAGATGGCTGGATTGGTGAAGATTACTCTGAAAGATTTCTTGCAGGGGATGAATGACATCAGACCCAGTGCCATGAGGGAGGTAGCAGTCGATGTCCCAAATGTAAGTCATTTGACTCTCATGCTAGCCACACTGTTTGAATTAAACTGTGAAAGAAACTAAGACCCCAGGGAAACTACCTTCCTAAGCTAACCTTTAAAAAAATTTTTTAATCAAAATTTTTATGGAGATAATTGTAGATTCATTACAGTTCTAAAAAATACTTCAGTGAACTCCTGTGTAGCCTTTACCCAGTTTGCCTCAGTGGTAGCATCTTTCAAACTATAGTACAATATCCTAAGCAGGATATTAACAGAATCATCGATCTTTTTCAGATTTGCTCAGTGTTTCTTCTACTCATTTATGTGTATGTGTGTGTTTAGTTCTGTGCAGATTTATTACATGTGAAGGTTTGTGTGTTTATCTCCAGAATCGAGATACTGGGGAGTTCTGCCACCACAAGGATCCCTTGCTTTGCCTTTCATAATCATACCCACCTTGTTCCTGCATCCATTTCTAAAATTCTGTCATTTCACAAATCTTATATAAATGGAATTATACAGTGTGCAGCTGCTTGGGATCAGTTTTTTTCACTTAGTATAATTCCCTGTAGATTCATTCAAGTTGTTATATATCAATAGTTTGTTCCTTTTTTGTGCTGAGTATTGTTCCATAATAGATGTGTACAGTGCTTTGTTTAACCATTCACCAGTTGAAGTATATCTGGGTTGTTTCCAGTTTGGGGCTAGATGAATAAAGCTGCTGTGAACATTTTTCTGCAGGTATTGTATAAATATAAGTTTTCATTTTTCTGGAACAAATCCCCAACAGTACAGTTACTGGGTTGTATACTAATTCCATGTTTACTTTTATAAGAAAATGTCAACTAGGCTAATTTTAGAACAACAAAAATGTCTTCTAATTATGATACTTTCTACTAATGATGCTTGATATTTCCTTGGATTTCTTTACATATGCTTCAGCATTAACCATTTCTGCAAACTTTCAGTCACATCACCATAAGGGCAATAGAAGTTACCTCTTATTGCATGAACCACCTGTTATGTTATTCATGACACATATGGGCCTGATATTTGAGGGGGAAATGGCCTTATAGTTTTCTTTGAATGTACTAATATTTTAAGAAAATACTGAAACAAGCATTGGCAGTGTCTTCTGTACTATAATATGTTAATGTGTATTTAGTTTGAAGTATCAAAAGCAGGCTATGATTTAAACTTATTTCACCATGGACCATGTGGAGCAGAGACTTTCTGCATTTTACAATGTAGATTGCAAAAAATGACCGCACTTCCCATCACTGTGTTTGCCCATTTATATTGCACCCTGAAGTTTCTGCTGTGAAGACTAGGGAGTGAAGTTTTCTGTCCTTGTATCTGCACTTGGTAGTGTAATTTGCTTTGGCCAGTAGACTATTAGCAGCCATAATACAAGCAGGCTTGGAAGTGCATAGGGCTTGTCTTCACTTGCTGATCTTTGACCTTGCATTAACTTTCTTAAATCTGTAGTAATTTCCTGGAGGATGAGAGACTCTGTGGAGAAAAGATGAAATATCCTCATTCCAGCCGAGATCCCCTCATTTTAGTCATCCCCAGTTATCAGACATGTGATGCCATTGCTAGACTATTGTACCCCGATGGAAGTTTGCCCCAACCAGAAGAAACCACTCAGTTAACACTCAGAATTGTCAAAAATAATTAATGTTTTGAGCCACTAAATTTTATGGTAGTTAGCAAAGGCTAAGAGAAGCAGGAACTTGTTAGATTTTTATAGAACACACATGTTTTATATTCAGGCTGGGAAACATTCCTTGGAGATAAGAACATTCCCACGGACTAGCTGCTATCAGGTTGATGCGAAAGTAATTGCGGTTTTTGTATTGGTGAACTTTGCTGTTTGATGTTGGAATACATTCTTTAAATGTGGTTATGTTATACATCATTTTAATGCACATTTCTTGCTTTATTTTTTTTGCTAATGAGTTATTACTTGCTGTTTATTCATATTTATTTTAGACTATGGAAATGATGTTAGACAGAAAGCAAATTCCCGCAATTCTCTTATTCGAGCTCAATATGGGTCGTAAAATAGCAGAAGCAACTCGAACCATCAGCAGCGCATTTGGCCCAGGAATTGGTAATGAACGTACAGTGCAGCAGTGGTTCAAGAAAATTTGCAAAGGAGACAAGAGCCTTGAAAATGAGGAGCATAGTGGTCAGCCATCAGGAATGACAATGACCAAGTGAGAACCACCATTAAAGCTGATCCTCTTACAGCTATGTAGGAAGTTGCCAAAGAACTCAACATTGTCCATTCTACAGTTGTTTGGCATTTCAAGCAAATTGGAAAGGTGAAAAAGTTCGATAAGTGGTTGCCTCATGAGTTGACTGAAAGTCAAAGAGATTGTTGTTTTGAAGTGTCGTCTACTTTTATTCTATGCAGCAACAACAATGAACCATTTCTCAATTGGATTGTGACGTGCAATGAAAAGTAGATTTTATATGACAGCCAGCAATGACCAGCTCAGTGGTTGGACCAAGAAGAAGCTCCAAAGCCAAACTTGCACAGTCATGGTCACTGTT
>NW_011495026.1:9061250-9072759 GCF_000754665.1 Bison bison bison | reverse complement strand
AGTGAAACCATTACACTTGAGAAGTATTCTCACCAAATGGATGATATACGCCAAAAGCTGCAACGCCTGTAGCCAGCATTGGTCAACAGAAAGGGTGCAGTTCTTCTCCACTACAACACCTGACTGCATGTCAGAGAACCAATGCTTCAAAAGTTGAATGAATTGTCCTACAAAGTTTTGCCTATTCCACCATATATTCACCTGCTCTCTCGCCAACTGACTTCAAGCATCTCTGCAACTTTTTGCAGGGGAAATGTTTTCCAGGAGTTCACTGAATCTCAAAGCATGGAGTTTTACACTACAGAAATAAACAAACAATATATTTCTCATTGGCAAAAATGTGTTGATGGTAATGGTTCCTATTTTGATTAATGGAGATGTGTTTGAGCCTAGTTATAAATGATTTTAATATTCATGGTCTGAAACCGCAATTACGTTTGCATCAACTAATAGTTTAGGCTGCCTAATGTGATTGTGAATTCTTTTTGAAACATTTTCAGATTTATTACTGAAAGCTCAACTTCGGGGTTTTTTTCAGAAGCTCCATAGAACATACTAATTGAGTATGAATAATTTGAGTTATAGAATAAGAATAATTGATGTTGAGTTAGTAGAAGCATTTCATTTCTTTGGAACTTATGGTCTAAAGTTTGGGGACATTGATTGATATGAATGCTTTTGTTTGCAGTATTTATATTTTATTGGTTACCATTGCATAATATGTCAGGTAGATGCCTAATCATCAAATGCCATATGTGAAAATTTCAGGAGATAGGGTTATAACCAACTATACCATCCCAAGACATTTTAGTGATTAAAAAAGTTTAGAAACTAAAGAAACATGTAGTAGGCTTTTAAATTTAGTTACTGCCAGTGGAGAATGTTTAAACAGTGGCTGTCCACTCTTAGAATTGCTGAACTGATTTATTCATCACAGGAACCAGTACTACAACTGCATTTTTAATTGCTCTAATGTAAGATTTTTTCCCTTTATTCTCTTTTGATACAGTATTTACAGTCCATGGACTTGGCCATTTTCCATTTGGCATGTTATTATTTGGCTTCGGGCAGTGGTGGACTCGTGTTACTCCTGAGCTCCAGGGTGATTAGCCTTGGTCAGAGTACTTTGTTACATTGCTTTTCATGCTCACTTGAGATTGTAAAGTTTTCCTGAGAAGTCAACATTTCTATAACTGGATTCCTAAACTTCACTCTTCTGATTTCTATTACACCAACAAAAATATCTACAAGTTATTTCTGCAGAACCTGTTTTAAGTAGCTCATTAACTGCAAACTTTTTTTAAATAGTAAATTGAGCATTCAGCATCTTTTGAGAAAAGATTTTAGTGTGTGAAATTAAACCTTCTAAATCACATTTGCTAAAGTTTGAAAGAAATGTCTTAAGGTGGGAATGTTGCCAGTTATAATGCATTATTAATTTCAGGAGAGCACAAGTGTTAGCCACTTACTTTAATGTTTCCTTTTTTTGGATATTCTGAGTTGGTGACTATAGCAATTGATGTATTAAAAGTCAAATGTATTTTACATTTAATTGATGATAAATGTCAAGTATACTTCTTTACTGTAGGGATTCTTAGAATCTTTGAATATTGCTAATATCCATTGTGAGATTTCAGTTTTTCACACAGAGATAACTGTTAATATTGTATTATAGTTCCAATAGATTTTTTAGAAATTTATAGGTACTTTTCTGTGCATAGATTCTTTACCATCTGAGCCACCAGGGAAGAAGCCCTCTAACATAGTTAATATAAAATATAATATTTATATTCTGCTTTTTTCACCTAAAGTTATATGATAAATATTTTACTCTAAAGTTCTCGACAAACATCTTTTTTGTTGACAGCTTAATAAACTATTATGTTGATAAACTGTAATTGTTTTATTTTTCTTTCATTCTCAAATGTTAAGGGTTTTTTCTGTTTTTTTTTTTTCCCTCTTATAAGCATATTTGTCCATTTTTGATTCCCAGAAGTGGAATTACCAGACTTAAATATGTGATTTTTAAAGTGTGTGATGAATATCATTAAGTTCTTTTTTCCCCAGAATGTTCTGATTTTTAATTATGTACTACATATGTAAAATTATGAAGCGCTTAAGGAAAATCTCATTTTCACTTTAGTTCTTTTCTTTTTTTACTTTCCACTAGTCTGTTTTTTGACTGAAAAGTTCTTTTGCAAGGAATAATACTGGTTAAGTTTTAGATGAATAGAGATTTTAAAAGAGAGTGAAAAATATCTGTTAGTTGTATATCTTCTCCTTCCTATAAAACCGTTAAAGTTTTAGATACAGGGTATACGTGGATGGTTTTTTAATGGATTTTAAGTTCCATAAAAGCAGAGGGTCTTACTTTTTACTTTTATCCTTAGTATTAATATTTAGCATCGGACTAGCACATAATAGATGTCCAATCAGTATTTGTTGAATAAATGAGTGAATAATTATAATTTTCATGAAAAAAATATTACATGGTCAATTTCAGATATTTGAAGAATGTTTGCAAAAGAGTATCTAATCCTTCTTCTGTACCAAGGTATAATATAGGCCATGAGAATGCCTCATGTAGCATTCTTCATATTTTTCGTGTTTTATAAAGCAGCTGATTTCTTTAGTGAATTATAGCCATATTGTTAGTGAGTGTAACACTTTTGGAATACAGATGCCTATAATAGTGCTAAGCCTGTCCACTCTGGAAGGATATATAGTAATCCTTTATATTTAATGCAGAGCATGTTGCTTTCTTGATCTATCACTAAAAATTCTTAACTTTATTAAGGTAAACAAAATAGTGCTTTTAAAGAGTATTTATATTAATACATTATTGTTTTAGTAAGTCATTGCATATACATCATAGCAGTCATCACTGATAAGTGATAGTCTTAATGAAATATATGCAGGTTAGTTCTATCGTTTATGTAATTCATATGTGTATCTTAACACCCTCCCCTTCCCCCTGTTTTATCTTATGTAGTTTAGGTTATCCCTTATTTATAAATAATCTATCTGTATGCTTCTGATATTACCTTTGGATTGCAGCTTTCAGAATTTGGGCCTTTGGTTTAGAATAAGCCAAAAGCCAGTTAAAAATAGGACTCTACTCTCGTGTGAACCCACTTTTGTAAAGTGAACTGCAACAGAGCATCGATACTAACTGTATAGCCCCAAACCCATTTGCAGTCTTTAATCCAGGTTAAATATAGAGATAGTTGGTGGTCAACTTGAGTGTCTGCCAAATGTCATTAAATAAACATTCCTCAGTTACGGGCTTCCCTGATAGCTCAGTTGGTAAAGAATCTGGCTGCAATGCAGGAGACCCTGGTTCAATTCCTGGGTTGGGAAGATCCTCCTGGAGAAAGGATAGGCTACCCACTCTGGTATTCTTGGGCTTCCCTGGTGGCTCAGCTGGTAAAGAACCCACCTGCAACTTGGGAGACCTAGGTTGGGAAGATCCCCTGGAGAAGGGAAAGGCTACCCACTCTAGTTTTCTGGCCTGGAGAATTCCATAGACTATTTAGTCCATGGAGTCACAAAGAGTCGGACACAACTGAGTGACTTTCACAGTTATCTGTGTTTTAAAAACTAGCAGACTTCTTTATTATATGAATAATCAAAAGGTTGTTTACTAATTACATATTCAAATGTTGCTGCTGTATTTTTCATTTGGTGCTTTTTTCAAGATGAGACTAGAACATCAGAATGTGAATTGATTTCCTAGGATGAGCTCATGAGCATTATTCTTCTGTTGCAGAGATTGAATTAAATAGTTTAATTGACCATATTTACATTTCATTCTTCTTGTATCCTCAGGATAATTAGAAGGAATTTGATTTTCTGCTTTTTAAAACAGTACTTTATTCTGTATTTTTTATTTCTTACAAACACAAAGGATTGAGGGTTTCTATGATGCTTTGCACATTGCTTTATTTTGGAATAGATAGTACAACCTGTGGACACTGTATTAACTCCATATTGGTTCTTGGCAGGGCTTTGGAATTTGGTTTCTTTTGATTTTGCTTCTTGTTGTCTAGACAGAAGACGGTCTTCTATCACTTCCAAGATCCTAGTCTTCCCTGCCAACTTCTCTTGTGCATTTTTATAGTTTTAAGTAATAACAATTGAATGGGAAAACACATTTAAGAGAGTCGATTACTTTTAACTAGAAATACTCTGTGCCAAAATCACAATTATAGCTTTAACATTATTAGCTATTGTAGAAGTTCAGCTCTTTCATTCCACTTTTCTTTTTCTACTGTACTTTTCTCAGGGTTCTATAGGGGAAGAAATGAGTGGAAGGATCAATAATTTCCATTCTCAGCTCTGATCCCAGTTAACATTGATGAAGTTGAACATTTTTCTGTTCAGTTTGTAGAGAACTCTTAATTTGCAATTTCTGATAGGTGTCTTATAAATAATGTTGAGGTTGTCCTAGAAGGATATGCCACATTTGTATATATAGTTGATCAGTACTCAGTATAATAAGCACAGCTCATTTTGTTGTGTTTCACTTTATTGCAATTCACGGATACTGTGTTTTTTCAAATTGAAGGTTTGTGGCATGACCAGCAAGTCTACTGGAGCCATTTTTCTAACAGCATTTTGTCTTACTTTATGTCAGTATTACATTTTGGTACTTATTGCTGCATTTCAGACTTTTTCATCATTATTTTTAGGGTGAGCTTTGATCAATGACATTTGATGCTACTATTGTATCAAATAATTATTTTAGGGTTCACAAAATGCCCCCATATAAGATGATGAACTTAGCTGATAATTGTTGTGTGTGTTCTGACTACTTTAATGGACTAGCCGTTCCCCTGTCTTGCTTCCCCTCCTTTGGCTTCTTTATTCTGAGACACAACAGTATTAAATTTATGTCAATGAATAACCTACAGTGGCCTCTGAGTGTTCAAGTGAAAGGAAGAGTCACATCTCTCACTTTCAGTCAAAAGCTAGAAATGATTAAGTTTAGTGAGGAAGGCATGTCAAAACCCAAGATAAGCCCCTAAAAAAGCTAGGGCCTATTTGCTGTATGATGCAGGGAGCTCAACCCAGTGCTCTGTGACAACCTACGGGGTGGGATGGCATGGGAGGTGGGAAGGAGGTTCATGAGGTAGGGGACATGTATACCTATGGCTGATTTGTATACATGTATGGCAGAAACCAACAGAACACTGTAAAGCAATTATCCTCCAATTAAAAATAATTTTGTTTTTAAAGCTAAAGCTCTTGTGCTAGACAGTTAGCCGAGTTGTGAATGCAAAGGAAAAGTTCTTGAGGTGGGGGTTAAGTGCTACTCCAGGGAACACGTGAATGATACAGAAAGTTTGCGTGATCTGGATAGACAAATCAGCTACAGGATTCCCTTAAGCCAAAGCTTAATCCAGAGCAAGGCCCTAATTCTCTTCAGTTCTGTTAAGGGTGGGATAGGTGAGGATGCTGCAGAAGAAAAGTTTGAAGCTAGCAGTTGATTCATGATGTTTAAGGGAAGAAACCATCTCAATAACATAAAAGTATAAGATGAAACAGCAAATGCTGATGTAGACGATGCAACAAGTTATCCAAAAGATCTCGCTAAGAAAATTTAATGAAGGTGGCTACCTAAACAATGAAACAGGTTTTTCTTTGTAGACAAAACAGCCTTATATTGGAAGAAGATGTCATCTAAGACTCTAATAGCTGGAGAGGAAATGTCAGTGCCTGGTTTTAAAGGACAGGCTGACTCTCTTGTTATTGGCTAATGCAGCTAGTGACTTTAAGTTGAAGCCAGTGCTCATTTACTATTCTAAAAATCCTAGGACCTTTAACGATGATGCTAAATCTACTCTGCCTGTGCTCTATAAATGAACAACAAAGCCCGGATGACAATACATCTGTTTGCAACATGGATTTCTGAATATTTCAAGCCCACTATTGAGAACTAAAACTCAGGAAAAAAAAAAATTCCTTTCAAAATGTTACTGCTCATTGACAATGCACCTGTTCATCCAAGAGGTGTGATGGAGATAAACAACAAGATCTATGTTGTTTCCATGCCTGCTAACAGCATCCATTCTGCAACCCATGATTCAAGGTGTTATTTTGACTTTCAAGTGTTATTATTTAAGAAATTCATTTTGTAAGGGTATAGCTTTTATAGATAGTGATCCCTTTGATGAATCTGGGCAAAGTTAATTGAAAATCGTGTAAAAAGGATTCACCATTCTAGATGTGGGTATGCCATTAAAAACATTCATGATTCACAGAAAGAGGTCAAAATACCACCATTCCCATCATCAAAATACCACAGGAGTTTGGAAGAAGTTGATTCCAACCCTTGTGGATGACTTTAAGCTTTTCAAGACTTCAGTGGAGGAAGTAACTGCAGATATGGCAGAAATAGCAAGAAAACTGGAATTCGAAATGGAGCCTTAAGATGTGACTGAATTGCTGCAATCTCATGATAAAACTTGAATGAATGAGGAATTGCTTCTTCTGGATGAGCAAAAAAAAAAATGGTTCCTTAAGATGGAATTGACCCCTAGTGAAGATGCTCTGAAGATTGTTGAAATGACAACAAAGAATTTAGAACATTACCTAAACTTAGTTGATAAAGCAGTGGCAGGGTTTGAGAAGATTGACTTCAGTTTTGAAATTCTACTGTAGTTAAAAATGTAAACAAACATTGCATACTACAGAGAATTTGTTTATGAAAGGAAGAGTTGATTGATGTGACACACTTCACTGTTGTCTTAAGAAATTGCCATAGCAACCCTAGCCTTCAGCAACCACCACCCTGGTCAGTCAGCAGTCATCAGCATCAAGGCAGGACTCTCCCAACAGTAAAAGATTTTGACTCATGGAGTGCTCAGATGATGATTAACCTTTTTTAGCAATAAAGTATTTTGTAGTTAAGGTATGTACATTTTTTAAGGCATAATACCATTGTACTCTCAATGGACTACAGTATAGTGTACACATAACTTTCATATGCACTGGGAAACAAAAAGATCTGTGTAACTCACTCTATTGCTATATTCACTTTATTGAGGTGGTCTTGAACCAAAACAACGTTATCTCTGAAGAATGCCTATAAATACTTGATGTGTTGTGCTTAGTCACTCAGTTGTGGCCGCCTCTTTGCAACCCCATAAACTGTAGCCCACCAAGCTCCTCTGTCTGTAGCAATTCTCCAAGCAATAATTCTGGAGTGGGTTGCCATCCCTCCTCCAGGTGAGGTGAAGTGAGAGTCACTGTCGTGTCAGACTTTGCAACCCCATGGACTATATGTATGTATATATTGCTGCTGCTGCCAAGTCGCTTCAGTCGTGTCTGACTCTGTGTAACCCCATAGATGGCAGCCCACCAGGCTCCTCTGTCCCTGGGATTCTCCAGACAAGAATGCTGGAGTGGGTTGCCATTTCCTTCTCCAATACATGAAAGTCAAAAGTGAAAGTGAAGTCTCTCAGTCGTGCCCGACTCTTAGCGACCCCATGGACTGCAGCCTACCAGGCTCTTCCATCCATGGGATTTTCCAGGCAAGTGTACTGGAGTGGGTTGCCATTGCCTTTTCCATGATATATATATAGTCCCTGAAATTCTCCAGGCCAGAATATTGGAGTGGGTGGCCTTTCTCTTCTCCAGAGGATCTTCCCAACCCAGAGATCAAACCCAGGTCTCCTGCACTGTGAACTGATTCTTTACCAGCTGAGCCACCAGGGAAGCCCAAGAATACTGGAGTGGGTAGCCTATCCCTTCTCCAGTGAATCTTCCCATCCCAGGAATTGAACCGGGGATCTTCCCAATCCAGGGATCAAACCCAGGTCTCCCTTATTGCATGTGGATTCTTTACCAGCTGAGCCCCCAGGGAAGACCAAATACTTGATGAGTGTTTGCTAAAAACAGTTTTTCATTTACTGTAAAGTAAATCATTGGTAGGGTTAATGTGGTTCTTTTGTGGTACCACTTTTTCATTTCACCTTGTACAGATATGGAGCAATTACACATTCATCTGATCTTGCCCTTTTAGTTCATCGGTCCCAACTGTCTTAAAAGCCATTAGCATAACGACTTATTGATAATCTCTAAAATGAAGTCTTAAGCTCTTTAGCTTATTCGTAACCTGACTTGTGCCTTCTTCACTTTCATCTTACATTGTTCTATTCAACCATTTTGTATTTTTGCACATTGTCCCTTACCTGAAAAATTTCTGACCTCTGTTACTAAAGATCTTGTAATTTGATTCCTAATATACACATGCAAATCTTACACATATATGCCTGTGGTTCTTTTGTCTTATTCATCTTTATATCCCCTCTGTTTGGTAAATAGTACCAACTAAATTTTATTGAATAACT
The DNA here is from genome assembly GCF_000754665.1 of Bison bison bison. NCBI lineage: Eukaryota > Metazoa > Chordata > Mammalia > Artiodactyla > Bovidae > Bison > Bison bison. The sequence goes on along the minus strand of NW_011495026.1, from coordinate 9,064,405 downwards.
GAATATTTTGTGAAGCGTTTTGGCTCATAGTGTTTCTTATTTTTCAGAAATACTTATTTTGCCTTTTTGTATAAAAATACATGTAAATATATTTGGTAACAGCTTTATTGAGATATACTTCCTGTATGAATCATTCGCTTATTTAAAGGGTACAGTTAGCGTGGTGTGCTCAGAGCAGGGGGCCTGAAGAAATGGCTCACTGTTTACAACACACCCAACAGGAATCTGGGTTCATTGTGACAGGAGACACAAAATGTGTGGCCTTTCCATGAACAAGTACCCAACACATGTCCTCCTGCACCTCCATGTGGCTTCGGGACAGGACCAGTGAGACAGGGCTCAACATTGGAAGAAAAAGTATTTAGTGGGGAAGCTTGCTACCTAGATCTTGTCCAGTCCACACGTGGGTGGGCCATGATTAATCTTATAAAGTCTTTGAACCTCTCTTTTCAAGGAGAAATAAAGAAAGAAAAAGAGATTCCAACTATATGCCATTCTGGAAAAGGCAAAACTGTGGAGACAGTAAAAAGATCAGTGGTTGTCAGGAGTTTGTGGAGAGATGAATATACACGGTACAGAAGTTTTTATAAGCAGTGAAAATACTTTGAATGGCTTTATAACGATGGATACATGTCATTATGTGTGTGTGCTAAATTGCTTCAGTTGTCCGACTCTTTGCGACCCCATGGACTATAGCCCACCAGGCTCCTCTGTCCATGGGATTCTTCAGGTGGAATACTGGGGTGGGTTGTCATGCTCTTCTCCAGGGGATCTTCCTGACCCAGGGATCAAACCCATGTCTCTTCAGTCTCCTGCCTTGGCAGCTGGGTCCTTTAGCACTAGCACAACCTGGGAAGCCCACATGTCATTACACTTCTGTCTAAATACATAGAACGTGCACTGCTATTCTCCTCATAAAAGTGAACTCTGAGTGAATGAGGACCTTGGTGATTATGAAGTGTCAATGCTGTTCATTCTTGGTTTAAAAAGAAAGAAAGAAAAAAGTACCATTTTTAATAATGGTTATGCCTGTGAGGGAGGGGGTATATGAGGAATTTCTGTACCTTGTCAATTTTGTTGTAAACCTAAAACTGCGTAGAAAAAAAAGAGTCCCCCCCACCCAAATTACACTCACTGTAGACATTTTTGGCAGAACTTTCATTTCACTTTAATATATGTATAGATATTATATATATGTGTGTGTGTGTTTGTTGGATTGTGGTGTAAAATGTATATTTTAGAACTGAAAAGTTTGTAGGCCACTGTAGTTATTTATTTTGGCAAATAAAAACAAATTAACCTCAAAAAAAGGGTACAATTCAAAAAAAGGGTCTAGTATATGCAGGAGTTGTACAGCTATAATTACATTAATTTTAGAACATTTTCATCATCCCAGAAGGAAACTCTGTACACTTTTCCCATCGTCTCCCAACCTGTCCATTCCATCAGCCTTAGGCAAGCACATACCAATTTTATGTCTCTAGATTTGCTGTTTCTAGACATTTCATGTAAATTAGATCATAAAATATGTGGTTCTTTGTGGCTGACTTCTTTCATTTAACATAAAATTTTCAAGGTTCATCCGTGTTGTGTCATATATCACTGCTTCATTCCTTCTTACTGCCAAATAACATTCTATTGCATGAATATTACATATTTGATTATCCATTCCTTAGCTGATAGACATTAGGATTCTGTTTACATTTTGGCTCTCATGAATAAAGCTGCTAAGAACATTCAAACATTCATGAACAAATTTTTGTTTGAATACCTGTTTCCTTTTTTTTTTTACTTAATTTAATTGCTGGATAATTACTTTATAATATGATGGGTTTTGCCATACATCAACATGTTATCCTCCCCATCCTGAATCCCCCACCCACCTCTCTCCCCACCCTATCCCTCTGGCTTGTCCCAGAGCACTGGCTTTGGGTGCCTTGCTTCATGAATTGAACTCTCACTGGTCATCTGTTTTGCATATTGTAGCGTACATGTTTGTTTCAATGCTATTCTCTCAAATCACCCCACCCTCACCTTCTGCTGAGTCCAAAAGTCTGTTCTTAAACATCTGTGGCTGTTTTGCTGCCCTGCATTTAAGATTGTTGGTACCATCTTTATAAATTCCGTATGTATGTGTTAATATACAGTATTTATATTTCTCTGTTAGACTTACTTCACTGTATAATAGGCTCCAGGTTCATCACCTCATTAGAACATACTCAAATGTGTTCTTTTCATAGCTGAGTAATATTCCATTGTTTATATATATCACAACTTCCTTATGCATTCATCTACTGGTGGACGTCTAGGTTGCTTCCCTGTTCTAGCTATTGTAAATAGTGCTGCAGTGAACATTGGGGTACATTGGTCTCTTTGAATTCTGGTTTCCTTGGGGTGTATGCCCAGCAGTGGGATTGCTGTATCTTGGTTTCAGTTCTTTGGGGTATATATCAAGTAGTGTTGTTGCTAGGTCCTTGGTAACCGCTTGTTTAACCTTTTGAAGAGCTGCCAAGCAGTTTTTTGAAGTGGTTGCACCATTTTACATCCTCAGCAGCAGTGTATGCATCTTTTGTATCTTTTGAGTGTAGCTATCCTAGTGGGTGTGAAATGGTATCTCATTGTAATTTTGATTTATATTTTCTTTGTGGCTAGTGATGTTGCAAAGCTTTTCATTTGTATATTGACCATTTGTATGTGTTTTCTTTAGCAAAATGTCTACTCAGGTTTTTTGCTCTTTTTAAAATGTTTTTATTATTGATTTTATTAATATATGCAATTTATTTTATTGATTTTGATATTGATCAATTGATATTGATTTTATTAATATATACAATTGAGTTGTATATATACTAGATCAGATCAGATCAGATCAGTCGCTCAGTCGTGTCCAACTCTTTGCAACCCCATGAATCGCAGCACGCCAGGCCTCCCTGTCCATCACCAACTCCCGGAGTTCACTCAGACTCACATCCATCGAGTCAGTGATGCCATCCAGCCATCTCATCCTCTGTCGTCCCCTTCTCCTCCTGCCCCCAATCCCTCCCAGCATCAGAGTCTTTTCCAAAATCAAGTTCAAAAGCATCAATTCTTCAGCACTCAGCTTTCTTTATAGTCCAACTCTCACATCCATATATGACTACTGGAAAAACCATGGC
>NW_011495026.1:9045183-9061150 GCF_000754665.1 Bison bison bison | reverse complement strand
CCAACAAAGGTATCAATTCTTTGGTGCTCAGCCTTCTTCACAGCCCAACTCTCACATCCATACATGACCACAGGAAAAACCATAGCCTTGACTAGACGAACCTTTGTTGGCAAAGTAATGTCTCTGCTTTTGAATATGCTATCTAGGTTGGTCATAACTTTCCTTCCAAAGAGTAAGCGTCTTTTAATTTCATGGCTGCAGTCAGCATCAGTAGTGATTCTGGAGCCCAGAAAAATAAAGTCTGACACTGCTTCCACTGTTTCCCCATAGATACAAGCCCTTTATTAGATATCTGCTATCAGGTGGCACAGTGGTAAAGAATCCACCTGCCAATGCAGGTGATACAGGTTTGATCCCTGGTCCAGAAGATCGAGAAGAAATGGCAACCCATTTCTGTCTTGACTGAAAAACTTCATGGACAAAGGAGCCTGGTGGGCTACAGTTCATAGGGTCTCAGAGAGTCAGACACGAGTGAGCACTCACACGTCAGATGTATGTGATTTGCAAATATTTTCTCCCATTCAGTGAGATACCTCTTCTTGATAATGTTCTTTGCAGCATTAAAGTTTTTAATTTTGAGAAAGTCCAGTCTCTCTTTTCTTTTGTTGTGTGTAGTTTTGATACCACGTTTGAAAAAGTATTGCCAAATTGAAGGTCAGGAGGATTTACCATATATTCTATTTTGAGGGTTTATACTTTTAGCATGCACATTTAGGTCTTTGGTTAATTTTTTTTTCCCTCCTGAGTATGTTTAACTCTGCTCCTTTACATGTAACCATGCTGCTGCTGCTAAGTCACTTCAGTCGTGTCCGACTCTGTGTGACCCCATAGATGGCAGCCCACCAGGCTCCCCAGTCCCTGGAATTCTCCGCAAGAACACTGCAGTGGTTTGCCATTTCCTTCTCCAGTGCATGAAAGTGAAAAGTGAAAGTGAAGTCACTCAGTTGTGTCCGACTCTTAGGGACCGCATGGATTGCAGCCTACCAGGCTCCTCTGTCCATGGGATATTCCAGGCAAGAGTACTGGAGTGGGGTACCATTGCCTTCTCCGACATGTAACCCATAGGACTATAGAAATTCTAACTGTAGCTTGGAGTTATAACCATATGTGGAAAAAGATTTGTTGTGGTTTTTTTTAAACTGTGGTAAAATGTGCAAAATATGAATTTTACCATTTTCACCAGTCTAAAGTGTGTAATTTGTGGCATTAGGCATATTCCCATTGCTGTGCATCCATCACCACCATTCGTCTTTAGAACTCTTCCTCTTCCTGCACAGAAGCTCTGTACCCATTAGAGAGTGACTCTTTGTTTCCTCCCTCACTATTAAGTATGATGTTGGACTTGTTTTTTCTTTTTTTTTCTTTTAAAGAGTCCTTTACTAAGTTCCTTTCTATTTCTAGTTTGCTGAGAGGTTTTTTTTTTTTTTTTTTTAAATCATGAATGGATGTTGAATACTCTTGAATGCTTTCTCTGCTTCTATTGAAAAGCTCATATGGTTTTTCTTAGTCTGTCAATACAACAGATTACATTGAGGTTTTTTTTCACATTGAATTGTTCTTTTATTCCTGGATGAACTCCACTCTGCTGTGATATAGTATCCTTTTTATATATTACTGGATTCTATTTGCTAACATTTTGTTGAGAATTTTTGTTGAGAATATCTTCATGGGAGATGTTGGTGTGTAATTTTCTTATAATGTTTTTGTCTGGTTTTGGTATTAGGATAATGCTGGTATTATAGTGAGTTGGAAATGTTCTCTACTCACTTATATGTTGGAAGAAATTATGTAGAATTCGTATTGTTTCTCCCTTGAATGGTCTCAATTGAAACCATTTGGTCCTATTATTTTCTTTATATGGAGGGATTAGGTTTTATTTAATTTTTTAGTAAACCTAAGATTATTCAGGTTATCTGTTTTTTATCTTGAGTGAGTTTTGATAGTTTGTATCTTTTAAAAAATTGGTTGATTTTGCCTTAATTTTCTGATTTAGGGACATATAGTTGTTTATCGTCTTCCTTATTATCTCTTAACTGTCTGTGGGATCAGTAGTGATATTTTGTCTTTCATTTCTGATACTGGTAATTTATGTCTTCTTTTTTTTTTATCACAATCAGTCTGCCTGGGGGTCTAGTGATTTTATTGAATTTTTTTCCCAGTTACCAGCTTTTTATTTTATTTTTCTGATTTTGATTTCATTATTTCTGTACTCATTATTTTCTTTTCCATCTGCATTAGGCTTAATTTGCTCTTCTTCCTTTAGTGTGAGGTGGGAGCTGTGGTTAATGAACTTCTGTCTCTTCTAGGTCAGTGTTCAATGCTGTAAATGATCATTAGGCATTGTTTTAGCTGCATCCCTCATATTTGATGTGTTGTACTTTCATTTCCATTAGTTTAAAATATTTTTTATTTCCCTTGAAACATCTTTAACTTAATATGGTCTACTTTTAAGTGAAAATGTATCACATGCAAGAATCTTTAAACAGTCTACTTGTATTGCTCCCCTCCTGGCCTTTGTGCTATTGTCATATATTTTACTTTGAGTTCAGTTCAGTCGCTCAGCCAAGTCTGACTCTTTGCAACCTCATGGACTGCAGCATGCCAGGCCTACCCCTGTCTATCACCAACTCCTGGAGTTTACTTAAACTCATGTCCGTTGAATCAGTGATGCCATCCAACCATCTCATGCTCTGTCGTCCCCTTCTCCTCCTGCCTTCGCTCTTTGCCAGCATCAGGGTCTTTTTAAATGAGTCAGTTCTTCGCAACAGGTGGCCAAAGGATTGGAGTTTCAGCTTCAGCATCAGTCCTTCCAGTGAATATTCAGGACTGATTTCCTTTAGGATTGACTGGTTGGATCTCCTTCTCTTCAAGGGACTCTGAAGAGTCTTTTCCAAAACCACAGTTCAAAAGCATCAATTCTTCAGCACTCAGCTTTCTTTATAGTCCAACTCTCACATCCATATATGACTACTGGAAAAACCATGGCTTTGACTGGACGGACTTTTGTTGGCAAAGTAATGTCTCTGCTTTTTAATATGCTGTCTAGGTTGGTCATAGCTTTTCTTCTAAGAAGCGAGCGTCATTTAATTTCATTGTGGCAGTCACCATCTTCAGTGATTTTGGAGCCCCCAAAAATAAAGTCTCTCACTGTTTCCCCATCTATTTGCCATAAAGTAATAGGACCAGCTATTTGTAAGGCCTCCCCAGACAGCCATTTTGCTTTTTTGCATTTTTTTCTATGGGAATGGTCTTGATCCCTGTCTCCTGTACAATGTCACGAACCTCATTCCATAGTTCATCAGGCACTCTATCTATCAGATCTAGGCCCTTAAATCTATTTCTTACTTCCACTGTATAATCATAAGGATTTGATTTAGGTCATACCTGAATGGTCTAGTGGTTTTCCCTACTTTCTTCAATTTAAGTCTGAATTTGGCAATAAGGAGTTTATGGTCTGAGCCACAGTCAACTCCCGGGCTTGTTTTTGCTGACTGTATAGAGCTTCTCCATCTTTGGCTGCAAAGAATATAATCAGTCTGATTTCGGTGTTGACCATCTGGTTATGTCCATGTATGGAGTCTTCTCTTGTGTTGTTGGAAGAGGGTGTTTGTTATGACCAGTGCATTTTCTTGGCAAAACTCTATTAGTCTTTGCCCTGCTTCATTCCGTATTCCAAGGCCAAATTTGCCTGTTACTCCAGGTGTTTCTTGACTTCCTACTTTTGAATTCCAGTCCCCTATAATGAAAAGGACATCTTTTTTGGAGGGAAAGTTATGACCAACCTAGATAGCATATTGAAAAGCAGAGACATTACTTTGCCAACAAAGGTCCGTCTAGTCAAGGCTGTGGTTTTTCCAGTAGTCATGTATGGATGTGAGAGTTGGACTATAAAGAAAGCTGAGTGCCGAAGAATTGATGCCTTTGATCTGTGGTGTTGGAGAAGACTTGAGAGTCCCTTGGACTGCAAGGAGATCCAACCAGTCCATCCTAAAGATCAGTCCTGAGTGTTCATTGGAAGGACTGATGTTGAAGCTGAAACTCCAATACTTTGGCAACCTGATGCGAAGAGCTGACTCATTTTAAAAGACTCTGATGGTAGGAAATATTGAGGACAGGAGCAGAAGGGGCTGACGAGGATAAGATGGTTAGATGGCATCACCGACTCAATGGACATGGTAAACTCTGGGAGTTTGTGATGGACAGGGAGGCCTGGTGTGCTGCAGTTCATGGGGTCGCAAAGGGTTGGACACAACTGAGAAACTGAACTGAACTGAACTGGAGCATCCCTTTAGCCAGTCTTGGCAGGAGAAGATTTTTCTCTACATGTATGCAAACATTTTTATTATCAGGCAACCATCAAAAGAGATCAGAAGAAATGGTCTGAATTTATGACCCAAAAGATCATAAATTTGGACAGATCTGGGCTAGAAAATGTCTTGCAAAACATATGTATGGCCCAACACTTTTACATGTTGGCAACATTTTTGACTACTTCTGACCACATGTGTTGGTTAATTCCTAACTCCCTAAATTTCTATTTTTCCCATCTCACCTCCTACAGTCTTATTTCCCTGTCATTTCTACTCCTCTGCCACTTTTTTTTTTAATATAGCACAAATGAAATGTACGTCTGCTCATTTATTTATTCCCATACCAAACATTGAGCATCTATACTGTACAGACACTGTGTTAGGAAGGTCCTAGTGATAGATACATACATAACAAAAGAACCCTTCTGTTTGGTTATTATTCACTCATATCATAGATGCCCAAAGAAGAATAATCTCAACAAAACTTTAAAAAAAATCTTTGCTATTTGAAACTTTTCTGGGCCTTTTATATGATTTCTTTTAGTTTGGGGGCATTTGGTCATATATTACACGTGGCTGATTTAAAATTCACTTGAGAAACTTGTGTACATGTGCTTCTTTGGTCCCAGGGCTAGGGGCCCAATCAGTAGAAGTCCCAGTCTTTTCCTACTGTTCCTGTATGTTTCATGTATTTTATCCATATTCTTTTATCTTTTCCCTATTGTGCTATGCCATAGTAAGAATGACAGAGGTTAGTAAGTTTCCTTAAATAATCAAAGAATTTTTTGCTGAATGCAGTTAAATTATTCAAGGAATTTGGTGAATTAGGAAAAACGTAAAATATTTTAATGAGACATGAAGAATTTTCTAAATGAAACTTTGTCATTTTCATGATGTGAGTTTCATTTTTTTAAAAAAGAATATTGCTGCAATTGGATTTTTTTTTCTTGTTAAGTTTCCTTTTTTTTTTTTTTTGGTGAGACTTTTCATTGTTTTTCAGACAAAAGTAAGTTGTTTTTTAAAAGCTCATTTTGGAAATGGTTAACCATTTTTAAGTTGAACTAGGGCATAAAGTTTTGATCTAAGGGGGACTTATTTACATACTTATTATATTTGTAAGTTTGACTTCAGTATAGCCAGCTCTCTGAGCACAGCTCATAGTAGACTCATTAAAGTGTGATTGTAATGTAAATGACGTTTTAGAAATTGAACTCAAGTTTTAATATAACCACTTAACTGGTCAAGAAATCTATAGTTTGAAATTTGGTTACAGTATTTGCCTTAAAGTTGATCCTTATTGCCATGGTTTTTGGAATATCTTTTTATTTACTGGCATAGTTCCTTTCTTCTTTACCTTAATGTTTTCCTTTATTAATTAGAATTAGAGAACCATCTGGCTCCCATAACTTTTATGTTTCAATGAGATTCTCAAATGTGATTTACTCAACAACAAAATCACTCAGATTAGTAGCAGTTTGCAATTATTAGCAAAGTTCTGGTGTACAGTTCCTTATATTCTTTCTCATCTACTATTTTTTAGCAGTTCTTTCCTGTGAAACTGTTAGGTATTTCAACCTAGCAACCTTATGCAAAATGGAAGCAGGAAAAGGGGAAAAGCTGAGTTAAGAGAGAAAAGAGAAGGAGAAAAACACTGCATGCTCAGCCCTTTCCACCACCCTGTGCAAGGTCTTTCTCCGTATTTTTATTTGCCTTATGCTCCACTCGCCTTTTACTTTTCAGAGTCCTTATGTAGTTGGGTTTTGTATTTTGTCTGAAATTCGTATTTTTAATCAGTGGGGTTGGGAGACAGACAGAGGCTATATATGGTTTATGGTACTATAGTGGAACTGGAACTTAGACTTGTCTCTTAAGAAACCTCAAAAGAACATTCATTTGTTTGTTTATTTATTTAAATTTTTTTATTGGGGTATAGTTGCTTTACTCAGTCCTGTCTGACTCTGTGACTCCATGGACCATACAGTCCATGGAATTCTCTAGGCCAGAATACTGGAGTGGGTAGCCTTTCTCTTCTCCAGAGGATCTTTCCAACTCAGGGATCAAACCCAGGTCTCCTGCATTACACGTGGATTCTTTACCAGATGAGCCACAAGGGAAGCCCCCACAATGTTGGTTAGTTTTTGCTCTACAGCAAAGTGAATCAGTTATACATATATCCAGTCTTTTTTAGATTTTCTTCCCATTTAGGTCACCAGAGATCATTGAGTAGAGTTCCCTGTGATATACAATAGGTTCTCATACACAGTAATGTATATATGTCAATCCCAGACTCCCAGTTTGCACCAGCCCCCTTCTTCCTTTGAAAACCATAGGTTTGTTTTCTACATCTGTGACTCTATTTTTACTTATAAATAGGTTCATCTATACCATTTTTCTAGATTCCATATATGAACGATATTATACAGTATTTGTTTTTCTCTTTCTGACTTCATTCTGTGCGTCAATCTCTAGGTCCATCTACATGTCTGCAAATGGCACTGTTTCTTTCCTTTTTATGGCTTAGTGATATTTCATTGTACATATGTACCACATCTTTTCTATCTGTCCTTCTTTCAGTGGTCATTTAGGTTCCTTCCATGTCCTGTTCATTGTAATAATGCTGCAATGAACATCAGGGTGCATACATCCTTTCGAATTACAGTTTTCTCCAAATATATGTCTAGGAGTGGGATTGCTGGGTCAGATGGTAGCTCTATGAATATTTTTAGTTTTTTGCTGTTTTCCATAGTGGTTGTACCAATTTTACATTTCCGCCAACAGTGTAAGATGGTTATCTTTTCTTCACATCCTCTCCAGCATTTATCCTTTGTAGATTTTTTGATGATGGCCATTTTGACTAGTGTGAAGTGATATCTCATTGTAGTTTTGATTTGCATTTCTATAATAATTAGTGATGTTGAACCTCTTTTCATGTGTTTGTTGGCCATCTGTCTTCTTTGGTGAAATGTCTATTTCGGTCTTCCACCCATTTTTGGATTGGGTCTTTGTTTTTTTTTAATACTGAACTGCATGTACTGTCTGTGTATTTTGGAGATTAATCCCTTATCAGTTGCTTCATTTGCAGATGTTTTCTCCCGTTCTGACAGTTGTCAGTTGTCTTTTCATTTTATTTTAGAATTATTTTTTAAAGCAGGAGGAAAAGTATTTTGTCTTTTCACCATATAAAGCTAATGACTTTCACTTATTTTTACTTTGATGTAAGAATACTTTTTAAACACTGCTTCCTAAATTTGATTTGTCTTCATTAAAGAAGCATCTGGAACTTTTTTTTTTTTTTTGAATCTTGGAAGTTGGTTTTCTAAGCTTATCTTTCTGCATTATGTAGTATCCCTAGTTATTTGGTATATTTATGATTTCTTATCAAATTAAATGTATCTTAAATACTTGAATTGTCAAGAAGCTGGTGTATGATACAGCAGAGAATTTGGAACAGGTGCCAACCCACTTGCTAGTGCCTGTCCTTACGTCGGGACTTGTTAGTGTACAAGAACAAAGTGAAGAGCACTCTTTGTTGCCATATATTCTATAAAAATTAACACTTTCAAAAGAATTTTTGTTCCTGGCAGTGTAATACTTGGCACATAGCAAATAAGAGAATCTTGACTAACAGGTATATAAGGACACTGTCAGCCCCATATAAGGACACTGTCAGCCCCTCTGGAGCTACTGAATTCCTCTTTCATAGTCATTTTTCTTGTTCCTTAATTTTTATTTTGTCCTCTTGGAAGTTGTCTGTAAAAGTTTTTTTGTTTTGTTTTGTTTTAACCTGATCATCAAGTCTTCTGGCTTCTGTAGGTGTGCAGTTTGAACTGAGTTTTTGTTTGTGCAGTTTGAATTGAGTTTTTGTTTTTGGGGTTTTTTTGGATTTGTGTCATTGTTGGATGCTTGTTCAGAAAGTACTTATTTGTACTTATTTGTGAGGGGCATTTCCCTTTGGGAAATTTATTTCACTGTTCTGTGCTTCTTTGACAGCTGTTCCTTCACTTCTAACTTTATTACTAATTTAAAACGTTATAAAACCATATGTGAGCAGCTGTTCACCATTTTCATCAGAACAAAATAAGAAAGAAAGGACCCAAATATTATCAGGAATGATTTAGGTTAGGTTATAAGAATAATTTTTTTGGTAGTTATGATATAGTGTAACTTATTTAAAAGACAGTTATAGAATTAAAAATGATTTTAAAGAGCATAAAATAGTATTTGTTGAAAGATGAAATACTGACTGAAGGAACGATAGCGAACCAGCTAGTTTTTGAATTCTTGTTCTGGAATTTTATAATTTCATGGTGTTTTTTCTTCTCTTACAGACCTTTTTCCATTACTTTCTGTGCTTTAAGATTCTTCTATGCAATAGTATTCTGAAACCAATTTACATTTATTTTTAATAGGTTTCTTAGCTGTACAAAGACATTTATTTGGCATGCATTTGCTAAATAAAAATGCAAAACCTGTTTGCCTGTAGTTTAAGAAATGTGGTAATGTGTTTTAAGAAAAATAATAGAAAAGTTATGGTAATTCAGTATTGTTTATGAAACTACATATGTTATGGCTTGATTGTCCTTAGTCTTCTATCACTAGTCCTTCAAAATATTACTATTCAGACATTTAAAATAAAAATAATACTTATGTAGTGTTTATTAGTTACCATGTGCTAGGCAAAGTTCAGCTAATGAAATATATACTAAACTTTTTGATTCTCACAATAATCCTGAAACCTTAGGTTTTGTTGTCCCCTTATTATAGATGAGAAAGAAATTTACAGAGATTAAGTAAATTGGCCCAAGTGATACAGTAACTAGTGAAAGTGAAAGTCACTCAGTCCTGGCTGACTCTTTGCGACCCCATGGACTGTATAGTCCATGGAATTCTCCAGGCCAGAATACTGGAGTGGGTAGCCTTTCCCTTTTCCAGGGGATCTTCCCAACCCAGAGATCGAACCCAGGTCTCCCACATTGCAGGCAGATTCTTTACCAGCTGAGCCACGAGGGAAGCCCAAGAATACTGGAGTGGGTAGCCTTTCCCTTCTCCAGGAATCGAACTGGGGTCTCCTGCATTGCAGGCGGATTCTTTACTGAGCTATGATGGAAGCCAGTAACTTCATACAAAATGAAGTGTATGAAGTTTTTAAAAAGTAGAATATAAAGTTCTGTTATATTATGCACAGGCACAGCCATTTGAAAGACTAGAAAGTACTACCCCACAATATTAAAAATGGTTCTTTTTAGGTGATGAGGTAACAGGTAATTCTTACATTGTCTTTCATAATTTCTTACAGGTTGTACTAGCTATAAGAGCTATAATACCTAACCTCATAAACATATGAGGTGGGAATTGGTATTATTACCTTCATATTCTAGCACTTTGACATAAGTCTTTCTATATGCCACCTTTTCCAAATTTCTGTCCTCCTCATCTCACATATTTAAGAACGTTAACCTATTTTATTTTCTCAGTAGTTTTTGTATTATTTTGTGTGTAGACAGATGTTTTATGTCTTTAGTCAAAGACTATGTCTTTTAAGATACTTTCCTTATTCCTCTTTCTAGATTAAAAATATTTGAGGACATTATCTCATTTTCTTTTGTGCCCTTACACTAAGACAAGTTGAGCACAAAGAAGACATTAAAGTTTATTGAATTTATTTCCCTTGTAAATTCCCCAGTGCAACTGGAAACTAATTCCTTAATTTCCAAATGTATTTTTCTCTCTTTTAATGTAACTTTCAATTATACATTTCCCCAAGTCTGAATCCTGACTGTTAAGCTTGACTTGGTTTTCTTTTTTACATCTCCTCTCCAAATCTAATTAAGACTCATTGATTAGTCTTATTAAATAAAGTTAATATAATTTTAATCCTTTTTCCTCCATAGTAATGCAGATTACTATGGTCTCTTATAAGACTTGGTGTAGAAGCCTCTCCTCCCCATCTTCCCAGTTTTAATCCCCGCTCCACTTTATAACCACAGTGCTCTTCTGGAGATCTGATCACATCATTTTCCTTATTAAGTTGCTCTCCATTGCTCTCGGGATAAAGTATAAATTTTTTGATGTTTTATGAATCTTCAGTGTCTGATAGCTTCATATGTTGGCTGACTTCTCTTGTTTCTCTTCTCCTGGTCTCAATTCTAGCCACACTGAATTACCTTTATTTCACCTGATGTTTGATGCCTTTTTTTTTTTTTCTTCACACTTTCTCTTTTCCATGGCATTCGCTGTTATTTTCAGCTGGCTAATTTTCTGTTCATCAGATCCCACTTTATATGTCACTTATGAAAAGCTTTTCTTAACCATCCATTTAAACTCTGTGACTACCCTTTTAGCATATACCAGGCTTTATAGTAATTATATAACTATGGAAGTATGCCTTTTTAAGGAAATATTCCATTAAGTCAGAAACTCAGTATGGACAAGTATTATTTTGTCCCTAGGAACTAGCATAGTGTGAACAGGCATTTAAACAACATTTAATAGATTGATTGATGTTTTGCAGATGACTTTGCCTTCTATTTTCCTGAAAGGCTAGAGTTTCTGATGTAACTCCCTGCTTTCCTGCGAGTCTTAAACTTATCTTTATCTGTTTACTCTCCTTCCCTGTCATTGCTTGGGAGGATAAATACTTAACTGAAATATAAAATGGAAAACATAAGTGTGATAGAAATAGAGGAATATGAACTATCTTTCAAGAAGTTTAGCACTGAGAAAGATGGGGAAATAATAGTAGAAATAATATCAAAGTAAGGTTGCTTTGAAGCATAGGGAGAAATGGGAAATATTTGTAGACTGAGGAAAAAATACAGATTCATGTTGATGTATGGCAGAGGCCATCACAGTATTGTAAAGTAATTATGCTCCAATTTAAATAAATAATTTTTTTTAATAATATAATTAAAGCAGGAATAGCGAGAGACAACTGGTGAAGCAAGAGACCCCAAACATCAGGAGATAGGAAGGGGACGGCTTTGTTTTATCTCAGGGCAATGGACCAGCACTTCAGTATAGACTACTAGGCCATGCAGTGGCCTTGGTGTTTTGGCCTATTGCATTTCCAGTGAACATTCAGTTTTCTGGTAAGAGCATCTTAGTTTTTCTTGAGAAACAAGCCTTCTCCAGCTTTTGGTCCAGCTGACACTGTTTGCTTCTACTCTCTGATCCGTAACTAAAGAGATTATTTTTATGCTATGGATTTCCTTATCTTTTATTTTGGTGATTTCCATGTGTGTTTCATGGAGGTGCTTCAGGAGTTTAATATCTGATATTGCGTTCTTTTAAATGATTCTTTTTAAAGATTTTTTGAAAGGCTGATTAAAACCAAAATATACTCAAATGTATTAAATTATATCATATTGAAGATTATCAGATTATATTGCTAGTTATAGTTTCATATAAATCTGAGAAAACCATTTTTCTCACCATTTGTAAGCATACCATTGGATTTTGTTTTAAATGCTATTGATTAGGAAGGATTTGGTTCTATACTAACTTTTAAGAAAATTCTATCTGTATATGTGTGCTTTTGTAAATTTTTGTTATTCAGTCACCAGGTTGTGTCTGACTCTTAGCAACCACATGAACTGCAGCACACCAGGCTTCCCTATCCTTCACTGTCTCCTTGAGTTTGCTCAGACTCATGTCCATTGAGTCACTAATGGTTAGCTCATCCTCTGTCGCCCCTTTGTCTTGCCCTCAGTCTTTCCCAGCATCAGGGTCTTTTCCAATGAGTTGGTTCTTTGCATCACGTAGCCAAAGTATTGGAAGTTCAGCTTCAGCACAGGTTCTTCCAATGAATATTCAAGGTTGATTTCCTTTAGGATTGAGTGGTTTGATCTCATTCTCCAAGGGACTCTCAAGAGTCTTCTCCAGCACCACAGTTCTAAAGTGTCAATTATTTGGTGCTCAGCCTTCTTTATGGTCCAACTTTCACATCCATACATGAATACTGGAAAAACCATAGCTTTGACTATATGGACTTTTGTCAGCAAAGTGATGTCTCTGCTTTTTTATACACTGTCTAGGTTTGTCAAAGCTATTCTTCTAAGGAGCAAGCATTCTGCTAAAGGCTTCCCTGGTGGCTCAGACAGTAAAGAATCTGCCTGTAACACAGGAGACCTGGGTTCCATCCCTGGGTCAGAAAGATCCCCTGGAGAAGGGAATGGCTACCCACTCCATTATTCTTGCCTGGAAAATTCCATGGACAGAAGAACTTGGCAGCCTACAGTCAATGGGGTTGCAAAGAGTCGAAGATGACTTGAGTGAATAACACTTTCATTTTTTGAAATATTCTTCTGGTATATTTGTATTCAAGGTATAACTCAAATAGGGTTCAAGGCATGTAATACCTGCTCCTCATGGAGCATGTTCTCCAACAGAATGTGCTGTTCTCATTGCATAGGTACGATAATTGCCTAGTAACAACTGAATGGGTATCATGCAGCATCATATCATTTGAAGTCGTAAAAGTTGCTTCTCTGACTTATGTGTTTATGATAGTTATAAACACAGCTCTTATCCATTAGATAACATATATACCCTCCCTCTCTATATGCATGTTTGCATGTGTGTATGCATGTATGTGTGTGCTGTGTGTACGTATATATGCCACTGCTGAAAGGGATAAAAATACAAACTACTGATTTAATTAAGCAACTGTCCAATAACCTCATTGCAGATCTACTGACCATTTCTTCTTAATTATCTCTAGTTTCTGATCTGTAACTTTTTTGATAGTTGTTGACTACCATCAGCAACTACCCGTCAGAGTAACAACTCTGCTGTATTCCTGCCTATAGCAGGCTTTGGCTACACAAATAATAGTTGCCGTCTGTGATAAACAGTCACTTGGATCCTAATGATGATAGCTACATGTTTTTAAGGTAGTAAGATCATGTGCACTAATCTTAGGTTTAATTTTAATTTTATTAATTGGTGAAATCAGAAATCAGGAAAAACAAAGACAAAGTAAAACCTAAGGCTGATGATGCTTCAGGGAAATATACACATATTCCTCATGCCTTTAAAATGGACGAACTGGTTGCAATAGCAAACTGGCGTTAAGATTGTTTTTCTTGTTCAGTCGTGCAGTCGTGTCCAACTCTTAGAGACCCCATGGACTGCAGCACACCAGGCTTCCCTGTCCTTCACTATCTCCCGGAGTTTGCTTAAACTCATGTCCATTGAATTGTTAATGACATTAGGTATTAAGAGACCTAAAATGTTCATGCCTTTTAATCTAGTAATCTCACTTCTTGAAATAAATCCCAA
The DNA here is from genome assembly GCF_000754665.1 of Bison bison bison. Classification (NCBI taxonomy): domain Eukaryota; kingdom Metazoa; phylum Chordata; class Mammalia; order Artiodactyla; family Bovidae; genus Bison; species Bison bison. The sequence continues at coordinate 9,047,561 of NW_011495026.1, read as the reverse complement.
GAAAGCAATTTAGAAAACAAATAGTTAAATCTTATCTCAGTGTTATGGTCGATAATACAGAATTATCCTGGTTCTGTGTACAAAAAACAAAAACAACAGAATCCCCCCCAAAAAATGCAAATTTATTTGGAAAAAATAATCTTTACCTGATAGTAACAAACAAAACCTATCTCTTTTTTGTGTTTGTATCAATAGATTACTTGTTTTCTCACTTTTCTTCTTCTTTTCCTCTTTCCTCTTCAATGTAGGTAGCATCCATCAACCTTCCTTTTACTTACATCTCTCTTCTCATGGTTGGCAATTTTAGTTGATCTCATGGTTTCTATTGTTTGTATGAGGATAACTCTGAAATCCAACATTTCAACCCTATTATCTTTCCAGAGTTCCATTTGTGACACATATTCAACTCCATGTGTGATGTGTATTCAATTGTTAATATATGCAACTCTGTATATCCCCCCAAAAGTCTTACTTTCTCTCCTACCAATCATTTTTACTGTGGTCTATATTCTTACCAATCCATCTTGAAATCTTTAGCTTCACATTCTCCTTCTGTCTTCCACTGCCTTCATAATCCTCAGCTGTAGACCTGCAGTATTTTTCTGGTGTGTCTTCATGATCTCCATGTGATTACTGTAGTTCAGGCTTGCCTTTTTTTGGTGGGGGGTAGGGTGCTTCCCTTTTCATACTGTTCATACTGTTCATGGGGTTCTCAAGGCAAGAATACTGAAGGGGTTTGCCATTCCCTTCTCCAGTGGACCACATTCTGTCAGATCTCTCCACCATGACCCGCCCGTCTTGGGTGGCCCCACAGGCGTGGCTTAGTTTCATTGAGTTAGACAAGGCTGTGGTCCTGGTATGATTAGATTGACTAGTTTTCTGTGAGTATGGTTTCAGTGTGTCTGCCCTCTGATGCCCTCTTGCAACACCTACCATCTTACTTGGGTGTCTCTTACCTTGGGCATGGGATATCTCTTCACGGCTGCTCCAGCAAAGCACAGCTGCTGCTCCTTACCTTGGAGGAGGGGTATCTCCTCACCGCCGCCCTTCCTGACCTTCAACGTGGGATAGCTCCTGTACCCTCCTGTGCCCGCGCAGCCATGCATGGAGTGGGGTTGGTCCTCCCGGCCGCTGCCCCTGGCCTCAGGTGTGGGGTTGGTCCTCCCGGCCACCGCCCCTGGCCTCGGGCTTAGGGTAGCTCCTCCCTGCTGCCGCTCCCTGCCTTGGGCGTGGGGGCGTGGGGTAGCTCTTCTCGACCGCCGCCCCTGACCTCGGACATGGGGTAGCTCCCGGCCAGCTGCCCCTGACCTCAGACTTGGGTAGCTCTTCTTGGCCGTTCCTGCGCCGTCGGAGCCTGGCACTCTTGGCCGCTGCCCCTGACCTCGGACATGGGGTAACTCCTCTTGGCTGCCACCCTTCGGGCATGGGGTCCTCCTGGCTTCTGCCCCTGACCTCGGACATGGGGTAGCTCCTCTCGGCCACGCTTAGTGCCCTGGTCACAGCCTCCGCCGCCGCTCTTAGTGCGCGGTCGCAGCTTCAGCCTCCGCAAGACCTTTTAGAATTAATACCGAAAAAAGATGTCCTTTTCATTATAGGGGACTGGAATGCAAAAGTAGGAAGTCAAGAAACACCTGGAGTAACAGGCAAATTTGGCCTTGGAATACAGAACGAAGCAGGGCAAAGACTAATAGAGTTTTGCCAAGAAAATGCACTGGTCATAGCAAACACCCTCTTCCAACCACACAAGAGAAGACTCTACACATGGACATTGCCAGATGGTCAACACCGAAATCAGATTGATTATATTCTTTGCAGCCAAAGATGGAGAAGCTCTATACAGTCAACCAAAACAAGACCAGGAGCTGACTGTGGCTCAGATCATGAACTCCTTATTGCCAAATTCAGACTTAAATTGAAGAAAGTAGGGAAAACCACTAGGCCATTCAGGTATGACCTAAATCAAATCCCTTATGATTATACAGTGGAAGTGAGAAATAGATCTAAGGGCCTAGATCTGATAGATAGAATGCCTGATGAACTATGGACTGAGGTCATGACATTGTACAGGAGACAGGGATCAAGGCCATCTCCATGGAAAAGAAATGCAAAAAAGCAAAATGGCTGTCTGGGGAGGCCTTACAAATATCTGTGAAAAGCAAAGGAGAAAAGGAAAGATATAAGCATCTGAATGCAGAGTTCCAAAGAATAGCAAGAAGAGATACGAAAGCCTTCCTCAGCGATCAATGCAAATAAATAGAGGAAAACAATAGAATGGGAAAGACTAGAGAGCTCTTCAAGAAAATTAGAGATACCAAGGGCACATTTCATGCAAAGATGGGCTCAATAAAGGACAGAAATGGTATGGACCTAACAGAAGC
>NW_011495026.1:9044126-9044716 GCF_000754665.1 Bison bison bison | reverse complement strand
CCAGAAAAGCATCTATTTCTGCTTTATTGACTATGCCAAAGCCTTTGACTGTGTGGATCACGATAAACTGTGGAAAATTCTGAAAGAGATGGGAATACCAGACCACCTGACCTGCCTCTTGAGAAATCTGTATGCAGGTCAGGAAGCAACAGTTAGAACTGGACATGGAACAACAGACTGGTTCCAAATAGGAAAAGGAGTTTGTCAAGGCTGTATATTACCACCCTGCTTATTTAACTTATATGCAGAGTACATCATGGGAGAAGGCAATGGCAACCCACTCCAGTACTCTTGCCTGGAAAATCCCATGGATGGAGGAGCCTGGTGGGCTGCGGTCCATGGGGTCGCTAAGAGTTGGACACAACCGAGCGACTTCACTTTCACTTTTCACTTAAACGCGTTGGAGGAGGAAATAGCAACCCACTCCAGTGTTCTTGCCTGGAGAATCCCAGGGACGGGGGTAACCCCAGTGGGCTGCCATCTATGGGGTCACACAGAGTCGGACACGACTGAAGCGGCCTGGCAGAGTACATCATGAGAAACACTGGACTGGAAGAAACAACCTGGAATCAAGATCGCCAGGGGAAATA
>NW_011495026.1:9041883-9044007 GCF_000754665.1 Bison bison bison | reverse complement strand
GAGATATTACTTTGCCAACAAAGGTCCGTCTAGTCAAGGTTATGGTTTTTCCTGTGGTCATGTATGGATGTGAGAGTTGGACTGTGAAGAAGGCTGAGTGCCATAGAATTGATGCTTTTGAACTGTGGTGTTGGAGAAGACTCTTGAGAGTCCCTTGGAGTGCAAGGAGATCCAACCAGTCCATTCTGAAGGAGATCAGCCCTGGGATTTCTTTGGAAGGAATGATGCTGAAGCTGAAACTCCAATACTTTGGCCACCTCATGTGAAGAGTTGACTCATTGGAAAAGATTCTGATGCTGGGAGGGATTGGAGGCAGGAGGAGAAGGGGACTACAGAGGATGAGATGTCTGGATGGCATCACTGAGTCGATGGACGTGAGTCTGGGTGAACTCCGGGAGTTGGTGATGGACAGGGAGGCCTGGCGTGCTGAGATTCACGAGGTCGCGAAGAGTCAGACACGACTGAGCGACTGAACTGAACTGAGGGTGCTTCCCTGGTCACTTAGCTGGTAAAGAATCTGCCTGCAATGCAGGAGACCCTGGTTTAATTCCTGGTCAGGAAGTTCCCCTGGAGAAGGGACAGGCTACCCACTCCATTATTCTTGGGCTTTCCTGGTGGCTCTGCAGTGCGGCAGACCTGGATTTGATCCCTGGGTTGGAAAGATCCCCTGGAGCAAGCCAAGGCAACCCACTCCAGTATTCTGGCCTGGAGAATTCCATGGACTGTATAGTCCATGCACAAAGAATTGTACAGGCCTAAGCAACTTTAATTTTCGCTTTACTTTTTTTTTTAAAGAATGTTTGTGATAGATCTTTAATTGTTCTCTCTGAAGACACTCTCCTCTCCAGTGAATCTTGTCAGAGAAGTCTTTCTGAAGCACAGATCAAAGAATATTGCTTTCTAGATTAAAAACCTTCAAAGAATTCTTATGAATAAAGAGATTCTTGAGCTCCATCTAGTCTTCAGCGTTCTCCACTAGATGGCTTGAAGTTGCTTTTCCTTTTTTAGAAAGAAGAACTTTCTTTTCTTTTCTTTTTTGATTCCCCTCTCAAGTCTTTTTTTTCTCTCATATTCTTCATGTTTCCTTCTGAGCCTTTCATAATTTTTTGGCTTCTACCTAACCATTTTCCTATTTTCATATTTATGGATCTCATCCCTGTTTCAAGAGTTGGCTCTCAGATTTACCTTCCAGCTGGGAATAATCTTTTCTTCCTGGGAACGCCCAAAGGATTTTTCTGTTTCTTTGTCATTGTGGTTAGTATACTTTGCATTGTACTATGGTTATTTATGTGTGTGTTACTGATATTTGTTAAGTTCTTTAGGATCTGGATTTATGTCTCGTCTATTTCCTGTGGACTTTATATGATATGTAATGCATATTTATTAAGTACATAAACATAAAGAGCTCTCTTGTTTGGGGAACATTTTGGGAAGAACAAAATTTTGAGAATTCTTATTAATATACCGAAGGCAGAAATGTTTATATGTTCCATAAGGACCTACAGAAGTGTATTTGAAAGTAATTTTGCTTTCAAGAAAAGAAATATAAGAAATTAGATATGTAGATTTGACCTTGAATCACTGATTCAAACTATTTTCAAACAGATGAAAGCTAGTTTTTAAAGGCATGTAGAATAGAATATAGACTTAACAGTATATTCAGTTGTTTAAACAGTTACTTATACAAGTAAGACTTGCAAGAAGTAACATTTTGGTTTTCTTTAGTATTTCTATAATACGCAGCTCACATTTTATAAACTCCTAGTTCTTAATCTTGTTGAGAATTTTTTAAGGAAATTATTGATTTTTAAATAGTTCTGTTTCCTTTCTTGTATACATATGTTTTAAATTTTTTGTTTGTTTTGCAGGTATCCTGGTCAGATATAGGAGGACTGGAAAATGTCAAGCTGAAACTGAAACAGGCTGTGGAATGGCCCTTGAAACATCCTGAGTCTTTCACCCAAATGGGTATTCAGCCACCCAAAGGAGTTCTTTTGTATGGGCCACCTGGATGCTCTAAAACAATGATCGCAAAGGCTTTGGCCAATGAGAGTGGACTGAATTTCCTGGCTATAAAGGTAGGGTTTAAGTTTATTAAATTGTTACTCTCTCTTCTAGCAGTCC
>NW_011495026.1:9032439-9041779 GCF_000754665.1 Bison bison bison | reverse complement strand
GAGCATGGAAAGCCATCTTAAGGAGTAGTTGATTTTTTTTTTTTTTTTGAGGTTAATGGCAATGTAATATAGGGAGATGAGAGATAAATAAATTAGTGCCTATAATCAGCAAATCATGGTTTTGTTTCTTGATTTTCAGTATTTCTTACACTCACCCATATGTAATAGAAAACAATTTTCTTTTTTTTCTACATTTTTAAATTGTACTAATCACTTTTGCTGAACCATGACTTAAATATGAATTTAATAAATTTAATATTTATAAACATATTATTTTAAAAGAACTCAGATACTTTATATGGAAAAAATAAAATTGTAATAAATATTTTTCTAGTCAGAAGGTATATATACATTGTTTATATTCTGAAACATACACACACATATTGTTTGTTCACTGCATGCTAAGTTGCTTCAGTTGTATCCGACTGTACAACCCCATGGACTCTAGCCTGCCATGCTTCTCTGTCCATGGGATTTCCCAGTCAAGAATACTGGAGTGGGTTGCCATGCCCTCCTCCAGGGTATGTATACACACACACACACACACACACGTATGTATATAAAGCCTTAAATTCATCTCTTTAGACTTTATCACAGAAATACATATTTAAATATGTTAACCATCAAAGTCATTTAGAAAAAAAGGCACATGATAATTTATTTTGATGTTTTCAGGGAATTTTTTCATAATAAAATGTTTTATGTCTTAAAACCTCCTCCAGGGTATGTATACACACACACACACACACACACACACACACGCGCGCGCGCGCGCGCGTATGTATATAAAGCCTTAAATTCATCTCTGTAGACTTTATCACAGAAATACATATTTAAATTTGTTAACCATCAAAGTATTTAGAAAAAAGGCCCATGATTATTTTGATGTTGTCAGGGAAGTTTTTTCATAATAAAATGTTTTATGTCTTAAAACATTGAAATCATTGGCAGTTTCACAATTATTTTAGTATAAACATTTCAGAAGGTCAGTCTTTTATTAATACTTTACTGTTGATTCTTGAACAACCTAAGTTTGAACTATGTGGTTCCATTTATACACAAGTTTTTTTTTTTTTTTTAAAGTAAATACTATGATATTACATTATCTACAGCGGATTGAATTGGCAGATATGGGGGAACTGTGTATATGGAGTTATACTAAGTTATAATTAGATTGCACGGAGGATCAGAGCTCTCACCCCCTCATTTTTCAAGGATCAGCTGTACTTTATGTGGAATGTTATTTAGATATATTTAGGCTGTTTTCTTTTTAAGAATCAGTATCATTACAGTCACTAGTGTTTGCCTGTTTTTTTTTTATCTTGTGGAAGATATTGGATATGGATTTGGGGAGGGGACCATTTTCACCATGATTAGTTATAACTCACAACCACAGTTTTAAGGGTTGCAGTTTTAAATGTTGGAGTAATGAGTGATTTTGAAATTTCCAGAGACATCTTGATTTCTCTTTAGTCCTTGTTCTCTTATCTTGTGGTAATGAACATGGCCATTTTACTGGCATTTCCTCCTTTTTTTTTTTCCCTGTCATCTTCATTTCTCTATGTTACCTTCCACAACTGTATAGTCATAATCTTTGAATTTTTCCTGTGTACTGGATACCTGAAACTTATTTAATGAGGACTTAGCTCACAGTTATTTACACTTGAATATCAAGGAAGAAAAAACATGTATATTTCCTTACAAATTAGAATCTCACTCTTTTGTGATTGAAGATAACAGTTGCTACCAGGACTGCTTTCTGGCCTACCCTAGGATTACTTAGAAATCTATTTATTACAATTTTTAACTATGAAACCTTTCATAACTTTATAGTTTCACTTTGGTCTTTTTTCATGCTGAGAAAATAGTAAAAAGATTTTTTGTAAGGTTTATCTTGGACACTGTTCATATAAAATAACCATGTGTTAACTTATAAATGCCTTTCATTAAGTATTTAATTCTTTTAGGTCACATACACAAAAGATACATGACGTTAAGAAATTTTCTTCATAAGTTGAGTTTGTATTTTCTTAGGGAGGGTTACATATCCTACTTACTAATTTTTATGTAATGTGGACTTTCATTCATTATACAATTTCGTGTACTTTGAAGGTATTAATTTTTGAATCTGGGTGGAGGATATAGTTAATGAACAATGGATGTTCATTTACTGTTCTTTCAGATTTTCCTATCTGTTTAAAAATTACAAAAGAAAAAATTAAGAATACAAAAATAATTTGCTTTTCTATGCATTTTCATTAGTTCTTTCATCTTGGTTTGATTAATTTATGAGAAGAGTTAAAGTAGCTATGGGCTTCCCAGGTGGCGCTAGTGGTAAAGCACTTGCCTGCCAGTGCAGGAGACATAAGAGTCTGGACTGGATCCCTGGTTCAGAAAGATCCACTGGAGGAGGACAGGGCAACCCACTCCAGTGTTCTTGCCTGGAGAATCCCCATGGACAGAGGAGCCTGGCAGGCTACAGTCCACAGGGTCGCACAGAGTTGAACACAACTGAAGCGACTTAGCACTCACAAAATAGCTGTATCATACAGTTTATGTATGAGGAAATCAGGTTAAAGAAGTTAGGGATTCATGTTGTATTCTTGCAAGTTTTATTTTCCTGTGAAAAAGTTGTCTTGTTTTCAACATAGTTATTTGTTTTCTATGGGATTTAAATATTATAATTAAATTTGAACTTATTTCAATGACAAATCTTACACGTTTTGAAAGTGACCAGAAAAAAATAGATACTGGTATTGGGAGACCTAAGTGTTTTGGATATATGGGAAAGAATAAATTCCCTAACACTTTTTGCAATGGTGATTACCTTTAATTTACAAGATAAAGACTTTTAAAACTTTAAATGTTTCTTTGTTAGTTTATGAAAGAACCCTTTAGCTCCCCCTGTGCATCTTTTCTAAACAGTGATTACAAGATTTATATTCTGCTCAGAGTTAAGTCTTCACCTTGGCTTGTGTGGGCTTTTAATATTCTTTGGCATCTCTATGTGTTTTTGTACAGACTGTAGCACTTGACATATGCTTAACTTTAGTTTGTCATCTGGGTCAATTACGTCAAAATATTTTCCAGTTGAAATTTCCTCTCTGCTTCTCTCTTGCTTTTTGTCTGGAGTGCTACAATAGATTAATTACCCTTGAATAGCTGGGCTATTTCACTTTATGAAGAACTGTTACTGATTCTGGAAGAAGGGGGGTTAGGCCTCTGACAGGGATTTTGGGCAAGTCCTTTATGAACAGTATTGGCAAGTACAAGAATATAATGAACCTAGTATATCCTTGAGTTTTGGAGGAAATTCTTTTCTGATACATCTCTCATAGAGGAATTGTCCAAAATATATCCCATTTTCAGGAAAACAAAAAAAACCACAACCCTGTATTTTATTGAAATCAGTGCACAATTCAGAATAATTACTATTGTCCATTTAACTAGATGCCCTACTATTCTGTTACCAAAGATACAAGTTAATCTGAACTGTATAAATTCCATGTCCATTTATAAGCATTTTTTAAAAAATCATGTAGGCTAGTCTATAAATCATAGAGCTTTCATTTTACAGATACTACATGGAAAACTGCATAGATTCCTCTTTTATATACAGAATGCTTTAAGATTAGTTTCTAGGATGACAAATAAGGATAATGATGTTTAAGAACGTGAACTGACTTTTCCAAGTCAAAGGAATGGTGATAGAACCGAAATTTGATCTCAGGACTTTCTGACTCCAGAGTCCAAACTCTGAATCACTGTATAATATAATCTTCCTTTTTTTTTTTTTTAACAAAACTAGTGTCCAGTACTCTTTTTCATTAATTACACCAAGTTACTAGAAAAGATAGTTCAGGCAGTTTCTATAGGGCAGGTTCAGAGACATGGAAAGACATTTCTGGGACCTAGTTTAAAAAATAATTTTGCTTCTCAAGGGCAAAGAAAACTGAGGAAAATAGCATAGCTTTGGAGTCGAAGTTGGTTGAATTGATAAGAAAGGGTAAGCACTGCCAAAGAAACAGGAATCTGATAAATTAAATGGAAGTTCAGGAGCAAAGACTACAGGTTGAATAATGTAAAGCTTGAAATTTACTCATTAGTATATAATTTGTGCCCTTGAAATTGAGTGTGTTACAATGAAAAGAGCATGAAGCTGGGATTCAGATAGCTTTGGTTCAGTTTCTAATACTAGCACTTTTTAGGTCTATAGCCTTAACAAGTTCTCTAAGACTTAGTTTTTTCATCTGTATAGGCCTTTGGAGAGAATTATATTAAAACCATAAATGAAAAAGTTTTAGAGGGCCTAACTACTTAACTCCTGCATATAGTTATGACTTCCTTACTGAGGATTCAATGTGGAAAGGAGGGAAGTGAAGAGTTACTTGGTAGTGGAGAAACCTGCCTCAGCCAGGTGATCATGGTTAACATCATTAGGATTAGTCATGTTGTTAGTATGTACCCTTGTATGTATGATGTGATGAGAATGGTACTTTATTCCCAAGGTCTTCCTCCCAAACACTCATAACCCATGTTTACCTATGAGAAAAACAGCAGGCAAACCCAAATTGAAGGACATTAATTCTGTAAAATACCTGACCACTACTCCTGAAACTGAGTTGCATCCAACTCTTTCGACCCCATGGGCTGTAGCCTGCCAGGCTCCTCTGTCCATGGAATTCTCCAGGCAAGAATACTGGAGTGGGTTGCCATTTCCTTCTCCAGGAGATCTTCCCAACCCAGGGATTGAACCCAGGTCTCCTGCATTGCAGGCAGATTCTTTGCCAACTGAGCTATGAGGGAAGCCCCTGGAACTGTCAGGGTCATCAAAAATAGGGAAAGTCTGAGAAACTGTCACAGCCAGGAGGAGCCCAAGAAGACAGGAGAGCAAAATATACTGTTGTGGTTTCCTGGGTGAGATCCTGGAACAGAAAAGGACGTTAGGTAGAAATTGAGGAACTCTGAATAAACTGTGGACTTCAATTAATAGTAATACGTCATTATTCTTTCACTGGTTGTAACAAATACACCGTATTAATAATATATGATAAAAATAGGAGAAACAGTATGTATTGGGGTAGGAGTGAATATATGGAAAGTCTTGGTACTGTATGCTCAATTCTTCTGTAAACCTTGGATGAGTGCTCAGTCATGTCTGATTCTTTGCTGCCCCATGGACTGTAGCCCGACAGGATCCTCTGTCCGAAGGATTTTCCAGGCAAGAATACTGGAGTGCCATTTTCTCCTCCAGGGGATCTTTCCGACCCAGGGATCAAACCCATGTCTCCTGCATTGCAGGCAGATTCTTTACCGCTGAGCCATCAGGGAAGACCTCTGTAAACCTTAAACTTAACCAAAAGAAAAAGAAAAATCTGTGAATTTATTTAAGTATTAAGGTCAGTATCACAGATCGAGCCATATTATGACCTGAGTATAACTGAAGTTTAAAAGGCCAGCTCAGATTTCTGTATTGTGCCGTACATGACGGGTGGAATGCAGGGAAAGAAAAGAATCATGGGGAGATTGTCAATTCCTTGGGTGAGAGCTTTGGAGGAGACCTGTTCATCACTCTCCTGTTCATGTTCCCCAAATTAGCGGAAAGTTACTGAGAAAAGCCCTTAGGAGGTTGGCTGAAGAAAACTGGGTTTGGGGCTGCTATGAGCTTGGCTATTTGAGTTCTCCGTTGAAGCCATTAAAGGTATGTTGGTTCTGGCCCCAGACCCAGACCCCAACATTATAAAGAATACTTGCCTTTAGTGTTTTAGTCACATTTTTCCTTTTACCTTGGGTGCAGATTCTAATTGAGTCTCACCAGTAACTATGTCCAGTTCCATGCCTTTTGTGGACCCTAAGTCTTTATTCTCTTTCTACAGGCTTTTATTGCTATTTGTGTTCATCTAGAGTCTGAAACCATTTGTTTCTTCTTAACTTCTGTTAGAGTTGTTTTTTTTTTTTTTTTTTTAATTTAAAATCTCTGTTGTGTCTCCAAACAGTGTTGTCTTATGTGCCCCATACTCTTTAAGTTGACAATTACTGACATCAGAGTTAAAGACATATACTTAGTTTTAGTAATGTTTAATGCTATTAGGGAATAACTAATAGTTCTCTATTTTTCTTAGGACAGATAGAATAGTTACTCTGCCATGGTCAGAATCACAAAGTTATGTAGGAGTTAGATTGAATTTGCTTAAATTTAGTGTTATTTGTGCACTATATATGCTGCCATGTTAAAGCTGAGATATATATTAAAACCATATATGTTAATAAATTATTTTTTTTTTAGTTGAGTTTGTATCAAATTGATGTCTTGACATGAAAGTATTCTATAACATTTGGCTAAAAGTAAAAACAAAAAAATGACAATATATATACAAGAAATAAAACCTTTAGTATTTGGAATCCAAAAAGACCTAGAGAAATATAAAAGAAAAGAATGTTTTTACATTTCCAGGAAAGAGAAATAGAATATTTAATAGAAAACTTTGTTATTGTATCAGTTTAATTTTTTACCTGTGGATTTCAGTTGAGAGAGATTGATTATTTTTTCCTTCTTTTAAGTCTCCTTTGAATGAAATTTAATTCATGTCTATAACACTTAAACTATTTGTAAATATTTTACTTTTGTAGCAACAACTCAAATATATATTAAGCACCTTCTGTGTGTCAGGCACTGTACATGGTAAATGAAGTCGTTAGAAGGGCTTCTTGCTACCTACCAAAACTCATAATTCAGTGAGAATAAACAAATGAAGTAGCAAAATGATTAGCATTTTGAATCTTGATGATTAATTGTATGTGAGAAATGAGAAAGAAGTTAAAGGTGATTAAAATTTTACTTTTAACGACTGGCAGGTCATTAAAACTACACTAACTCTAGGAAGAGTTAGCGGATGAGGAGGAAAAGTAGGTTCGAGGTGGGAAAGCAGGTACCCATTTGGGATTTAGACTTGCGGAGTTTGAAATGCCTTTAGAACAGGATGACAGAGATGTCTAAAAGGGTGTTGAACACAAATTTGTAGCTGAAGGGGGCTTCCCTATAGCTCAAACAGTAAAGAATCAGCCTGGAATGCAGGAGACCCTGGTTCAGTCAAGGTGGGGAAGAGCCTCTGGACAAGGGAATGACAGTCCACTCCAGTATTCTTGCCTGGAAAACTCCACGGGCAGAGAAACCTGACGGGCTGCAGTCCATGGGGTTGCCAAGAGTCAGACATGACTGAGTGACTAACACTACTACTTCTACTCCTTGTAGCTCAAGAGAATGGTCATTTCTAGGGATGAAGAAATGGAAATTGAGACCTCACGTTTAAGATGCTGTACAGTAGTCAGTAAAGAAGATTGACAGCGTTGAGAGTGATCGATAATAATATAAGGGATTTTTCTGGGGCCAGGGAGTGTGCGTAGGAACACTATAGCTAGCTGAATTGTAGTCAGCATGGTGCCCACATTGTTAAGTTCTAAAGAAATGTGTCCTTTTCTTTTCTTGAATGAATGAATTGTGGGGAAGGTTTGTGTTATAATTTTTGAGAAAACAGTTTGGATTCTATTTCCTTCCTTGCCAGCCGCTGTCACTTTTTTAGGTTTTTTCACTAATCCAGGCATTTCTTGCCTAGTACCTAATGCCAGTTTTCAAACTCTTTGAAGTTCCTTCCCAAAGTGGCCTTTTTTGTGTGCTAGTGCTGTACTTTTTATTAATTTTCAAGATCCTTTACTCACATTTCTATATGTAATTCTACCTCATGTGAGTTTGGGTTTTTATGAGCTTATTCCATAACATTTAACCATAGTTAACACTTGGGTTAACTTGCCTTCCCTAGACATTTTGGAATTTATAAAAGCTGGATATGAATTGTAAAAGCCAAAAGTAACAGGCAGGTGTCAGACACATTTAAAAGCCCTTGAGAAGACTGGGAAAAAAACTCAGTAGTGATTAAAGGGGAAAAATTGCAAGAGCATAAGGGGCAAAATTGCAAGAGCATAATCTATGACTGGAGAAGGCAATGGCACCCCACTCCAGTACTCTTGCCTGGAAAATCCCATGGACGGAGGAGCCTGGTAGGCTGCAGTCCATGGGGTTGCTAAGAGTCGGACACGACTGAGCGACTTCACTTTCACTTTTCACTTTCATGCATTGGAGAAGGAAATGGCAACCCACTCCAGTGTTCTTGCCTGGAGAATCCCAGGGACGGGGAAGCCTGGTGGGCTGCCGTCTCTGGGGTCACACAGAGTTGGACACGACTGACGTGACTTAGCAGCAGCAGCAATCTATGACTACTGTACTTGAATTTGTGACTGGAATGGTGGAAAACACTAAAACAAAGAGATAAGTCAGGTTAGTTTCCACTAGATTAATAGAACAGTTGGACATATGTTTATATGTATTTGTGTTATTTTTGTTGTTTTATAAACTTAAGCACTTGAAATCTTTATCATGGAAAAATTAAAACTAACACCCCAATTTATGGTACTTTTGGTGGGTTTATTGATCACCCTTATCAATGAGGCACTTTTCTAACCAGGTGAAATGTGGCAGGACTATCATAACATAGTTATTTTGGCAAGTAAAACTAGAATAGAAATAACCTTATCTAGTTTTATCAGTCTTATCTATTTTAGAGATTTATTATTCCTCTTTTTGTTTATGAGCAAATGTGAGATTCTATATGTATCTAACCCTTGTAAGTAGATACTATTGGTCTCTCAAAATTAGTTATCAATAAAATTCTTTTTTTCAAAGTAACCTATGCTCAGTTCAGTTCAGTTGTTCAGTCATGACCAACTCTTTGTGACCCCATGGACTGCAACATTCCAGGCTTCCCTGCCCATCACCAACTCCTGGAGCTTGTTTAAACTCGTGTCCATCGAGTCGGTGATGCCTTCTAACCATCTCATCCTCTGTACTCCCCTTCTCCTCCCACCTTCAATCTTTCCCAGCATAAGGTTCTTATCAAAGAAGTCATTCTTGGCATCAGGTGGCCAAAGTATTGGAGTTTCAGTTTCAGCATCAGTCCTACCAATGAATATTTAGGACTGATTTCCTTTAGGATGGACTGGTTGGATCTCCTTGCAGTCTAAGGGACTCTCAAGAATGTTCTCCAACACCACAGTTCAAAGGCATCAATTCTTCAGCACTCAGCCTTCTTTATAGTCCAACTTTCATATCCATACATGACTACTGGAAAACCCATAGCTTTGACTAGATAGACTTGTGTTGGCAGAGTAATGTCTCTGCTTTTTAATATGCTGTCTAGGTTGGTCATAGCTTTTTTTCCAAGGAGCAAGCATCTTTTAATTTTTTTGCGGCAGTCAGCATCTGCAGTGATTTTAGAGCCAAAAAATA
>NW_011495026.1:9015103-9032339 GCF_000754665.1 Bison bison bison | reverse complement strand
CAAAAAATATAAAGTCTCTCGCTGTGTCCATTATTTCCTTCTATTTTCCATGAAATGATGGGACCAGATGCCATGATCTTAGTTTTCTGAATATTGAGTTTTAAGCCAACTTTTTCACTCCTCTGTCACTCTCATCAAGAGACTCTTTAGTTCTTCTTCACTTTCTGCCATAAGGGTGGTGTCGTCTACATATCTGAGGTTATTGATATTTCTCCTGGCAATTCTTCAATTGTCCTTCAATACTTATTATCAATTAATAATTTATTGGAAGTTAGTGACAAAGGTTATTCATATTTCTCTTGGCGATCTTGATTACAGCTTGGGCTTTATGCAATCCGGCATTTCACATGATGTACTCTGCATATAAGTTAAATAAGCAGGGTGACAATATACAGCCTTGATATACTCCTTTCCATGTTTGGAACCAGTCTGTGTTCCATGTCCAGTACTAACTGTTGCTTCTTGACCTGCATACAGATTTCTCAGGAAACAGGTCAAGTGGTCTGGCATTCCCATCTCTTGAAGAATTTTCCACGGTTTGTTGTTATTCACATGGTCAAAGGCTTTGGCATAGTCAATAAAGCAGAAGTGGATGTGTTTGGGTGAACTCCGGGAGTTGGTGATGGACAGGGAGGCCTGGCGTGCTGCAATTCATGGCGTTGCAAAGAGTCGGACACGACTGAGCGACTGAACTGAACTGAACTGAACTGAAGATGTGTTTCTGGAACTCTCTTGCTTTTTCAATGATCCAGTAGATGTTGGCAATTTGATCTCTTGTTCCTCTGCCTTTTCTAAATCTAGCTTGAACATCTGGAAGTTCACGGTTCATGTACTGTTGAGATCTAGCTTGAAGAATTGTGAGCATTATTTTGCTAGCATTTGAGATGAGTGCATCCAGTTGTGGATGTGACTGGCGATAGAAGTAAAGCCTAATACTGTAAAGAACAATATTGCATAGGAACCTCGAATGTTAGGTCCATGAATCAGGGCAAATTGGAAATGGTCAAACAGGAGATGGCAAGAGTGAACATAGGCATTTTAGGAATCAGTGAACTGAAATTAACTGGAATGGGTGAATTTAACTCAGATGACCATTATATCTCCTACTGTGGGCAAGAATCCCTTAGAAGAAATAGAGTAGCCATCACAGTCAACAAGAGAGTCCGAAATGCAGTACTTGGATGCAATCATAGCAAACACCCTCTTCCAACAATACAAGAGACGACTCTACACATCAACGTCACCAGATGGTCAATACTGAAATCAGATTGAATATATTCTTTGCAGTCAAAAATGAAGAAACTCTATACAGTCAGCAAAAACAAGACTGGGAACTGACTGTGACTCAGGTCATAAACTCCTTATTGCCAAATTCAGACTTAAATTGAAGAAAGTAGGGAAAACCACTAGACCATTCAGGTATGACCTAAATCAAATCCCTTACGATTATTCAGTGGAAGTGACAAATAGATTCAAGGGATTAGGTCTGACAGACAAAGTGCCTGAAGAACTATGGACAGAGGTTCATGACAGTGTACAAGAGGCAGTGATCAAGACCATCCCCAAGAAAAAGAAATGCAAAAAGGCAAAATGATTGTCTGAGGAGGCCTTACAAATAGCTGCAAAAGAAAAGAAGCAAAAGGCAAAGGAGAAAAGGAAAGATATACCCATTTGAATGCAGAGTTCCAAAGAATACCAGGGAGAGATAAGAAAGCCTTCCTCAGTGATCAATGCAAAGATATAGAGGAAAACAATGGAATGGGAAAGACTAGAGATCTCTTGAAGAAAATTAGAGATACCAAGGGAACATTTCATGCAAAGATGGGCACAGTAAAGGAAAGAAATGGTATGAATGTAACAGAAGCAGCAGATATTAAGAAAAGGTGGCAAGAATACACAGAAGAACTATTCAAAAAAGATCTTCATGATCTAGATAACCATGATGGTGTGATCACTCACCTAGAGCCAGACATCCTGGAATGTGAAGTCAAATGGGCCTTAGGAAGCATCACTACGAACAAAGCTAGTGGAGGTGATGAAATTCTAATTGAGCTATTTCAAATCTTAAAAGATGATGTTGTGAATGTGCTGCACTCAGTATGCCAGCAAATTTGGTAAACTCAGCAGTGGTCACAGGACTGGAAAAGATCAGTTTTCATTCCAATCCCAAAGAAAGGCAGTGCCAAAGAATGTTCAAACTAAGCCACGCTAGCAGCTATTTATTGAAAATTAGACTTTGCCCTTGCCACCTGATCTCTTCCAACAAAAACCTTTGAATTTGAATTGCTGCTATTGTGTCTAGTCTTAAGAGGACATTTCCTTTTTTATTTATTTTTTTCTTTTTAGAACTTGAAAATCAGAGGACATACGGTTTTTAGAAAGTGTAGTATTAGTATTCTGGAAACTCAAATCCTCTATTTTCTGTCATTTAGTTTGTCTAGGACTTTTGGTATTTCACTTAATTTCTTTTGCTTTGTTTTCCTCAGGCTTTAAGTGAGATAGCTTAGAGTAAATGATTCTCCTGAAGTTCTTTCACTAATAAAATTCTGTGAGTAGCTCACATAATGTTTGTATTCTAATCTGTTGCTTATCTTTTTTGCTTATTGGTGGCTAACCATTTGGGGCATTTTCTCTAATTGTCAGCATAACGATTAAGAGGCTTCAATATCTGTTCTGTCACCTACTAAGTTGTGTGACTAAGTTGTGTAAATTACTTAACCTTTTTTTCACTTCAATATTTTTTTCTCTAAAATTATGATAAGAGTATTCGCCTCAAAGGTGTGTTGTAAGCAGTTAGGGGGATAATGCATATTAAGCATTTAGCAGTATTTCGTAAAATTTGCTGTCGCTAGTTGCTATTTTCTTCTGTTTTTAATAATTGGATGTATGCTGCTGCTGCTGCTGCTAAGTCGCTTCAGTAGTGTCCGACTCTGTGCGACCCCATAGACAGCCTCCTACCAGGCTCCTCTGTCTCTGGGATTCTCCAGGCAAGAACACTGGAGTGGGTTGCCATTTCCTTCTCCAATGCATAAAAGTGAAAAGTGAAAGTGAAGTCGCTCAGTCGTATCTGACTCTGCGAGGCCCCGTGGACTGCAGCCCCCCAGGCTCCTCTGTCCATGGATTTTCCAGGCAAGAGTACTGGAGTGGGGTGCCATTGCCTTCTCTGCAGTGATGTATATTTGACCTCAAATAGAACAAAAAGTATAGCAGCACAGCTTATGATCCCTTAAGTTTTCTGTTAGTGTTAAAATGTATTTATCTTTGAAACTGAATTTAATCTTTTACAGTTTGTTGTACAAGAAAATAAGAAATTTTTGACAGTTGGAATTTCAAATTCAAAATTACCTTCCTTAGTGATGATGACTTCATAAAGAATTTTGGATTCAGCCAGCTACATAGTAAAAAGATCATACATGATGACCAAGTGGCTTTCTCCTAGGGATGCAAGGATTTTTCAGTATTTGCAAATAAATTGGTGTGATACACTATATTAATAAATTGAAAGATAAAAACCATATGATTATCTCAGTAGATGCAGAGAAAGCCTTTTACAAAATTCAACACCGATTTATGATAAAAAGTGTCCAGAAAGCAGGCATAGAAGAAACATACTTCAACATAAAAGCCATATATGGCAAAACCACAGCAAACATTACCCTCAATGGCAAAAAATGGAAAGTATTTCCTCTAAAATCAGGAACAAAACAAGGGTGCCCACTCTCACCACTACTATTCAACATAGTTTTGGAAGTCCTAGCTGTAGCAATCAGAGAAGAAAAAGCAGTAAAAGGAATCCAGATTCGAAAAGAAGTAAAACTCTTCACTGTTTGAAGATGACATGATCCTCTACATAGAAAACCCTAAAGAAGCCACCAAAAAATTACTGCTGCTAAGTCGATTCAGTCGTGTCTGACTCTGTGCAACCCCAGAGATAGCAGCCCACCAGGCTCCCCCGTCCCTGGGATTCTCCAGGCAAGAACACTGGAGTGGGTTGCCATTTCCTTCTTCAATGCATGAAAGTGAAAAGTGAAAGTGAAGTCGCTCAGTTGTGTCCGACTCTTCACGACCCCATGGACTGCAGCCTACCAGGCTCCTCCGTCCATGGGATTTTCCAGGCAAGAGTACTGGAGTGGGTGCCATTGCCTTCCCCCCTACCCAAAAAAAAATTACTAGAGCTAATCAATAAATATAGTAAAGTTGCAGGATATAAAATTAATACACAGAATTCCTTTGCATTCCTATGCACTAACAATGAGAATACAGAAAGAGAAAGTAAGGAAACAACCCCATTCACCATTTCAACAAAAAGAATAAAATGCTTAGGAATCAGTTTACCTAAAGAAACAAAACACCTGTGTATAGAAAACTATAATAAAGACCTGTATGTAGAAAACACGGATGATAGAAATCAAAGATGACACAAATAGACAGATATACTATGTTCATGGATTGGGAGAATCTATGTAGTGAAAATGAGTATATTACCCAAAGCAATCTATAGATTCAGCTCAATCCCTTTGAAGCTACCAATGGTATGTTTCACAGAACTAGAGCAAATAATTTCACAATTTGTATGAAGACACAAAAAAACCTTGAATAGCCAAAGCAATGTTGAGAAAGAAGTATGGAACTGGAAGCATCAACCTGCTTGACTTCAGACTATACTACAAAGCTACAGTTATCAAGACAGTATGGTACTGGCACAAAGACAGAAATATAGATCAATGGAACAAAATAGAAAGCCCAGAGATAAATCCACACACCTATGGGCACCTTATCTTTGACAAGGTAGGCAAAGATATACAGTGGAGAAAAGACAATCTCTTTAACAAATGGCGCTGGGAAAACTGGTCAACCACCTATAAAAGAATGAAACTAGACACTTTCTAACACCATACACAAAAATAAACTCAAAACGGATTAAAGATCTAAATGTAAGACCAGAAACTGTAAAACTCTTAGAGGAAAACATAAGTAGAACGTTCTCTGGCATAAATCACAGTAAGATCCTCTATGCCCCACCTCCCAGAGTAATGGAAATGAAAACTAAAGGGACCTAATTAAAAGCTTTTGCACAACGAAGGAAATTATGAGCAAGGTGAAAAAACAGTCTTCAGAATGGGAGAAAACAATAGCAAATTAAGTAACTGACAAAGAATTAATCTTAAAAATATACTAGCAGCTCATGCAGCTCAATACCAGAAAAATAAACAACCCAATTAAAAAATGGGCCAAAGAACTAAACCTGACATTTCTCCAAAGAAGACATAAAGATGGCTAACAAACACATGAATAGATGCTCATCATCACTCATTATCAGAGAAATGCAAATCAAAACCACAATGAGGTACCATCTCACACCAGTCAGAATGACTGCCATCAAAACGTCTACAAACAATAAATGCTGGAGTGAGTGTGGAGAAAAGGGAACCTTCTTACACTGTTGGTGGGAATGCAAACTAGTACAGCTACAATGGAGAACAGTGTGGAGATTTCTTAAAAATCTTGAAATAGAACTGCCATACGACCCAGCAATCCCACTGCTAGGCATATACACTGAGGAAGCCAGAATTGAAAGAGACACATGTACCCCAATATTCATTGCAGCACTATTTACAATAACTAGGACATGGAGGCAACCTAAATGTCCATTGGCAGAAGAATGGATAAGGATGTTGTTGTACATATACACAATGGATTATTCCTTAGTTATGAAAAAGAATGCATTTGAGTCAGTTCTAATGAGGTGAGTGACACTGGAGCCTATTATACAGAGTGAAGAAGTCAGAAAGAGAAACACCAATATAGTATATTAACACATATGTATGGAATTCAGAAAGATGGTAACAACGACACTGTATGCAAGACAGCATAAGAGACACAGATGTAAAGAATAGACTTGGAAAAAAAAAAAAAGAATAGACTTGGAATATGTGGGAGAGGTCGAGAGTGGGACAATTGGATAGAATAACATTGAAACATGTATGTTACATATGTAAAATAGATGACCAGTGCAAGTTTGATGGATGAAGCAGGGCACTCAAAGCTGGTGCTCTGGGACAACCCAGAGGAATGGCGTAGAGAGAGAGGTGGGAGGGGGTTCAGGATGGGGAGATACATGTATATCCATGGCTGATTCATGTTGATTTATGACAAAAACCACCACAGTATTGTAAAGTAATTAGCCTTCAATTTAAATAAATAAATTAATTTTTTTAAGTCATGCAAAAAATAGAATTTTGGGTTCAGGTAACATGTCAGTTCAGCTAGTGGCATTGCGTTTTTAGGTCAGGCATCCAGATATAATTCCTTAGCATGTACTGTACAAAATCACATGTTTTCTAGAGTCCTTACAGAACTTTTCATTACTACTGTGACCTGTTAGTAATTGAATTATTCTAACCCAGATTTTCTTCTCAGTGCTAACTTCCTAGGTTTGATTTTCAAATTGGTTTGATTTTTGTTTTTGTTTTTTTCCTTTTGCTTTTGGAGGAAAAAAGCAGTCTTTCTTATCCACAGAGTTTTCTGTAGCCTACCTCTAGGTAGTGGTGGAATGAGCCTTCACTGGGTCATTAAGTGAAGGCTTAATGGTTAAGGCTTAAAGGTTAAGGCTATAGGCCATATTTTCACATTTTCAACAAAGTATTTATTGTCTGTTTGCTTGTACATCAGATTTTTAAAACAAGTTAATCTGTCTGTTACCAGTAGCAGCATACTGTATTCTCATGTCATGAAATGATCGTAGTCTTGTTCCAGCACTGATATTCAAGTCATCTTTTTAGAGTCAGCTCTATGGAGATCAGTAATCATTTCTCCAAATTATCTAACTACTTTCCTTTAGTTAAAGCCAGATAATTAGAGGGCAGTATATATATGCATTAAGTATATTGCTTACTTAAAAAAATGGCTTCACTGGATTACTATTTTATGTTACACTATTGACTTTTATGGAGAGTTGCTGCAAGAACAATAACAGTAATACAGAGTTTGTGTGATAATGATTAAAAATAATAATATTGGAAACAGATAATGTCATTGATTACATGATTCCCATTCCTTTTTTTGAGAATTATCATAGAGTCATAAAAAGAATAGCCCTGAGATCTTGCTTCTTGTCAGAGAGCCGTGCTGATCTAGTACTAGACTGTTCTGTCTTCAGTGCCTAGCACCATGTTTGTTACATAGTAAAAGTATGGATGGATGTGTGGGTGGATGATTAAGATGTTTAACTATCATGTTTAGTCACAGATACTATATACTGATGTGCAGTTTTTAGAATACAAAATGGCTTTAATTTTTGAAGCATAAATAACACCCAATAAAAATAAGCATGCAAGAGGAACTAATTTAATGAAAAGCAGATTTTTTTTTCTCTTTTTTTATGTGTGTATTTTCTCTTTTTTTTAGACATAATCATGTAACTGGATTTATAAAGATGCTGAACAGTTGTTTTCTTTTCATGCAGGGGCCTGAATTAATGAACAAGTATGTTGGTGAATCTGAAAGAGCAGTTAGAGAGGTAAGATTATGCCTTAAAGTGGAACTCTGCATAGGAGAACCACACTTCTGTCCTCTAGTTTCCATTTTGTATGGGGTTACAGATTTAGAATTTCCAAATCTAAATTCTAGTGGTATATTTTTTTCTTCCGGCAAATATTATTTTTAAATGTAATTTTGGTTATCTACAATACATAGTCTTTGTTTTTAAACATCATAATATTTCTAGCCTCTAGTTTTAGCAAATATATTTTTTTAACAACTGTCAGCATCTCATTAAAAAAAAAAAGGATATGTTTATACTTAACAACTAACACATGATGTTAAAATGAGATTTAAATCCTTTAAACCAGGTAGTCCTTTAAATCAGAGAAGCTTATTAGTATATGAAAATTTCAATGTACTCTCCTTATTTTATTTACTTTACCTTTGACTAGTGATTTAGAAAATGCATCCCCCTTCTCTCTTAAATTTTAAAGTTAGTGATTGGCCTGCTGATTACTTCATACTGCTAAAGCTGCACAATTGGGAAATTCATGCAAAATCAAGGCACTGAAGTGGGGTAAACTATAGCAGTTTGGCCATAAGTTTTGGCTCTCCTAAACAAAGGCTGGCCTGCCTCACGTGGGCATCATGTATCTTCCCAGATGCTGTTCAAGGACAGAAATACATAAAGAGCAGTGGAATGGATTGTCTCCATTTATGAAATATGTGGGTACCAACCAAGAGTATTAGAGATTGGAATACTTTGTTTTGCATCTGAGAAAAAGTTTTAAGTTACTTTTTGTTTCTTTTTTCTCTTTGAAATATAGATGATGGTGACCATATAAAATATTAACTGATAATGATAGCACCCTTCTTGATTAAAAATATGAAAAAGGTGGTGCTTATTAATACTAATGTTTTGGTAACTATTGTGTATTTTTATGGTCATCATAATTGTGACCAGAAAATGAGGGCCTGGTCACACAAATTTGTGCCAGTTAACACAAATTTGAATTTCTTTCTGCCTGTACTGACTTTTTCTAGCCCATTTCTGCATATTGCCCCATGGCTGTCCAGCCAGTCTTTGATTTTGATAGCCTGATTGACTTCTGGTCTATCCAATCTATTCTCTTCCAAGTGTTAACTATGTTTTTCCATATAGTCTTCAGAGAAATGAGCAAGGCATATGACTTTTAGGTTTATGGGTATTTTATATGCTAAACTTTGGCTGATTTTATACATTATTATTTTTCTTTTAAACTTGTGTTTATGATAGATAATAATAACTGTCATTTACTGAGCTGTTACCATGTTCCAGGCATTATACTAAATGTGTTGCCATCTTTTTAAATTCAGTTCTTAAACTTTTGAGGCCGGCATTTATCATAATCTCCATTTTTAGAGATACGGAACTTGAAGTTTAGAGAAGTAAAGTTATCTGCTGAAAATCACACAGTTACTAAGTGGCAGAGGCGGGATTTTAACTGAGATTGTCTGATTACTTAAGCCAAATTGTCTCCTACACACCTTTAAGAATATGTATTGATGTCTTGTCTGTTTGCAAGTAAGCACCATGATAGAAGGTATTTTACATCCATTATGAAGTGTGAATACATCTGTTACAGGTTGTATACAAAGTGATTGAGCTGGTTGACTGGTACATAATTGATTTGGTTCTAATAGTTTTCAAACTAAAACCAGTAATGGAGTTTTCTGAAGTTTGCTGATCTTTAGCTAATGTGGCACTCTTTCCACCAGATCTTCCGGAAGGCAAGAGCAGTGGCTCCTTCCATTATTTTCTTTGATGAACTTGATGCCTTAGCAGTTGAAAGGGGCAGGTAAGAAATATAAGACTGCCACTAATAACTGTATATTAGCAACTACAGTGTAGAGGAACTAGCACTTTTTATACAGATTTTATTTATTAATATTATTAATACATTTGGCTTAAAAGAAAACTTTCAATTCACTTTTTTTTTTCTTATATCCTTAAAATTATTTCATATTACCACTTTATTACTTCTGAGGTGAGATGGAACAAAAGGTTACAAATAGCTTAAGTTCACCTTGATGCAAGGGAAGAATAAGAAGCCAGAGAAGTTTGCTGAATTAGGGTGATCTGCCACATTTATGTGCCATCAGAGACATCTGTTTTTGGAGCCTAAAAAGGAACAGGATGGGAAACATTGTTAAATATGAACCAGATGGTAGGTGGAATATATAGCAGAGTTCTCATAAAATGCCTTTGAAATATGTGTGAGAAACCAGACAAGATACTCGGTAGAAATAACCTGGTTTTGTAGGCATTTTGGCTCAGGAGGAATTGGCATATGTATTAGAGCTGTTAATAATTGCAGCCTCTAGATATCATTTTCTTTAATCGTCTTCATCATATTGTGAGTCCTTCCTTAGTGACTCATTCAAATAAATTCTATGTAGTTTCCTTTGCACAGAAAAATTTTGGTCAAGTTAGTTGACGCTTTGAAAACAAAGGTAAGGCTGACTACGCAATGTAATGTTAATAGTACAAATAGAAAATTGCAGTTGTACTTTAGCTACACTAAGTCTTAATCAGTTTGGTTTTTATAGCCATAAGAATCTCATAGAATGATACTCTGTTTTCAATTGTTTTTTCCCTGTAATTGTATAATGAGCTAACATTGCCTAGAAAGTTATTGTTTTGTCTAGTTGGAGTGCTATTACCTGAAAACTAAAACAAACAAAATCTTGACACATATGTTTTTGTTCTTTAGCCATTTGAATTGGACATAGTTTCTAGAAATTGGAAAACATATCTGTTGATAGATAGCAAAGTATAAAATTCCCCAAATAATAAACCAGGTTTAGGCATTGTTAAAGAAATAGAAAACATAGGAAAACGGAAATTTTTAAATTCCGTAAACTATTAATTTTCTCTATAATTTTAGGCATTGCTTTCATTTTTTAATTTTCTATGATAACATTCAGATCAAACTCATATGACTAATCCAAAAAAGATAGTGCCTAAGAAAACTTTCTTCTTATCATGATTTAGATTTCCACACGTAAGATGTTTAACAAATTGAGCCATGAATCATAATATATGCTTGTCCATACTATCCAGGATGTTAACTCAATTATTTTGACTATTTGAGTTTACTCAAATTAGCCATGAAACTGAGGGTTGCAACCTGCACATTGTAAATAGAGTATAGACATACCATTTGCTTAGCTTTAGAAATATTTGCGCTTTCAGAAAGAGAGATTTCTACTTATAAAAGTGTCTTATTTCATGCTCACAAAAATGTCTACTTATAACCATGATTGTCTCCTTTCCTCTGCCCCATTTAAGTGTCTGTGGGACTTCAAAAATAAGTAAGCCTTCTTTTTTTTATACTTACTTCTCATTTTCTGTATGCCCATTTAAATTATGGGTGTTCTGGATAAGATTTTTTTGTCTGATTTTGTTTTGTGAGTTGGAGAAAGTGTTGTAAGATTCCCTTTGTGAAGTGCTTTAATGATCTCTGTAATATCTGGGAAAATTGAAAATGCTGTTGAAGTAGCATAGCTCTTTGGAAGATGGATAATATGGTAGAGAGAAAAGGCACTGAGGTAGGGAAGAGATCTGAATTATTCTGAGCTAATAATAATATTGGGGAACATTCACTTACTGCTTACCATATTCTAGAAACTGTTTTAAGTGCTTTACAGATTAAAAAAAATTCACAAAAAAGTCCCTACATTAATGCAAAGCAGGTTATTGTACAGTTGGCTCCAGTACTCTGCCCTGCCTCCCAACTAGCTTAAAATTTTACCTTTTTCAGGATTATAGTCAGGAAGGGTATACTCTGGGTAGTAAATCATAAGTCAGTTTTGTCTTAGGCAACAGTTCTGTCCCCAGAGGTGAAGACATATAGGATGGTCTATGTATATATAGAACATATACTATATTCTCTTGGCCCAGACTCCTCTGACTGAGGGAATGGCCACTAGACTAATCCAGAGATTCCTAGAAAAGCTTTCTCTTTCTCGGATGTTCCAGCTAGTCACTGGATCCTGAATCATCCTTAGTAGCTGGCATTAATTGCCTGCTTCCAGACTTCAAGCAGAACTAGAAATTTGAAACTAGAAACATATTTCTGAAGACTGCAGAGGCCCATCTTATTTATTTAATTTACAAATAGCATCACTCCCTTTGGATTTCACTCACCATGTTATGGCCTTTTGTTTATATTAACCTTTAATCATCACCACAACCCCAGGAGGAGTAGGTCCAATTTACAGGTGAGAAAACTTAGGCATCTAGATCCATAACTGCTTTATTCAACATCATATACCACAAGTAGCAGAGCTGAAATTTGAATTTAAGTATTTTGACTCCAGAGCAGATACTCTGAGCCACTTTTTTTATTTGACTATCACACCACAGATCTCAGGATTGCATGTCTAAGTAGTTAATTAACCTTTCAAGATTGTATTTATTGTATGTTCTCTTTGTGAGCCTGTGAGTATAAGACTCCTTTGCAGCATTCATTCATTCACTTGTTAAGTAAATATTTATTGAGCGCTCTTTCTGCAATAGGCTTTGCATGGGGGTAAAACAGAGAACAGGACCTAGAGCAATTACCTTAACCTCTTTAAGCTTTAGTTTCATTTCTAAAATGGAGATAGTAGTAATAAATTCTAGGTTGTTGGAATTAAATACATGTAAAGTGCTTTAGGTAGTGCCTGGCATTTAGTAACTGCTTAAAAAACTTGTTTCTCATAATTTCTGCATTGATATTCTTGTAATAATGATCATTTCCATATAAATAGAAATACAGTAATATAGATAGAAGTGAGTCCTACAACAGGATTTAGATTGTAGTGGAGGATATTGAAGCATTTGGGAAATTAGAGTATTCTACAGGTGACAGGCACTATGGCATTTCAGCAATCTAATTTGTAAGTTAGATTTGGTTAGTTGTAAGACATACCATTATTTTACATACCATTACTGAAGAAAAATGCAGCCCTAAACTGTGAAATGGTATTGAGAAATCAACAACTCCAAGGAATATCCTGATTTCAAAAGTTTTAAATATGAAAAAAGTTTGTATTTTAGAAATAGAAGAAAGACATTATTATTTGGGAGAAAAAGAAGATGATCTATTGTGTTTTATAAAACTTAAGGCTACCATATAAAAATACTTGATATATTGTTTTATGACTAGAGTATTAAAGAGATGGTTAAATATATGGAAAAATGAAAAAATTAAGTGCTCTGTTAAAAACTGACTGATATATTCTGTGAAGTATTAAGAGTATCTGTGATATTAATAACTGTTTTCTTGTATAGCTGTTTCTGCACTTAAAAGTCCTGAATTGATTTCCATTTGGAGTGGTCAGGGGAAAAATAAGTTCTGAGCCAGCTTTCATTGAAAATGAAAATTCCAGGCTTAGTAACATTTTGAAAAGAGCTCTGAGTGTTAGAGTAATGGTCAGGAAATGGGATAGCCTCTTTTGCAGTATTTCCAGATTTCAGGTAACTTTAGTGAATTCATGACACCGAACACTATAGAAGAAATTTTTGTAGGCATCATTCTGTAAATGACACTTTTCAAAGAGGGTTATAAATTTTTAAATGTGATTTTATAGCAGTATTTGGGCTTCCCAGGTGGCTCAGTGGTAAAGAATCTGCCTACCAATGCAGGAGACACAGTAGACGTGAGTTTGATCCTTGGGTTGGGAAGATCCCTAGAGGAGGCAGTGGCAACCCACTCCAGTATTCTTGTCTGGAAAATTCCATGGACGGAGGAGCCATGGAAAGAGAAAATAACTTAGGCTGTAGTCCATGGGTTTACAAAGAGTCTGACATGACTGAGCACGCCTGCATGCACATGGTGGTATTTAAAATTTCATAAAATCATAAAATTTTGTAGCTAAGAAAGTTCTTAGAAATCATCTAGTACAACCTTTTATTTTTTAGAAGGAATAGAAGCCCCTAGAATTTAAGAGAAGAGGAGCATAACTCCTATGTCCTCTAATTTAGTGCTTGTTGGATGATAATACTACTGCTTCTTAGACTCTCAGGATTTGGGATAGAAAAAGTATGTTCATATCAGGGTAAAATTTATCATGTATCTAAATATTTAATGAATATTTTTTATGTAAGAAACTCTAGCAATAACAACTTATTAAATACTTTTAACTATTTTTACTTTGTATATCTCTGTTTCAAGTTGCTAAATTCATTGCATATTTCCTGGTATGCAGTTTTTTTCTAATTTATACTTCATCACCTCATAGTTTTTACATTGTTGAACTTTTAATATTAAACAGAACTGCTGAAAGAAGCAGAGTAAAAGAATAAATGGAACATGTGTAACTGATTTCTTATTATAAGAGTTTTATGAAGTATAGCAGATTTCTATGAATATTTTGTATTTTGCATTTTGTCTAAGCATTGTGGCTGAGTACTATAGAATGGATTAAAGGTAAGACTTTCCCTAGAGAGATGGCCTAATGCAGCATTTTACTAGGAATTGGGACTTATTTCTTGTTGTTCTAGGACGTGTTAAGTCTCTTGTAGCTATTTTGGTTTTAAAATGAAAATTTGCTTGCATTTTGCATGCACCAAGAAAATTATCATAAGTAATGCTTGTGTTTAGGGCAGTATATGTCTGGCTATCCTTCCTTGGGTCTTTTTCACACCTAAATATTGACCTTGAGAGTATGGGAGGTTTGTTTTAAGAAACAAATTCAGATGCCTGCCATTTGGGATTCTTTATGACATTTGAAAATTATACTAGAAAAAAATTTTGAAATATAAATTGGATATTTCAACTGTTGGTCTATAATTTAAAGATCATATGAAGGGACAATAGGGAATTTTACTTTACTAAAGGAGTTGAAAGGAAATACATGTCATTGTTGTGAAATTTTTACTATTGAAAAATAAAATCAATATTAGCATCATGGTGATGAGATTTCTTGAAGATGAGGGTTAGCAATGTTTTCTGAAACAGGCTAATTTGTAAATATTTTTTGCTTTTTTTGGCCATACAGTTTCTATTGGAGCTATTCATCTCTTTTGCTACCATGCAAAAGGAGCTACAGAGAATATGTAATCAAATAAAAAACAGTTGGCTGGCCAGATTTAGACTGTGGCTGTAGTTTCCTGACCTGTTTTAAGATGTCATAAAGTCTCTTCAGTACATGGCACTGTGACTTTTGAAGGGGGGTAATTTGGGAAAGGGGCTTGACTCCGGAAGGGAAAAGAAAATTAATCTCTTGGAAAAGTCTAATTTTAGTACTTTCTGTAGCTGAACATATTTTCCCATTGTTGTGTTGCCTTTATCTCTAGCAGATAATAAAGTTTTAAAATCATTTCATTATGTTAGTGATTACACATTTATTCTTAAACTTGAAGTTGGTTTTGATTTCCTAGGATGTCAGTTTTATGGATTTTGTTTCCTACTGCAGCTTTGAAAGTCAGCCAAGAATATTTCTCAGTCCATAAAACATTTTCATTATGCTATTCTCCAGCTAGTTCTCAATGATCTGTGGAAATAAAGGGCAAAGGCAGCATGGGAAATGAGAATCCAAAGAATTCCCTTCACCTCATCTTCAGCATTAATGATAGCTCCCAGTTTCTCTACAGATAACAAATTGGACCAGTATTATACCTTTCTATTTAGAAGCATTCTACTAGAGGTATCAATATCTTTCTGAATTGCTAATATTTTTATTGAAATGAATGAATTAAATAACTTAGGTGTTCTATGTTACCAACAGAGACTAACAGAATTTTGAAACTAGAAGAACCTGTATACTATCTAATTTAATTCCCTTATTCATATATGCCAATAATTATGACACCCTCAAGGGAACAGTAACATCTTTATCCTCTTACCTCACGTGTCCAAGACAGTGTCTAACAGAGAAGCACCCAAACGTTTAATTTTTGAATAGGAAATGTAGGCTTACAGAAACTAGAGTTTAGGTTCAATCAGCTGGTTGTTAGCAGAATCTGATTTCACCATGTGTTAGTGTCATTTATGAACTAATTTTACTTTAAACACCAAGATAGTCTTTTGGAATTTTGTCACTTGCATTATTTTCATAGAAGCATCATCATCTTTATTAAAAAGAATTATTTGTAAGCTATAGAATACATTCACTTGTCAAAGAGCTCCAAAAAGAATTAACCAAGAGCTGACTGATATGTTTTTCTCAAAAAATTCAATAGTTTTTGTACACAGTAACTCTAAAAGTGAGTCTGGACTCAGAAAACTTTGTTAGTTGTGCTCAGGGTACAGAAACGATAAATGTTCTTTTCAGTGTAGCTGATAGCAACAGTATTCAAATCTAACAGAGGATAGCAACATAGATACTTGACTACAGTGAGAAAACATTTTGAAAGACTATGGACGTCCTTGGTATACTAATTAATTTTGTAGAGAGATCACCATGTTACCCTCTGCCAGAAGGCCATTCAGTCACACTTAGTGTAGGGGAATCAAATTGAGTCTTTTCTCATGCATTCAAGTCATTGGGTTCCAAATCCTGTGTGTCTGTAATCACACTTAGAGCATTATAAATGAAGATGCTGAGTCAGTATCCACCTACCCCCTACATCCTTCCACTCCCCGCCCCCGCAAAAAAAGGTTCATTTAGAAGACTCAAAAACACGTGTATACCTATGGCGGATTCATTTTGATATATGGCAAAACCAATACATTATTGTTAAGTTAAAAAATAAAGTAAAATTAAAAAAAAAAAAGAGGATAGAAGTAACAGATGACGAGAATGTCTTTTGATATAGATCTAAGTAAGAAACCAAGGATGTGGAGATTTTCTTTTCATTCAGTTTCTTGAGCCAAGCAGTTCTACATCTGAGCAGTCTTACAGTATATTGGTTTTTTCCATTTTAGAAGGTTTGCCATTTTTTAAAACGTCACTTTTAAATTATAAAAATATCTGAGCAGTACAAAGATCTCCTTATCTGGAAATTTTTGCTATTCAAAACATATTGTGCCTTGAGGACTTTGAGGAGCCAAACTCTCACTGCATTTGAACAGCTAGTATATAGGTAAGATTAAAATGTAAAGAAGTCTCATTACCAGTGTATAGTAATTTCCTTCTAATACATCTTGTATAAACAAAGTATTTCTTAGTAGTTTGTTTATTAGGCTCACTGTTTTGGGCATCGTTATGAAGGGCTTAAGAGGAGTAGTTTTTATCTTAATCTTAGCCAAAAGGCCGAAGAGCAGTTGAGTTTTTACCTTAGCATTATGTTGGTGGTTTTGATGGAAAAGTTTAAGGAAGTTCGATACTTTCTATCATGTTTTAAGTAAAGCTAAGTAGGAAACTGACAATATGTATTTGCTGACCTGTTTTAACTTCTGAAAATCTTTAATCATACATCATGTTCATGTTTTATTTCAGTAACATTTATGTGCCACACATTCCTTTTTCAGTTTAATTGGTTAAAATAACTTGTAAAAGGTTATACACATCGCCAGCAACCAAGGTACAGTGGTGATAATAGTTATAAGAATTATTATTATAATTATCTATTGATCTTTTCTTTGCACTAATTATTATGCTGTATCTTTTATACATTTTATTTAATTTTGAGAGTGCTATGGGTCTTTCCGGAGAAGGCAATGGCACCCCACTCCAGTACTCTTGCCTGGAAAATCCCATGGACGGAGGAGCCTGGTAGGCTGCAGTCCATGGGGTCGCGAAGAGTCAGACACAACTGAGCAACTTCCCTTTCACTTTTCACTTT
>NW_011495026.1:8999740-9015003 GCF_000754665.1 Bison bison bison | reverse complement strand
ACAGGGAGAAGGAAATGGCAACCCACTCGAGTTTCTTGCCTGGAGAATCCCAGGGATGGAGAAGCCTGGTGGGCTTCAGTCTATGGTGTCGCACAGAGTCGGACATGACTGAAGCGACTTAGCAGCAGCATGGATCTTTCCATGTTTGATTGAGACAACTGAGGCTCAGAGAAGTATCTCTTACACAAGGTTACACAAAAAGAAAAGTGGTCAAGCTGGCAATTGAACCCAAGCTTACTGAGTATCATCGTGGTTTAGTTGTTAAGTCGTGTCCAACTCTTGCAACTGCATGAACTGTAGCCTGCCAGCCTCCTCTGTCCATGGGATTCTCCAGGCAAGAATACTAGGGTGGGCTGCCATTTTCTTCTCCAGGAGATCTTCCCAACCCAGATTTCAAACCTGGGTCTCCTACATTGCAGGCAAATTTTTTACCGACTGAGCTACGAGGGAAGATTCACTGAGTATCATATCTTAGCTCTTTTCCAAATTCAAAGCAACCCTCCCAATAAGTACTGATCAGTGAAGATTTTACTGGAGTGATTTGTAAAACTTTATATTGTATAATCATTTATTATAATCACTGTAAAATTTTAGTTTTCCTTGTCGCCATTTCTGGATCTATGGCACTTAAGAAAATGACACATTTATAAGCATTTTTTCTGCTTCAGTTTTTAGCTTGTTGTCAGAAAAATGTTTGAACTTACATGTGTTAATTTTCCTTATTTTCCTTTTGTTGGATTATGTTTATAACAGCAGCATAGGGAGGGCCAAGATTGTGAAAAATTCGCTTCAAAAAATTGCTTTTTGTAGAGGGTAAATTGAGTTAAAACTATAGAACTGTAATGAGCAAAACTATACAAATGTAATGTAATACCTATGTTAGCTTGGAATTTTTACTGGGAAATCATGGCAAAATGAAAAAATATATACTTTTATGTCATTCTTTGTGTTAACAGTTTATACAAAGCTGCAGTTATTCAGAGCACATGCAGCTTACAAGCTCTCAGACAGCTGGGGAAGATAACTCATTATATTAATATATGTCTGTCTGCTTTTATAGGGTATGTTGTTAATCTAAAGTAATTTATTTACTATTAGGTTCAAACTGAATATTGACCATAATATGACAGCATAGATATCCTGTAGTGGTAGCTGGAATATTCAAGGCATTATTGATTTTTGATATTCCTTGATCTTGGATTTTGGTGTCAGACATTAATTTGGGGAAATTCTCAGTCATTATGGCTTCAAATATATTCTACTCTATCTTCTATTTTAGATACACATATATTACATATTTTGTTGTCCACAGTTCTTGGATATTTTTTTCTGATTTTTTTTTCACTGTTTTCTTTAGTCCGGTTTTCTCTTTGCTTTTCCATTTTGAATGTTTCTCTTCACTTAAACAGATTATTTCCTCAGCCCCTGTGTAATCTACCAATGAACCCAAAAAGGGAATTCTTTTTTTTTCTGTTACAGTGTTAAATCTCAGCATTTCTCTTTGAGCCTTAGAATTTCCATTTCTCTGCCTATGTTGCCCTTTTCTTGCATGTCGTCTACTTTGTCCACTATAGCCCTTAGCATATTAGTCATAGTTTTAAAAAATTACTGGTCTGATAATTCTAGCATTCTCACTGATTCTCTGGTTCTGATGCTAACTCAATTTCTTCCAGCTATATTGGTTAGCCTTTTATTCTGCCTTACAGTTTTTTTCTTGATAGACAAGGTTTACTGGGTAAAAGAAACTGGCAAGTACGCCTTTAGTAGTGTAGTAGTAAGTGAGCACACAGTGAGAAGGTGTCAGTTACCAGCCAGGGGAAGAGTTCTCACCTGACCATACTGGCTTCTTGATCTTGGACTTACCAGCCTCCAGAGTGTGATAAATGCAGTTCTATTGTTTATAAACCACCTAGTCTGTGGTATTTTGTTATAGCAGCCTGAACGGATTAGGGTGCTCGAGTCTCACATTTCTGAGGGATCTAAAAAGAATTGTTAATTTTTCAATTTCTAGAGCTTTTTACTTGTTAGGAGGGAGTTAAGACTTATAAGATTCTTACTTTATACTGGACTGGAAAACAGACTAGTACTGCCCAGTTGGGGCTACCCTGATAGCTCAGTTGGTAAAGAATCTGCCTGCAATACAGGAGACCCCGGTTTGATTCCCAGGTCGGGAAGATCCACTGGAGAAGGGATAGGCTACCCACTCCAGTGTTCTGGCCTAGAGAATTCCATGGACTATATATTATATAGTCCATGGGTCGCAAAGAGTCAGATACCACTGAGTGACTTTCACTTTCACTGCCCAGTTGTAACTGGTTTTCTATATTGTAGCCACTGTGGTCCTCAGAATTATAAATCTGATCTTTTCATGTCTCTACTTGAAACTTCCTATCCACTTCAGTTTAAAATCCAAGCTCTGTAATTTGGATAATAAGCCTTTGTCATACACCCTGGGTTTATCTTTCTCTGCTGATCTTTTACATTTTTACATTAATGCTGCTGCTGCTGCTGCTGCTAAGTCGCTTCAGTCGTGTCCGACTCTGTGCGACCCCATAGACAGCAGCCCACCAGGCTCCCCCGTCCCTGGGATTCTCCAGGCAAGAACACTGGAGTGGGTTGCCATTTCCTTCTCCAGTGCATGAAAGGAAAAGTGAAAGTGAAGTCGCTCAGTCATGTCTGACTCTTGGCGACCCCATGGACTGCGGCCTACCAGGCTCCTCCGTCCATGCTGTGCTACTCTGAAGTGGTTTCCATTTTCAGTGTTCTCTCTCTTCCCTCTATTTTTTGACTGTCTAGTCCCCACTCATTTTTTTTTAAGTTGTAGGTTAGAAACCATTTCCTCTGGACAGCTCACCTTAACTCTCCCAAGACCTGATCCTGTGACCTTCCATAGCACCTTGTAGTGTAGTACCACAACTAATTATTAAAAAAGTAGATATAATTATAGGCCTCAGATGTAATCAATTGACATTCTTAAATATTTATATGCTTGTAGTCATCATGCAGAAGCCCTAGAGCTTTTGCTAGCAATGTTCCTATCTAACATTTGGATAAGTTTTATCATGGAGCATTTTTGGAAAGATAGGTAATCCATTTATTCAAAATGTTCTAAGTTTATTCTTAAGTAGAATCAGGTCAGCAAATTCATACACCTGCCAATTGTTTACTTGCAGGAATTAGTGCTAACTAAAACAAATCTCACTGGCTTCTCTGATTCTCCTTGCTTGCTCGCAAAGTTTTTTGGCATTGGGAAAGACCATTTAATAAATTGACAGTGTAATTTATATAATAACCTGGAAGACCTACCATTTAATTTAATTGATAGTAATGATTTATATAACAGCCTCATGTGTTTGATTAGTGTGAATTAGAGGCTGTTCTCCTGTGTGTCAAGTTTTGGAACTTGTAATGCATGCTGAGATCTAAATTCTTCTGTTTAGAGATCCTGATTACTTTATTACTAAATGTATTATGTGATGATTGTATGAACATTAAGGTGTACTTGTCATGCTAAGATAAGAGTATGGGGTGTGGTTTTCTACCCTCTTTCCCTCTTCCCTCCTCTCCCACTCTGAACTGCATCTGGTTGAATTTATACATTTAATACATTTACAGTGTTGTGTCACTCTGTAATTGCCCACCCAGATGTTTATTGTGTATTTCTCAATTCTGAACAGGTTTTAGTAAATTCCAGCTAGTGCTAATGAGAATTACTATTTTGAGACTTTGATTGTGTAATATCAGGATTTTGTTCACTATTAAAACCTGTTGGGTTTACTTCTTAAGAATAGATATTCAGTAATTTTTTTGTGATCAAAGGAAATGAGATTAAAGTATAGTTTCTCCAGGAGTAGCTTTGTAATTGACCTAGGACATGAACAAAAGCAACAAAATAAAATGCTTTTTTTTTGCCTGCCTCTCCAGATAGGTGTATTGTGGTGACTCCTTATTTGCTGATAAGTTTAAATATACTCTTAATATTTATGAAAATATCAAGATAGGTCAAAAATACCCCATTTGTTATATGTTTGTAAGGAATTTTCTGTCTCATGTAAGCTCTGAACTTCATTTGAGAATGAGTCTGTATCTTACTCATTTGTTTATTCCCAATTCTTGTCAGTTTAATTGCCAGGTAAAATGTAAATATCAGTTAAGTAATTATGTATCTGATGAACCTTTAAAAAATAATCTTACATCTTACTTAACAGATCTTTTATATTTGATGCTTTTTAGCATTTCGTTCTTAGGGAGAAAATAATCATGGTTGATGATGGAGGAAAAGAAATTATTTCAATCTAGTTAGTTCTTCAATATGATAATTCAACAAGTAATGAATTCTGAAGCATGCATTTTATAATTTGAAAAAGACATAATGTTTCTTGGTACAGAATATACAGTCTTTTTTAAAATAGTAGAGTGTTTGGGGACAGGTAAATAGGTTTTTAAAACTGTGTTTTTAAAAATCAGTTCTTCAGGTGCTGGGAATGTAGCTGATCGTGTCTTGGCTCAGCTCTTGACGGAAATGGATGGCATTGAACAGTTAAAGAATGTGACAATTTTGGCAGCTACCAATCGTCCAGATAGGATAGACAAGGTAAGGAAAGAAGGCAGTGTGGGCATTGTATAATCAAGAACTGGATCATTTGATTATATTGGGTTCTTTTTTTGTTTTTTTTCTGTCAAACTACTTTTTAATCAGTTTGTCATTTAGAGGATACTGAAAGATCTTAAACTAAAGGAAATGAAGAGAACAGAGAAAAAGTTTTGTTTATGTTTTTATTGCTTATGGTTTGGTATTAATGAAATTATTTTATTATCCCTTGAGTTTCTCCTCCCTCATTGTTGCATTAAACTCTCAATATAGTTCCCTATGGTATTGAAGTTCTGAAATTCGTTTTGTGTTTCATCTGATTTGAGAAGTTTTTTTTTAATATTTTCATTCATATTAGGATAAAATTCTAGATATTCACTAACTAGTTAGATTCAAGTTATTTTCAGCAGTTTTCTAGAAGTCCTGACCTAGCAATTGCTCTCAGAGTAAATAGAATCAAAATGATAATGAGTTTTATTTGTCTTAAGAAGTTACTTAGATTATACCATTAAATTAAGCTATATAGGTGCAAAATTAATACTATCTAGCTGATGTGAAGAGCTGACTCATTTGAAAAGACCCTGATGTGGGAAAGATTGAGGGCAGGAGGAGAAGGGGACAACATGACATCACCAACTCAATGGACGTAAGTTTGGGTGAACTCCAGGAGCTGGTGATGGACAGGGAGGCCTGGTGTGCTGCGGTTCATGGGGTCACAGTCGGAAATGACTGAGCGACTGAACTGATTGCTACCACTATTTTTCCCCCAAGTCATGTTTTAACAAATGAGTTCACTTAAGTTTTAAGAGCCTAATTTATACTTAATGTATAATTTTTTAACAAGGATCTAAATTGAGAGTAAAAATTTACTCCCAGGGCATCAACCAGTTTCTCAGCTTTTGTTAATGTTATTGCCTCATGTACATGACCTTATAAACTTTTTCCTCCTTGTGCACATATATACTGACTTTCAGTTTTAAATATGGGATTTTTAAAAAAATCATCTTTTTAAAATATGAAGGTAGGTTTTATATGGGAAGAAAGCCTTGCTTTCATTCAATTTGATATTTTGCTGTGTTATGAAGTCCCTTGGTTGAATGCAGATGAGAAAGCTTTGAACCTTAATAAATTAAATTGTTCTCTTCCTGATTAAGTGTTTTATAAGAAGCTGGTTGAGTTATGAACATCTGTAGGATCTGTGTTTGTACCCAGGCATCTCTCATGTCTGTTATGGCAGAACCAATACAATATTGTAAAGTTTAAAAAAAAAAAAAAAGATAGGACTATATCTTAACAAGAATTATAGAAAGTACTAAAAGAAACCTTAAAGATGACCTAATCCCACCTTTTGGTTTTAATGAATCTAGAAGAATCATCTTTTTCCTGGTAAATACATATTGTATTTTATGATCTTTGTCTCCTAGTTACTATGGCTAATGAGCTTGAAATTATCTTAGATTTCTTTCCCAGTAGTGTCTAATCTAATGGCCCTCTTTGGTATTTTAGTGTTGTATGTCATTGATGTTAGACACATTTCTTTTTTTTTTTTTAATTTTATTTTTAAACTTTACATAATTGTATTAGTTTTGCCAAATATCAAAATGAATCCACCACAGGTATACATGTGTTCCCCATCCTGAACCCTCCTCCCTCCTCCCTCCCCATACCATCCATTTCTTGAAGTAGCATTTGGGGCTTACTGTAAACTTCTTGGGTTCTTCTAAATCAAGCTATATGATTGAGCTTGATTAGTGCATGTATTAAGTTTGTCTTACTGTGTAACAAGTTACCTCAAATTTAACAGCTTCACACAATATTTATTACTGTTTCTCTAGGTAAGTCAAAATCTGGGCATGGCATGATGGGATTGTCTGCTCAGGAACTCAGCAAGTTGTTGGCCAACTATGTTCTTGTCCTTAGTTGATATTCCTCAGCTAATTGTGGCTGAATTCAATTCTTGTGATTGTAGACCTAAGAACTAAATTTCCTTTCTAGCTGTCACCTGGGAACCACTCTCAGCCCCTTGAAACTTGCATGGCCCCTTCCATTGTCCCAAGATAGCAATGGAAAATCTCCATCATATTTTATCCATCTTATGCTTTAAATTTCTGTTGCCAGAAAAAGCCTAGTTAGTGTCTTTTTAAGTTGTACATGATCAAGTTAGGTCCATCAAGGAAAATCTCTTCACCTTCTAGTCAGCTGGTTCAGGACCGTTTTACATTTGCAAAGCCCTTCACAATAGCATCTTGACTGAGCTAGAATTCTTCCTGCCACAGTACTCTTCAGCTTCTTCTCTAGCCCCTATGTGAGTTCTCTTCTGGGCACTAAGAATAACTTCTAACTTTCACAGAGACCAACTTATCTTTGCCATTCATTTGATTGGGTACAAACCTGCTCCTTTGAAATATTCTTTTCTGTGGAGTCTGTCTTCTTCAGATGGAGTATTTCTGTGCCTTGCCTTGTCCAGATATATCTTTCTTCAATTATACATATAATCTCTCTTAAAGTAGAAATGGATAAATGAATTTAAACTCCTTTATTTAAAGGATACATTTTTTCATGTTCTTTATAAGTGTAACAGTAAGCCTGTTGTTTAATACAGTGAAATTGTTGACATCATCTCTTTTGCTAACTTTTTGCTCTATAAGACCTACATTGAACCTCAACCTCTTGTGTTTTGCATTAAGGTGAAATTTATCCTAGTTTTTACCTCCACCTGGTAGAAAAGACCTAAAGAAGTTTTTAAGATAAACCTAGAGATTATAAGTTATCTTGTGTCACTCTAAGGTTTTGGACCTTTATTCTCCTTCATCTTAGAATACGTTAAATACCAATACCCAGAGGTAATGGTAGATGACTTCCATTCTTTTAGGGATACTTTTGTCTGTGGATATCTTTGCTCTCTTGGAGAAAATGCTTAACCACTTTGGGCAGAACTTGTCTCCAAAGGTGGGAGATTGAAGGGAGGGAAGTGGTTCTTTTATACATTTCTTTTTGCATTGTTTTTAATGTGTTTATTGCTTGCTAATAATATTTGCCTT
Organism: Bison bison bison; assembly: GCF_000754665.1. Taxonomy (NCBI): domain Eukaryota; kingdom Metazoa; phylum Chordata; class Mammalia; order Artiodactyla; family Bovidae; genus Bison; species Bison bison. Next base: position 9,007,371 of record NW_011495026.1, on the reverse strand, counting down.
TGGACACAGATGCTCACAGATGCCACTTATTGCAACTCATAAGTGGCAATCTTCAGTATCACAGACTTAGAGAAATTAAAGTTTGGGAAATAACTTGCCAAAATTCTTGTCATGTTTTTGATCTTTTATAAAACATTAACTTAACATCTTGGTTCTAAAATCACCTAATTATTGAAAATGTGTGTTTTAAGTACCAGTATTATTACACACTGGTGATGCCTTTTGACTAACCTTTGCTTCTAGATGCATCAGAGAAGTGCAAACATATACAAACACATATATGTATATATGTGTACTTATACATATGCTTGTTTGTATGTATGCATGCATCATATACACACACATATGTATATACTTTGATTAATTTTTTAAATTTAGAAATACAACTTTTTTACCAAACTAATCTTAAATGAACACATTTAAATTAAGATATTAAGAGTGTTTGTAATTCTATGCTGAAACTTAATTTTCTAGGTCATAGGGATCTAAAGGCCTTTACTACTCAAATTTTTCAAAATCTGTAGTATCTAATTTGTAATAGATGAAATTATATAATTATGACTGGCAGCAAGGCAAAATTGGTAAATGGAAAAAATATTTTGTGATAAAACAATGGCTTCAAGATCATCAAATGATACATGCTGTGCTTTCAAGTACAACTCTGAATTTAGTACATTGAACCATGGTTTAAATGTTCTGCATATGTTCTGTAGTTGTGCAAAAGACAATACTTTAAATAATCAATGATTTTTATAAAAATGTTTTAAACATTTTCTATTTCAGCTGGAACTCCATATTCATATTTAGTATGAATTTTTTATTAACTGTACTTCTCTTATTACTCAGATGATATAAGCTATCTCAAAGGTGTATTTTCTAGATTTTTTATGGACTATTATATTATTTGTGTATTGTTTAATAGTACTATTGGGGAAAAAAAGGTTTTAGCACATGTACGATTAGAACATGGTGTTCAAAATGTGCCCTGAATGTGTTGTTAGAAACAAAACAGTCTTAAGAGATGATTTAACAAAGAACAACTTCCTGTTATGAAATGAATAGACGTAGTTTTCACCACCTGTCTTGTCTGGGAAAAACAGTAGTAGGAAGAGAATAGGCGACAGGAGAATTTAAAGTAAATTTCCTGTGCTGATGTTGAAAGGTAGAGGTTTTTTTTTTTTTTTTTTGACGTAAATCTGGAAAGAAAAAGGATTGTTCTAATATGAAAGATATGATGCAGTTAATCTAACTTGGGTACATTTAATTAAGGTGTTTGGCCATGTAAATTAGCTTGCATACTTTACAATCCTGTTGCCTGTTGACTAACAACCTCTGTATCATGATGACCTTAAGTTAGTATATTGGAATGGAAAGAATTCTTGGACTGTCAGAGAAGTGAAATTGATATCATTCTATGTCCCATATATTGTGCATGTTTAGTATCTTTCTTGGACAATATTTCAGTTTCATATAGCCTGGGGAAACTAAAGCTGGAGTATCCTGAGGATTCAGCAAGGGAAGTGAGACACATACCTCAAGAATCACATTAACCTGCTTCCTGCTATGTCATGTTTACATGTTAAGCACATTAGCTGCAGTGTAGCTCTCTAGGCTGAGTGAAGTGATTGCTTGGAGTCTCCAGTGGTATACTGAAGCCACCATAGACCTTTTACCCACTTACCCTCCTCTTTCAGCTTTTAGATGAGTGAAGAGAAGTTGCGTCCTTTAGAGGCCATTTTACATTAAGAATGACAGAATGTGAAGGACAGATGAAGATAAATGAGATTGTGATGTCAGGCCATTGCATTGTCTTTAGATTGATGATGGCCTGGATTTACACAACATCAGGAAACAGAGCAACAAACAATTATTTTTGATGCCCAAATAATGGTTTAAAGCTCAAACTCTGGGAGTTTATATTGTTCTTTGTTAGACTGTAGCTTACATAGCACCTTTAGAAGAGTATAGTGTTCAATCCATGGTATTTCAAGTATTTGTGTTGGATATTAAGGAAGAAATGATCATGTTTTCTTACCCTAGTGTTAAATAAGGTTCAGAATGGTTTGATTTTATGAATATTTTAAAATGTAGTCCCTTTGGCTACTTTTAGTACTGATGCTTAGTGTGGCTACTTTTAGTACTGATGCTTGGTATATAACAGGCTCTCAATAATGATTACTACTATAATTATTATATCTAGCCTGAAACCTAGTTTTCTTATAATAGTAAATTTGTAGAATTTTAAAAATTATGCTCTAAGCCATCTATGGAAGAGATTGCTCAATTGAGGACATTTTTGTAAGTTATGTAGAGGTCATGAGTGATTCAGTATTCAAAATTATTTTCTAACTTAGTATTTTAACTCATGGAAGTTATAAACTGGAATTAATTTTCCTCCCAGTTTTTCTGAAAGGCAGGTTGATTGGTTAAATATAGCATAATATTTTTATTTCTTAAATACTATAAATTAAAAGTTGACTTTATTGATATCTTTGTAACATGGAAAAATTAGCATGTTTAGAAATGTTAGCAGATGAGAAGCTAAATAGATGAGAAGCTAAATACATGTAGCTTCCAATTTTCAAATGAATTGTATTCCAGAAATACCTTCAGACAGGTTAAAAATACGTTTGTGAACAGTTTTCCTCTCCACCCTTCCTAGTTATAAATTAAAAGTCCTATTCATCTGTTACTGCTATTCTCAGATAAGTCAGAACTAAAAAACAAGCTGCTTGATCTAAGAAACATTAAAAGTTTAAATGAATCGTAATTCTTTTTTTTCCTGTAAGTATTTACAGGATGCTTTTTGATCTTTGGGCTTCCCTAGCAGCTCAGACGGTAAAGCGTCTATCTGCAATGCAGGTGACCTGGGTTCAATCCCTGGGTTGGGAAGATCCCCTGGAGAAGGAAATGGCAGCCCACTCCAGTATTCTTGCCTGGAAAATCCCGTGGACTGCAGAGCATTGTAGGCTACCATCCATGGGGTCGCAAGGAGTCGGACACGACTGAGTGACTTCCCTTTTCACTTTTTGATCTTTCAGTTCAGTTCAGTTCAGTCGCTCAGTCATGTCTGACTCTTTGCGACCCCATGAATCGCAGCACACCAGGCCTCCCTGTCCATCAGCAACTCCCAGAGTTCACTCAAACTCACATCCATCGAGTCAGTGATGCCATCCAGCCATCTCATCCTCTGTCATCCCCTTCTCCTCCTGCCCCCAATCCCTCCCAACATCACAGTCTTTTCCAATAAGTCAACTCTTTGCATGAGGTGGCCAAAGTACTGGAGTTTCAGCTTCAGCATCAGTCCTTCCAAAGAAATCCCAGGGCTGATCTCCTTCAGAATGGACTGGTTGGATCTCCATGCAGTCCAAGGGACTCTCAAGAGTCTTCTCCAACACCACAGTTCAAAAGCATCAATTCTTCAGCGCTCAGCCTTCTTCACAGTCCAACTCTTACATGATATTTATCAAAATGATATGGAGAGTCTTAGAGTGTTAGAAGGTGAGCCACAGTGTGGTCAGATGTAGGAGGCTTCTTGCAGGGTCATTGGTCAGATGTGGGAGGCTTCTTGCAAGGCTATTTTCCAATTTCAGCTTTACCATCATTTTGTAAGACAGAAGTAGTTTTGTTATTGTTGCCGTTTGTGTGTGGGTTTTTTTGTTTGTTTTTTTAAAGCGTTAAGTGTTTTCAGTATATTTATTATGGCAGCAGTTAACAAGGGTTTCAGCTTCAGGACCAGGGGTATGGAATTTTGTCAGAGGTTGTATGCATATGTGAGTCATGGCTCATTTAGAGATTAAGGTAAAGACTGTCCTTCCCAGGGGAAGTCAGCAAACTATGGCCTGTGTGCCAGATCTGTTATCACTTGTTATTGTGCATCTCATGATCTAAGAATGGTTTTTACTTATTTAAATGGTTGACAAAAAAGGTAATTTTTGTGATGTGAAAATGATACTAAATTCAAATTTCAGGCCTCATAATAAAGCTTTACTGGTACAAGGTTACACTATTTTTTTTTCAGATTTTAAAGCTTTTTATATTATATTGGAATATAACCAATTAACAGTGTGATAGTTTCAGCTACACAGCAGAGGACTTAGCTATACATGGATACACATACATGTATCCATTCTCCCCCAAACTCCCTTCCCATCCAGGCTGCCACATAGCATTGAGCAGTGTTCTCATGCTATACAGTAGGACCTTGTTGGTTACCCATTTTAAATATAGCAGCTAAGTTAGACTAATTTTTGATGTATTGTCTGTGATTTCATTTGCACTATTTAGTAGTTATGGTAGAGACCCTATGACTTATAAAGCTTAAATTATCACTTGGAACTTTGCAGAAAAAGTTCACCGACCATTGGTGTATCCTTGTAAGCTTTTATCAGTTTACTAAAGTCTCTAATGTCTGTTGTTCACACAAGAACCACAACGTTTTTTTTCTAAAGGTTGTTTAAATATATTATTTCATTAATATATATGACCCATAAATATGGGTCAATATCATGCTGAAGTTAAAATAAACCAATAATAGTAGGGAGACTATATTAACTTTTTGTTCTTTAAATTACCTTCAATATCTTCTTGAGCATTTTTTAAATATTTCATCTTTAAAATACGTTTTCTTGGGCTAAATAATTATTTTTCCAACTGAATGACTTACCAAAATCCATAAATATAGAAGCAAAATTTTTATTATATGAAAAAATAGTATTCATGACATCTCAGTCTTAAAGTTGTATTGTTTTTTTTTTGCTTTCTATAATTGTGAGTTGAAAGACCTTTGTAGTGTTTTCATTGTTGAGATTTTCAGACTAGATGTTTAAATTTTGAGGAGTTAAGACTCTGTAATCACAGATAGCTGCTTTGTACCTGATTTTGTTTTTTCATTTGTTTATGTGTGCCCCAGTGTGCCTGAGGGCTTCCCTGATAGCTCAGTGGGTAAAGAATACACCTGCAATGCAGGAGACCCCAGGTCAATTCCTGGGTCAGGAGATCTACTGGAGAAGGGATAGGCTACCCACTCCAGTATTCTTGGACTTCCCTGGTAGCTCAGCTGGTAAAGAATCCACCTGCAACGTGGGAGACCTGGGTTCGATCCCTGTCTTGGGAAGATGCCCTGGCGAAATGAAAGGCTACCCACTCCAGTATCCTGACCTGGAGATTCCATGAACTGTATAGTTCATGGAGACACGACTGAGTGACCTTTAATTTCACTTTTTAGTAAATAACATTAGATTATTTCACCATACAAATAGGAGTATGTTTAATCTTCTGTTAGAGTAATAATAAAGTACATATTGTCCTTGATACACACATTCTAAAAAAATTATTTTTTTTAAGATTAGAGAGCAACTTGGACAATTTAATAGTCTAGTTATGCTTCTGATACATTGACCCTGTTATAAAATTTCTACCCCTCATTTCTCCATTCTTTGTTTATTACTCACCTATACTGATGAGGAGTATGTTACTCGTGAAATAGACCACTTCATCTTTGACTCAGACTACTAGGAAACTCTTTTTCTACTGAAGAAACAGCTGTTTTTCTGCCTAAAGCATCTACATACCAGCCTGATTCTACTCCAAAATGCTATAAAGAACAGTTTTTATTACCTCTTCTATGTAGTTCTTTATTTTTGAAAACTGTATTCTGGGTCTTATTTTTACATTCCACTTCACAAACCAGTCTTTATGTCCTCCAGGCTTGGCATTTTGTTTTATTTCATATGATACCTTTATTGCATCTTCAGAAATCTTACCCTTTTGTTATAGATACCACAATTTCAGAGAGAGAAAATAAAAAGCATTCAAATTGGAAAGCAAGATGTTAAAACTGTCACCGTTTTACAGATGACATGATATTGTATGTAGAAAACCCCAAAGACTCCATCAACTAAAGTATTAGAATTAATGAATTTAGTAAATTATCAGGATGCAATATTAATATACAAGTATCTGTTGCATTTCTATATATTAACAAAAAACTATCAGAGAAACTAAGAAGGCTCTTCATTTACAATTGCATCAAAAGTAAAATACTTAGAAATTAATTTAAACATAGAAGTGAAGACCTGTACTCCAAAAGTTATAAGATGTTAATGAAGGAAATTAAATATGACCCAAATGGAAAGATATACTGTGCTTATGGATTAAAAGAATTAATATTTTTAAATGTCCCTACTATCCACATCAGTCTCAGAGTCAATCCCTATCAAAATTCCAGGGGAATTTTTCACAGAGCTAGAACAAATAATCCTGAAAATTTGTATGAACTCATAAAGGATAGCCAAAGCAGCCTCGTGAGAGAAGAACCAAGTAGCAATCATCATGCTCCCTGATTTCTAACTATACTACAAAGTGTAGTAAGCAAAACAGTATGATACTGGCACAGAAATAGACATATAGATCAACAGAGCAAAATAGAGAACCTAGATATAAATCTGTGCTTGTATAGTCACTTAATTATGTCAGTGGTGTCAAGAATGTACAGTGGGGAAAAGACAGTCTCTTCAATAAATGATGTTGGGAAAGTTGGACAGCAGCATGTGAAAGAATCAAACTGGATCACTTTCTTATACTATGTGCAAATAAACTCAAAATAGATTAAAATATAAGACCTAAAATTACAAAAATCCTAGAAGAAAGCATAGTAAGTTCTTTAAGATTGGTCATAGCAATATTTTTTGAATCTGCCTTCTGAGGCAAAGGCAACAAAAGCAAAATAAACAAATGGGACTACATCAAAATAAAAGCTTTTGCACAGTGAAAAAAAAAACTATCAATAAAATGAAAAGGCTTCCACCTGCTGAATGGGAGAAGATATTAGCAATGATATATCCAATAAGGGAGTAATATTCAAAATGTTCAAAGAACTGATACAAGTCAACATCAGTAAACAACTCGGTTAAAAACTAGGCAAAGAATATACATTTTTCCAAAGTGGACACAGATGACCAACAGATACATGAAATGATGCTCAACATCATAGTCATCAGGGAATTGCAAATTAAAGCCACAATGATATATTGCCTTATACCTGTCAGAATGCTATTATAAAGAAGATAACAAATATTCAGTTCAGATCAGTCACTCAGTCATGTCCGACTCGTTGCGACCCCATGAATCGCAGCATGCCAGGCCTCCCTGTCCATCACCAACTCCCGGAGTTCACTCAAACTCACGTCCATCGAGTCAGTGATGCCATCCAGCCATCTCATCCTCTGTCGTCCCCTTCTCCTCTTGCCCCCAATCCCTCCCAGCATCAGAGTCTTTTCCAATGAGTCAACTCTTCGCATGAGGTGGCCAAAGTACTGGAGTTTCAGCTTTTAACATCATTCCTTCCAAAGAACACCCAGGGCTGATCTCCTTCAGAATGGACTGGTTGGATCTCCTTGCAGTCCAAGGGACTCTCAAGAGTCTTCAACACCACAGTTCAAAAGCATCAATTCTTCACCGCTCAGCTTTCTTCACAGTCCAACTCTCACATCCATACATGACCATAGGAAAAACCATAGCCTTGACTACATGGACCTTTGTTGGCAAAGTAATATCTCTGCTTTTGAATATGCTATCTAGGTTGGTCATAACTTTGCTTCAAAGGAGTAAGCGTCTTTTAATTTCATGGC
>NW_011495026.1:8995432-8999608 GCF_000754665.1 Bison bison bison | reverse complement strand
TTTGGCATAGTCAATAAAGCAGAAGTAGATGTTTTTCTGGAACTCTCTTGCTTTTTCAATGATCCAGCGTATGTTGGCAATTTGATCTCTGGTTCCTCTGCCTTTTCTAAAACCAGCTTGAACACCTGGAAGTTCACGGTTCACGTATTGCTGAAGCCTGGGTTGGAGAATTTTGAGCATTACTTTACTAGCGTGTGAGATGAGTGCAATTGTGCGGTAGTTTGAGCATTCTTTGGCATTGCCTTTCTTTAGGATTGGAATAGATTAAATAGAAACTGCCATATTATTCAGAAATTCCACTTCTCAGTATTTATTTGAGAAACAGTAACACTGCAAGAAGAGAGATGCATCCCAGTGCTTACTGCAGCATTATTTACAACAGCCAAGGTAAAGAAGCAACGTAAGTGCTCAATGATAAGTGAGTGGGTAAAGAAGACATGAGCTGTAGATAATGTATACACATATACATAGGGGCTTCCTAGCTTGTCTCAGTGCTAAAGAATCCACCTGCCAGTGTAGGTGATGGGGGTTTGATCCCTCTGTCAGGAAGATAACCTGGAGTAGGAAATGGCAACTCACCCAGTATTTTTGCCTGGAAAATTCTGTGGACAAAGGAGCCTGATAGACCACAGTTCTTGAAGTCACAAGAGTCAGTCACGACTGAGCGACTGAGCACGCATGCATGCATATATATATATATATACATATACGTGTATGGCAACCAACTCCAGTACTCTTGCCTGGAAAATCCCATTGACAGAGAAGCCTGGTAGGCTACAGTCCATGGGGTCACAAAGAGTCGGACATGACTGAGCGACTTCACTTCATATATATATACACACACGCACACACGCACACACACACACACACACACACACATACACGGAATATTACTAAGCCATAAAAAATTATAATCTTGGCATTTGGGACAACTTGGATGAACCTTGAGTGTGCTATGGTAAAGAAGAAAGTTGGAAAGATAAATACTGTATTTCACTTACATGTGAAACCTGAAAAGTGTAACAAATGAACAGACTTAACAAAACAAATAGAGTCATAGATACAAAGAATAAACTAGTGGTTACTAGAGTAGAGGGGAGTGAGAGGATAGGTAAAATAAGTGAAGAGGATTAAGGGTTATAAACTTCCAGGTATAAGATAAGTAATAAAGATATAATTGTACAGCATAGGAAATATAGTCAATAACATTGTCATAACTTTGTGTAGTGACATTAAGTAGATTTACTATGATGATCCTTACATAATGTATAAAAATGCCAAGTCACTCTTGTATGCTGCTGCTGCTGCTAAGTCGCTTCAGTCGTGTCCGACTCTGTGCCACCCCAGAGACGGCAGCCCACCAGGCTCCCCCATTCCTGGGATTCTCCAGGCAAGAACACTGGAGTGGGTTGCCATTTCCTTCTCCAATGCAGGAAAGTGAAAACTGAAAGTTAAGTCGCTCAGTCGTGTCGGACTCTTTGCGACCCCATGGACTATAGCCCATCAGGCTCCTCTGCCCGTGGGATTTTCCAGGCAAGAGTACTGGAGTAGGTTGCCATTGCTAATATAATATTGGAAGTCAGTTATACTTCAATAAAAATGGAATGAATAACTGATACACACAACATGAGTGAAATTCAAGGATATTTCTCTAAGTAAAAGAAAGTAGAAAAGATTATATATTGTATTATTCCATTTGTATGAACTTTCTAGAGAAGTCAAACCTGTAAAAATAAAAAGTAGATTATTGTCAGATGCTAACCCTTGGAGGAGCAAACCAGTCAATCCTAAAATCAGCCCTGAATATTCATTGGAAGGACTAGTGCTGAAGCTGAAGCTCCAGTACTTTGGCCACCTGATGCAAAGAGCTGACTCATTGGAAAAGACCCTGATGCTGGGAAAGATTGAGGGCAACAGAAGGGGGTGACAGGATGAGCTGGTTGGATGGCGTCACTGACTCGATGGACATGAGTTTGAGCAAACTCTAGGAGATAGTGAAGGACAGGGAAGGCTGGTATACTGCAGTCCGTGGGGTCAAAAAAAGTTGAACATGACTTAGCAACTGAACAACAACAGGTGTGGGAGAAGAGATTGATGGCAAAGCTGCTAAGGGAAATTTTCCAGATGCTGAAAATATTATAAAACTAGATTTTGTTGATGGTTGTACTACAAATATTGAATGTATACATAAATGAGTATATTTTATGGTATGTAAATTATATCTCGAAATGAGCCTATTTGGGGGGGGGGAAGAAAAGTGACTGATACAAAGAGATCTTGGTTTGTAACTCAAGCTCTGTTGCTATCAAACAGTGTATTCTTTGAAATTATTTAGCCTCTCTGGACCTCATTTCTGTACCTGTCAAAGATGTACCACATAATCTGTAATATGTCTTTAAGGTTCTCAGTTCTTTTATTTTGTGACACAGAGATAGATAGTAATAGAGATTCCAAATGCTGCATTAAAGGTTGATATTTACCAAACAAATTTCTGGAGTTTTTGTTTTGGCTTTTGAGGTTTTATGCTCTTTTTTTTTTTTTTTTAAAGTTTTTTTTTCAGGTATCACCTTTTCAAATGTTCTTGTTTTTGAAAAGTTCCTTTCTTCATACAGGTTATAAAGTAGGCAAATATCATCCAAGTGCAAAAGTGACTTTTCTTTTTAACCACTTGATTGTCAGAAAATGGGGGTTGGGGGAGAGCCATAAATCAGCCTTAAAGGTACTGTTGTGAAATAGAAAACTTAGCTGACAGTTGAAAAACACCTTAACTTCTTCCCTGAAAATTTATTACTCTTTAAAAAAGGAAAACTTGTTGAGCTGCATATTTTCTCTTTTCATAGTTGTCTGTTCAGCCTGTAATATTTTGGTCTATTTACTATGCTGTTTAAAACCTTCTATTAATGTAAAAATAATTCTGAGTTACACCAGAAATGTCTGACTATGATTATTCAGAATTGAGTCATTTTTAAAGTTGAAAAATCTTCTCTTGGACTATAAATACCTATAGAATCTCATGTTTGGGAACTAATGTTAAGTGTAGCCAAGAACTAAATCTGGAGCCATTTTTGGACTATTTTAAAGTCAAATAGAAGAGCTAGTTTGGTGATTATTTTTAAAATGCTTATAGAGGGTTAACAGTAATATGCCGTATTTTGGTCTGGCATTATATTTTCTTTTGTATTTGTGTGTTTGGAAGTGGGGTACAAAAGTATCAGATGGGGCATATAAGAAAATTCAGTTCTTAAGATATGTGTCATCTGATTTGAAATACAGGTAAATTTTGAAGTATTATAATCATAAAACATGAACAGTGTAAACTTTGTATGCAATAATTATTGGTGTATACATTAGAGTAAATTTGAAAAATGGATTTTAGATCTCATACTTTGGTCTGTATTATCATCTGTGTTCTATATTTGACAATAAATTTGGTACTGCAATTACTGTTTTTGAACACAAGATGGTGATGCTCACCTGAAATGTTTCCTGCATGTAGGATGTATTGCTTTCATTTATTTTAGTCATCAATTGCATTTTAATTTATTCATTTATTTTACCTATTGATTGAAGTATAGTTGATTTACAGTATTATGTTAGTTTCAGATGTACAGTATAGTGATACAATATTTTTAAATTTATCCTCCATTAACAGTTATCAGAATATAATGGTTATAATCCTCAGTACTACACAATATACTTTTGTTGTTTATCTTTTTGTACATAGTAATTTGTTTTTCTTTATCTGATCATGGCACCCAGTCCCAACACTTCCTGGAAAGTAGATGGGGAAACAATGGAAAGAGTGACAGACTTTATTTTGGGGGGCTCTAAAATCATTGCAGATGGTGATTGCAGCCATGAAATTGAAAGACTCTTGCTCCTTGTAAGGAAAGCTATGACCAACCTAGACAGCATATTAAAAAGCAGAGACATTACTTTGCCAATAAAGGTCTGACTAGTCAAAGCTATGGTTTTTCCAGTTGTCATGTATGGATGTGAGAGTTGGACTATAAAGAAAGCTGAGCACTGAAGAATTGATGCTTTTGAACTGTGGTGCTGGAGAAGACTCTTGAGAGTCCCTTGGACTGCAAGGAGATCCAACCAGTCCGTCCTAAAGGAGACCAGTCCTGGGTGTTCATTGGAAGGACTGATGCTGAGGCTGAAACTCCAATACTT
>NW_011495026.1:8964341-8995332 GCF_000754665.1 Bison bison bison | reverse complement strand
CAGTCCTAAAGGAGACCAGTCCTGGGTGTTCATTGGAAGGACTGATGCTGAGGCTGAAGCTCCAATACTTTGGCCACCTGATGCAAAGAGTTGACTCATTGGAAAAGACCCTGATGCTGGGAGGGACTGAGGGCAGGAGGAGAAGGGGACGACAGAGGATGAGATGGCTGGATGACATCACTGACTTGATGCACATGAGTCTGAGTGAACTCCGGGAGTTGGTGATGGACAGGGAGGCCTGGTGTGCTGCGATTCATGGGGTCGCAAAGAGTCGGACACGACTGAGCGACTGAACTGAACTGAACTGACACTGATGGTTAGAATCTAAATTGTAGTCACTATGGAAAACAATATGGAGATTCCTCAAAAAATCTAAGAATAGAGTTACCATATGAGCCAGCAGGCAATCCCACTCCTGGATATATATACTAAAAAAACCCCCACAAACTCAATTTCCAAGAAAATGCATGCATCCCAGTATTCATATTATTCAAGATATGAAATAAACTATTCACAATAGCTAAGATATGAAAATAACCCGTGTCCATAAACGGCTGAATAGAGAAGATGTGGTATGTGTGTGTGTGTATATATATATAACACACACACACACACACACACACAATGGATATTACTTGCAATCTGCTGCTGTTAGAGGCTTCTCTTCTGCAACTGATAAATGAACAGCTTAAAGGAATGAGTGGGATTGGTTTTGCTTTAAAAAGTAGTTGAGGGCTTCCCTGTGTCTTAGTGGTAAAGAACCCATCTGCCAAATGCAGGAGACGTGGGTTCTATCCCTGGTCCGGGGAGATCCCCTGTGCCATGGATCAGTAAAGCTCATGCACCACAACTGCTGAGCCTGTGCTTTAGAGCCTGGGAGCCACAACTCCTGAGCCCATGTGGTGCAACTACTGAAGCCCGCACACCCTAGAGCCCATGCTCCCCAACAGGAGAAGCCACAGTGAGAAGCCAGTGTACCACAGAGAGTAGCCCCCACTAGCTGCAACTAGAGAAAAGCTCGTGCAGCAACGAAAACCCAGCCGAGCCAAAAATAAATAAAATTATAAATAAAAAAACAGTGGTTGAAATTTTTGTCTCTTCTTTTGTATAGCTTACTTAACAAACAGTGATTTACATTTAACTGGGGGTTTATGTAAATTTGGGTTTGGGGGAGTTGAGAACATTAAGAAAATGGGAATTTGAACAGTGTAGAGAGAACAGTCATTAGGCATATACTGTGCACCAGGTATGTGCTGGGGAATTTGCATATATTATCGAAGTGATTCTAGTTCAATGTAAGCAATCTATATTTTACACAGTACCAGTGTGTTCCTTTGGAGAAGGAAATGGCAACCCATTCCAGTATTCTTGCCTGGAGAATCCCATGGACAGAGGAGCCTGGTGGACTGCAGTCCATGGGGTCGCAAAGAGTTGGACGTTACTGAAGGGACTTAGCACACAGTGTATTCCTTAACTTGATAAATTGCAGGATTAGTAGTGTGTTCCCTCTCATAAGAACTATGGTGTACCATCCATTTAGTATCCTGTTTTAGTGAAGGTATCAATCTTTGTATTTTTTTAATAAAAAATTTCTTATATAGTTAAATATATCCTTATCATATGTATAGCAACTCTAATCCTAGGTGTTTGTCCAACACAAATTAAAATATTTGTCCACATGAAGACCTTTAAGTTAAACTTTTTAAAGCAGCTTTGTTTGCAATTATCAAAACAGGCCCAAATGTCTATCAGCTGATGAACGGATAAAGAACTTACGATATGTTCCTACAGTGAAGTACTGTTCAGCTATAAAAAGACATAAACTGATATATGCAACAAGATGAACGAAATCTAATTGTCATGCTCGATAAAAGAAGACAGGCTACACAATGTCCCATTCATGGGACAGTGTGCAAGAGGCAGAATGCTGCTGCTGCTAAGTTGCTTCAGTTGTGTCCAACTCTGAGCGACCCCATAGACGGCAGCTCACCAGGCCCCACTGTCCCTGGGATTCTCCAGGCAAGAACACTAGAGTGGTCTGCCATTTCCTTCTCCAATGCATGAAAGTGAAAAGTGAAAGTGAAGTCGTTCAGTCATGTCCGACTCTTCACAACCCCATGGACTGCAGCCTAAGAGCTTCCTCCGTCCATGGGGTTTTCCAGGCAAGAGTACTGGAGTGGGTTGCCATTGCCTTCTCTGAAAGGCAGGATGATAGGATCAGAAATCGGATTTGATAGTTGGAGGGAAGGGCCATGGACCACAGAGGGCAATGAGGAAACTTTCTGGAATGATGGAAGTTTGTGTTTTGGTTATATGTATTTTGTAGTTTGTGTTTTGGTTATACTGATGATCATTGGACTGTGTGTGTTTGTCAAAATGTTTCTGTCTATAAAACTAAAAATAGAGAATTTTACACTATTTAAAGTGAATTTCAATAAATGTGACCATTAAACACATTTGGGGGGTGGGGGGAGCAACATGTTTTAATTGTAAATGCAAAGGAAGAAAGGTCAAGTTTATTTCAGCAACAGTTTCTTCCCAGTAGTACTTTCTTGGAGGTAAAGCCTCACACATCCTGGCTCTTTTCCTAGTGTTTGTCTTCTTATAACCCATTTATGCAGACCTTCCTCTGTCAATGCCTCGGTAAGCTCAGAACTACCTTAGCAGATTTTGCTTTCAGACAGTGCTACCCAGCTTTGAGGACAGAAGTAGGTGTTAGAATTTTGATGCTGGGATGATTAGAGAATTTGGTTTCTTAACAAAAATTTGGCAAACTAGAGATTTAACAAATGAATATTTTAGAGAAGTTATTAAATACCAAAGTCAGTTAATTTGTTACACATGTATCATGGACAATTTTTAATCTAGTTTTTATTGTAATAAAGTGTAACTAAAATTATGAAAATATACTTTTCCTTCATGTTTTTTTTAAACACTAGATTATACTCTTGTCTCCTGGAGGGGACAGTGCAAGTGACTCAGATCAGTGCTTTAGACCAATCATCATATTGCATATCAAGTAATAATGTTTACCTTCCAGTAACCTTTTAATCTCTTATGCCAATAAAATTTATGGTCCAAAGGTTACATATTTGATGACAGACTTATTTAGTTATATTTTGTTAAGGAGAAAAGAAGTATAAGTCAATCATAATAGTCATACCTTTTGGAAATCTTGATTCTCGAACTTTTTTTGTATTAAAGTACAAAAAAGGGGTTATGATCTAATAAAATAAAAACAAGAGGTGGTATAGTTTATGTAAGTAGACAGGTGAAGGAATTAAATGTTAATGTGTGGGCAGGTAAGCAAAATTATGTTTTTAAGCACAGTTAGCATCGTTGAAGGAAATGGCAACCCACTCCAGCATTCTTGCCTGGAGAATCCCAGGGATAGGGGAGCCTGGTGGGCTGCCGTCTATGGGGTCGCACAGAGTCAGACACGACTGAAGCGCCTTAGCAGCAGCAGCAGCATACTTTTGGAGATTTAAGAGTTCTCTTTCGTTAATCCTTTATTTTCAGTCTTAATGATGTACTCATTTCCTCCTCTGGATAAAATGTAGGTGTGCTCTTTCAAAGGCCAGTGGAAGGCTGATATTTTATTGAGTGCAGTGACTTTATGAGGTTGGCGCTGTTATTGCCCCCGGTTTACAGTTGAGGAAACTATTACTTTAAAAGATTTAAGTAAATTGTCTGCTTCACTGGAGTTG
Source organism: Bison bison bison (assembly GCF_000754665.1). NCBI lineage: Eukaryota > Metazoa > Chordata > Mammalia > Artiodactyla > Bovidae > Bison > Bison bison. The sequence continues at coordinate 8,991,625 of NW_011495026.1, read as the reverse complement.
ACAGTTTAACAAATTCACACAATTTCAAAACTCACACTCTGAGCCACTAACTAAATTAATTCTTAAATTCTGTATCAGACTTAATGTCTTTGAATTGTTTGCTTATTTAGTACTTCGAGCAGCTTCTGCATTTGCCTTTATTTACCTGAATTCAGTCTCTGATATTTGCATTGTATTACCAGATGGCTGGTAGTGCTGCGTGTGTGTGTGTGTGTGTGTGTGTGTGTGTGTGTGCTCTCTCACAAAACCTATGGGATGACATTAGCTAGTGTAGTAACTTCTGTCCCAGTTTGAGTGAGTCTCCAATTTTCACTTAAAAGAGAGAGGGAAAGGAAAAGAGAAAAGACAAAACAGGGAGGGAGACGTGGAGTTTGCCTGTGTTGTTATTGCTGTAATTATGTTTCGTTTATTTGAGTTAGTTGATTAGAATTGAAAAGGTAAATATTTGCAAGTAGGTGATTAATTTGCCTTTATTCTTGAAGGAAATTTTAACTCAAGACTTCAGCCAATTAGATATAGAATAAACTAAGAAGAGATTGGAAAACTCCTGTGCTGATTGCATGTTTTTTATACATTAAGTTTTATTGGAACACAGCCACACTCATTACTTGTTTGGCTGACAGTCTGAAAATATTTATTGTCTGACCCTTGAAGAAAACCCCTGAACAAATTTTGGGAACAAAACTGTTCAGATAAAACTATTTATGGCTTGGATTGTCATACAATAAATACTTATTGAGCATCTTTTATGTGCCAGGCCATGTGCTAAGTGATGGAGAGGCAAAACCAATGTTCTACAAACATGTTTGACTCTCACTTTTATTACTAATTATAACACCAGTTGCAGAAAGCTAGTGGGAGTTATTAGAGCTATGAAATACTCATAAGACAGATCTAATTTCTGAAACAGTAATAATACTGCATCTCTTAGGCAATAGCCTTATCAGTTATGACACCAGAGATACTTCAATTCCTTTTCTCTGGTTTTCCTGATTCTCTTCTAGGCTACTCAGTTGTTTATACACACACACACACACACACACACACACACACACACACTATTATCATATAGTGTACTTACAGTGTTTATTACTCTCTATCTCCCCTTGTCCTACTCCATAAAGGCAATGATTTCTGTTCTGTTTACTGATGTATTTCAAGTACCTGGAAGACATAGTAAGCAGTTAGCATGAAGCAGACCTGCCTTACATACTCTTCTTAATAGCTATATTAGCTTACCTGGAAAGCATCAGTGTTTTCATGTCAGCTATAATTTTGTTGATTGAAAATGAAAAAAATCTGCAGGGCTAAATTGTATATCTTTTTGTTTTATATGTTCTTTAAAAGTTAGATAACTGTTTAGTAAAAATCGTTTTGTGTAATTGAATAAAATTATTTATTGAAAAGAAAAGTGCATACTTTTATGTGCATAATTAAAACTTATGTTAATTGTTCTGATAACCTTGAGGAAGTAATGTGGTTGCATAAACGTTTAATTACTGTTAAAATAATAAGAATAATTTCTCATAAAACTTCTTTTTCTCTTAGTTACATTTGTAAGTATGTTTTGTTGATAGTTGATTACTCTGCCTGCATAGTTTGCAAAATTAGTAAGGAGAACGGTATTCTGAAGCCAAGTTTCCATGAGTTGATATTTCACATTCACTTTTGTGACCTGAACCTGTATTCCTTCAGACAGTGAGAAAAGCCAAATGTTCTTATAAGCAGTGAGGATTTTCTTCATGGAAAACAAAGATGTAAAAGTGTATTCCAGATAAAAGTATAATGTGTATACGGAATATTATAGGTAAATCTACCTATATAAGTATGAATAAATGCTTTTCAGCATTTCATTGTAGGATTTTGTCTTGGTATTATTTTTAAGGTAAAAATTAAAATAAAAATTGAATATATGAAGGGAACCAGAAAAATCCAGAAATATTACAATTAATTGAGCAGGCAACAGCATCTGTAATTCTAATGATCCTGCAAAGTAGTATTTCTGTTTACAGAGATGAGAAAATTTATGTTCAGGGAGATTAATAGCTTGCCATGGTTCAAGAACTAATAAATAATAAAGGCAGTATTGTACGGCAGGGCTTTCTGTCTCTGAATACCTTATTCTTTATCCTATAGCATGTCAGTTTCTCCTATATTGTCATGATGTACCTCCCAAATAACTATGTTGATACTTCATTTAAAAATGTTACATATTGTACATTTGCACTCTATACTTTTAAATTTTAAGTTTTCGTAACATAGTATGCTTCTAAATAACCCGGAAAGGGTGTTCTATGAAAGGAAATGGTTTCCTAATTTCAGGGAGTGGTGCATGGAAGAAATAAATGCCTCCTTGTCTTTCATTTTAAAGCTAAAGCCATTGCTTTCCAATTTTCAGCTAACATATATTCTTCCATTTTACCTCTCTCATCTCATTAACATACTAGGCATTATGTAGCCACATATACACATGTACATAATCACAGTATGATTTTCAAAATGTTTTATTTAAAATATTTAATATTTTAAAAGTTTTTAATTGAAAGTACTGTGTATAAGAACATTGACCAAAGACATCTTTATTATATAAACTGAATGCTGAAAAAAGTGGGATGTTATATGGTACTTTTTATGACTGTAGTGTACATTGTTCATATCATTAAGTGGAATTAGCCAGCCATGTTAGCCAAGAAATTGAGATAACATAATTCTGTAGCCCTTTATATAAAATTCACTTCTACTTTTACTAAATTCAGATGTTGAGTTGTTTTAAGAATAAATACTTCGATTCATTTAGTGAGTTTTCCATTTTTAAAGCATTAAGAAATAATGTATTGTTTTCACTGAGACTTGAGGGCATATGACCTATGAACCCTTGTAATCTGGTTTAGTATAAAATTTGATGTTATCTTGTTACATAGACATCTACATTCTCAAATAGCTCTCAGATTTTACATTTAATAAAGACACTGAAAAGGCTTATTAAACTTTTGACTTGATGAAAGGCTGAGAAACCAAAGGGCAGTGAAAGAATTAGTATTTCTGATAATGGTTATACATTCAAGTCTTGTGGTGGCATATGGAAAAGAATCCTAGTCTTGAAAAATTGGGAAATTTAAGTTTTAATATTATATTTAATTCTCTAACTTTCAAGTGACTCCTTATAGCTGCCTCTTATTTCTGCCTGTTTTTCATCACAAATTTAACTTTTCCCCTTTTAGAGTAGATCATAAAACCAAAAAAGAATAAAAGGTTAATTATAATAGTGTAGTGAAATTATTTTGTATGTATTTAAACATTAATGGGTGTGTGTGTGTGTGTGTGTGTTTAGTTGCTTAGTCATGTCCGATTCTTTGTGACCCCATGGACTGTAGCCTGCCAGGCTCCTCTGTCCATGGGATTTCCCAGGCAAGAATACTGGAATGGGTTGCCATTTCCTTCTCAAGGGGATTTTCCTGACCCAGGGCTTGAACCCACGTCTCCTGTGTCTCCTGCATTGGCATGCAGGTTCTTTACCCATTAAGCCATTAACCCAAATATGACACATTTAAACATTATTTAAACGTTAATTCTTACTATAGTGATAATGATTGCAATGATACAGGACCTTATGGATAATGTTTATTAATACCAACAATTGCCTTAAACTAATATATGTTGAATAAGTATATGACCGAATGATTGTATGAATTTAGAGCTCTGGGCTCCTTCCTTTGAATGGATGGTCCTTCTTCTTGGTTTTGAAAATATTATTTTAAAAGACAGCTTAATGGGGTTTTTTTTAGTTATTTTATATAAATGCCAAAGAGAAACCGTGGAGTCCTCCTCAAGACAAATGAGGTAAAGAAAAACCCCAAAAATTGATGAGCTAAAGTGTTGATTTCTATTTGTTTTCTATGTTCCTCAGTTCATTGAAATTAAAATTCAGGTATGGAGGCAGTCCTCTTGAGTTTTTTGTTTGAGTCTGTCAAATTTGTTCTTTCCATATCAGATAGTAATACTGCTCAAGATGATTCTTGATTTAAGGATTTTTTTTTTTGTATTTCATATTTGTCTATTTATCAGTTAAGTCATATGAAACTTAATTACTTCCATCATTCAGATCTCAGTTTCTTTCCCATCAGAGAAATAGTGCTATGGAATCATTTTGTGTAAATAGTTGGCTGCAAGTACAAAGATAGAAACTTAAATACAGAATAGTAAATTTGTTTGTATTCTTCTTTATCTGATTCCCAAGCATTAACATTTTTTCTTCTGGTACCAGTGTTTTAAGAGTCTTCAAAAGTATCCCTGGGGCACAGAAATTCTGTTTAAATATTTCCATGTGCTTTATTTTCTTGATATTTTAATTTTGCAGAATGAATTTGCCATTTACTTTTGATGAAGTTAGTATCTATATAGTATCTTTAGATTATTATTTCCTTGATTTAGAGGATAATTTGAATGTTAGAGTTTTTTAAATACATGTACATAGATGGCTATTAGTAATCAGATTTGGTTTACAACTAATCTACTGTAATATAGTTATCAGGAGCTAGTGGGGAGTCATTCACATATTTTTATTTCCTATGTCATGTACTTGCAAATATTTGATGGTCTTCATTGGCTTTTTTCTCTGATGTGTTTTGAACTTCAAAGAATGAAGCACTACATACTTATCTCTCTGTATGTGCATTTTCTTATGTGTTTATTGGTTTTAAGTAATCTACTATACATGTAAGTGTACATTTAAAAATGATAGTCCTTCCAAAAACTTTGCTTGGGGTCTTTGCTGGGAGGATGATTTAGAGGGATGAAGAGGGTCGCTTGCTTTACTGTTTATCATTTTCCCAGGCAAATCCATGGAGACAGGCTGCTGATAGGATAGGAGAAAAACAACAAAAACAAATACAGTGCTTTGGCCTGGAACTGAATTGTATTATCTGCACTGTCAGCTAGAGTCTTTGCTCACTTACCCAGACAATCTCTACAGGGATTAAAACATCCCCCTGCCCTAGTAATAGCCTTTAGTATGCTGCAGCCTCATATCCAGTTAAAAATAAATCAAGCTATAAACAGTTCTTAATAGCTTGCAAAATCCTCACTAGTTCAGCCTTTGAGGACAGTGATTATGCTGAAAAATCAAACAGGAGTGTCAGTAATTAAATTACTAATTACCTGTATTTCATTTTTAGTTTCCATATATAGCTCCTTACAACCCCCGCTTTGAGCCTGATTTGGAAGGTTGACATTTTGTCATCTTTGTCAAAGTTAACAAGAAAAACATGAGCCCTTACAGTAATGGGTACACTGGTAATTCAAGACTATTTTCAGGACATTTCTCTTATTTGTTAGATTTATAAGAATTTTGACTCTATAAGAAAGTTTAGAGGGAGAGATTTATAGAAACAAACAAGAAGAAAAACTTCAAAAGATGCTGTAAACCAAGCAGAAACTATTAGAACCAGATTCTGTATCAATGTCTGAGCTATCCAGAAGCTGATTATCTATTCTTTCTTCTAAAATTTTTAATAATGGGGATTTTGTAATCTTCTCTAGCAGTGATTCTCAACCTCGTGATTCCTACTCACCACACCCCTTGGACATTTGATAATGTCTGAAGACATTTTTGGTTGTTGCAAGTAGAGTGATGATATTGACATCCAGTAGATAGAGAGCAGGGCTGCTGCTGAACATCCTATAATGTACGAGGGAGCTCCCATAACAAATATTATCTAGCCAAAAAGTCAGTCATGTTGAGGTAGAAAAATCTTGCTCTCAAGCATGCATTTTATCCTGATGGCAATTTTCCGAAATGAAGAGCCACACTGATACTTAGAATGTTTTATAGGGAGATTTTGTTTGATCTGTTTGAATTACTAAGAAGAGAGAAAAGAGAGTTTAGATGTTGATTTGGGGACTTATGGACATGGTAAATATAAACATTCTTTGAAAAATATTCATGGAGACAATATGGTGATCTCATGATACAGAGAAATGAAAATCTTATCATAGAAAGGTGAGAAATTCTGTGTAACTTCTTACCTTCACAAATATAAAAGGAAGCTTCTACTTTGTAGGAGATGAGGTTGTAAAGAATTTTTTCTTTATTAATGCTTAAATCATGTAATTAAAAAATAATAATATGTAAAATTCTCTTAGAATATTCAGCAGCCTGAAGCTTTGAATTTACTTCATAGTTGAGACCGTGGGTAATTTATTTACTGTCTAAGCCTCAGTTAACACATCTGGAAGTCATGTGGTTATTTTATACTTGTCACATGGATGTTTGCTAATTTGTACTGACCCTGAACTTTTCTCGGATGAATTAAAAGAATTGTCCAACCTTTACCTAATTGAGTGTTGCTTGCAGTGTAAGAGGTAGGCATTTCCATGTTCATTCCACAAGTGGAGCTATTGTACCTCCATTCATTTTCATCATTATCTACTAAATCATAGTAGTTTGCAGTAGGAGGAAGTATATGTAAACCACACATGTATAAACACAAACACATCTAGTAACTTAGTGGTAGGGAAGTTAGAGACTGACAAAAAGTGTTTATATTGCCTTCCAGAGATCTAGGTTTTTGGAACCTGGCTTGTTTCCAGGGTATTTCTATTACAGCTGTAGAGGTTTGTGGCAGTATTTCATAGAGAAGAGCATATAGCCTCTTAAGAGATGTAAGAATATTCCATCCATTGTATGTCCTCAACATACATTGGGGACTAAATGTAAGTGATCTCCTTAATGCCACAATATGTAAAAAATTGCAGTTGACCTTGTTTTTAAATAGTTGTGTTGTTTGCCATACTTCCCATGCTCCATTAACTGAATACATTTTATGAAAGTTATGCTTACTGTAGAGGGTGAAAAAAATGCAAATTGAAGTTACAAATCATATCCGGTCACTTACTTTTGTTTCATGTTTAAGACGTTGTCTCTTTCATGGAGACATGCAGGAGATCTACATTCTGTCACCACCAAAACTCTTCATAGGATTTTGGTTTTGTTTTGTTTCTTTAAATTAAGGGACCAGCCAGAGCTGTGAAGTTAGTATAGAGAAAAAATGGTATCTCAGTTAGAGGTGAAAAATGACATATGATGATTTCTTCAAGATTGTAATGTAGAAAATAAATGTTTTCACTGATAACAGAAAGGAAAGTAATAAATAGCTTCTTGTATTCTATGTATATTTGAGTTACTTTTCACCTTAAAGTCTATTTTACATGATATTTTAATATCCTGTAATATAGATCTAAAAGATCTAAAGTGTTTAGAAAGACCTGTATGCTGATATCCTGCTCCTACCTCTGTATCCCAATCTTGCCTTCCTCACCTGATTTTTATTAGTCTCTTTCTTCTTCCAATGCTGTTTTTAATGCAAGCAAATATGCATATATTTTACTTCTTACACCCATGTCTCCCACAGTTCAGGTCAGTTCAGTCTCTCAGTTGTGTCTGACTCTTTGCGACCTCATTGACTGCACTATGTCAGGTTTCCCTGTCCGTCACCAACTCCCAGAGCGTGCTCAAACTCATGCCCATCAAGTCGGTGATGCCATCCAACCATCTCATCCTCTATACTCCCCTTCTCCACCAGCCTTCAATCTTTCCCAGCATCGGGGTCTTTTCTAATGAATCAGTTCTTCACATAAGGTAGCCAAAATATTAAAGTTTCCAGCTTTAGCATCAGTCCTTCCAAGGAATATTCAGAACTGATTTCCTTTAGGATGGACTGGTTGGATCTTCTTGCAGTCCAAGGGACTCTCAAGAGTCTCCTCCAACACCACAGTTCAAAACCATCAATTCTACACTCAGCTTTCTTTATGGTCCAATTCTCACATCTGCACATGACTACTGGAAAAACCATAGTTTTAACTATATGGACCTTTGTCAGCAAAGTAATGTCTTTGCTTTTTAATATTTTGTCTAGGTTTGTCATAGCTTTTCTTTCTTTTTTATTTATTTTTTTTAAATTTTATTTTATTTTTAAACTTTACAAATTGTATTAGTTTTGCCAAATATCAAAATGAATCCAAGGAGCAAGTGTCTTTTAATTTCATGGCTACAGTCACCATCTGCAGTAATTTTAGAGTCCAAGAATGTATTCTCTCACTGTTTCCACTGTTTCCCCATCTATTTGCCATGAAGTGATGGGACCAGGTGCCATGATTTTCGTTTTCTGAATGTTGAGTTTTAAACCATCTTTTTCACTCTCCTCTTTCACTTTCATCAAGAGGCTCGTTAGTTCCTCTTCACTTTCTGCCATAAGGGGGGTATCATCTGCATATCTGAGGTTATTGATATTTCTTCTGGCAATCTTGATTCCAGCTTGTGCTTCATCCATTGTGGCATTTCGCATGGTGTACTCTGCATATAAGTTAAATAAACAGGGTGACTGTATACAGCCTTGACATATGCCTTTCCCAATTTGAAACCAGTCCATTGTTCATTGTCCAGTTCTATCTGTTGCTTCTTGACCTGCATAAATATTTCTCAGGAGACAGGTAAAGAAAGAAATAAAGTGAAGTCGCTAAGTTGTGTCCAACTCTTTGTGACCCCATGGACTGTAGCCCACCAGGTTCCTCTGTCCATGGGATTTTCCAGGCAAGAATACTGGAGTGGGTTGCCATTACCTTCTCCAGAAGATCTCCCCAGCCCAGGAATTGAACCCAGGTCTCCCACATTGTAGGCAGACACTTTATTGTCTAAGCCACCAGGGAAGTCCAAAGTGAAATCGCTCAGTCATGTCCAACTCTTTGCGCCCCATGAACTGTAGACCCCCAGGCTCCTCCGTCCATGGGATTTTCCAGGCAAGAGTACTAGAGTGGGTTGCCATTGCCTTCTCCAGAGGATCTTCCTCACCCAGGGATCGAACCCAGGTCTCCCACATTGCCAGCAGACACTTTACCGTCTGAGCCACCAGACAGGTAAAGTGGTCTGGCATTCCCATCTCTTGAAGAATTTTTCACAGTTTGTTGTGATCCACGCAGTCAAAGGCTTTAGCATAGTGAATAAAGCATAAGTAGATATGTCTCCCACAAATACACGAAATGTAGAAAAATGCATACTTCTAAGTCCTTTGCTTTTTTCCTTTAGCTTTGTATCTTGGAGATCTTTCCTTATCAGTCTATGGGTATTTTCCTATGCTTTTGCAGGTACACAGACACAATTACATACAAATAGTCCCCCACTGATGGACACTTAGGCTGTTGCCATCTTTTGCCATACCTCAGATATGCAGATGACACCACCCTTATGGCAGAAAGTGAAGAGGAACTAAAAAGCCTCTTGATGAAAGTGGAAGAGAAGAGTGAAAAAGTTGGCTTAAAGCTCAACATTCAGAAAACTAAGATCATGGCATCTAGTCCCATCACTTCATGGGAAATAGATGGGGAAAGAGTGGAAACTGTGTCAGACTTTATTTTGGGGGGCTCCAAAATCACTGCAGATGGTGACTGCAGCCATGAAATTAAAAGACGCTTACCCCTTGGAAGAAAAGTTATGACCAAGGTAGATAGCATATTCAAAAGCAGAGACATTACTTTGCCAACAAAGGTCCGTCTGGTCAAGGCTATGGTTTTTCCAGTGGTTATGTATGGATGTGAGAGTTGGACTGTGAAGAAAGCTGAGCGCCGAAGAGTTGATGCTTTTGAACTGTGGTGTTGGAGAAAACCCTTGAGAGTCCCTTGGACTGCAAAGAGATCCAACCAGTGCATTCTGAAGGAGATCAGCCCTGGGATTTCTTTGGAAGGAATGATGCTAAAGCTGAAACTCCGGTACTTTGGCCACCTCATGTGAAGAGTTGACTCATTGGAAAAGACTCTGATGCTGGGAGGGATTGGGGGCAGGAGGAGAAGGGGACGACAGAGGATGAGATGGCTGGATGGCATCACCGACTCGATGGACGTGGGTTTGGGTGAGCTCTGGGAGTTGGTGATGGACAGGGTGGCCTGGTGTGCTGCAGTTCATGGGGTGGCAAAGAGTTGGACCTGACTGAGTGACTGAACTGAACTGAACACTTCCCCTGGAGAAGGAAATGGCAACCCACTCCAGTATTCTTCCTGGAGAATTCCATAGACAGAGAAGCCTATGGTGGGCTACAGTCCATGGGATTGCAAACAACTAACACTTTCACTTTCTTTTTCAACAGTACCTCAAAGAATAACCTTCTCCAAGAATTATTTTGTACTTACATGCATTTGTTGTAAAGTGGAATTTTCTGTCTCTATTGATTGGCTTTCTACTATAAGGAAGAATGTTCCCTTTTTCCTTGTTTTTATCACTATGAACTTAGGAATTCTTACTGTATTCACTTTTTTAGTTTTTACCAGTATTTATCTTGATGTTCAAATTGTCCCAATTTAGGCCACTTGGATCACCTTCCACTCCCATACTCTTTGTTTGATCTCCATCGTTCTTTTGTACATTCTTTCTGGCAAAATGTGTTCTGGACTAATAATCCTGAAATCTGCCACTTCTTCAAGAGCAACTGATTCCTTTTGATGGAGAACAGTATTTAGAAGTCAAGTTGTGCATACCAAGTGTGTTTATAGCTACTGGGGTGTCCAGGTTCAATTTAAACTAAATTTTTAGTTTCAAGTTTGGGGGCTATGTGTGTAGTCTTATTAAGACTCATGATTATCAGTTCTGTGGAGAGTCTTTTTTTCTTTATTTCTCTTTTACCTAAGGCTATGATGCCATATCCCAGAGTCTCCCTCTGTAGCCTGGGTTAGGCAGTGTTGACCTATTTACAATGTCCATTTGGGACTCACTTCTTTTTGTACTCTCTCTGATTCACTCATCCTCAAAGGCAAGGCCCTTGACTTTTTTGTTGTTGTTCTTTTTAAACCTTCACAGATATATGGGAGTCATTAATTTCTGGATTACAAGGAATCCTCAGGCATACTCAAGACAAATGCCTGCTCTAGAGTTAGCTATTTTTCATTAGCTTACCTCTGTAAATTTGTAGTTTTCTTTTTGTTTCTCGAGAATTCTCTTATATTTCTGTCACTTTTTAAAGAGATGGTTTTTTAATTTTGTGTTTGATATTTTTAGGTGCTGATAACTTAGGTTTTCTTTATGTTGGGGAAAATACAGCTCTATAATTTTAAAATTAGATATAGTTGAAGCTTTCTCCAACAATATAGGATTTTGCTTAAAGAAATTATTTATAAAAATATTAAAGCAAAAATTCAGGTAGAATGTCTTAGAAAGAAGGAATTATTTATGAAGAGTTATAGTTGACTAATTTAGTGCTGAAAGTTAGAAGATAATCCTAGGTGTGATCAAGTTTCTTGCATTATTTCAACAGGTTATTTTTTCTACCATTTCATTCCATCTATTTCTGTTTCTTGCTCTTGTTTATGAGGAGACTTAGGATCATAATCCTGGCTTCAGGAGAGAGAGAAGATAATAATTAGTTGCACCCATTTCACATGCTAGCAAAGTAATGCTCAAAATCCTCCAAGCTAGCCTCAGCAGGATATGAACCAAGAACTTCCAGATGTATCAGCTGGATTTAGAAAAGGCAAAGGAACCAGAGATCAAGTTCCCAACATCCACTGGATCACACAAAAAGCAAGAGAGTTCCAGAAGAACATCTACCTCTACTTTATTGACTACACTAAAGTCTTTGACTGTGTGGATCACAACAAACCGAGGAAATTCTTAAAGAGTTGGGAATACCAGACTGCCTTATCTGCTTTGTGAGAAACCTGTACGCAGGTCAGGAAGCAACAGAACCAGACATAGAACAACGGACTGGTTTCAAATTCGGAAAGAAGTACGTAAAGGCTGTATATTGTTACCCTGCTTATTTAACTTATATGGAGAGTACATCATGCAAAATGCTGGACTGGGTGAAGCACAAGCTGAAATCAAGATTGCCAAGAGAAAAATCAGTAACCTAAGACATGCAGATGATACCACCCTTATGGCAGAAAGTGAAGAAGAACTAAAGAGCCTCTTGATGAAAGTGAAAGAGGAGAGTGAAAAAGCTGGCTTAAAACTTTAGTTGTACTCGAGTTCATCTAAGTACATTCAAAAATCTAAGATCATGGCATCAGGTCCTATCAGTTCAGGGCAAATAGATGGGGTACCGATGGAAACTGTGACTGACTATTTTCTTGGGCTCCAAAATCACTGTAGATGGTGACTGCCGCCATGAAATTAAATGACGCTTGCTCCTTGAAAGAAAAGCTATGACAAACCTAGACAGCATATTAAAAAGTAGAGACATTTCTTTGCTGACAAAGATCTTTGTAGTCAAAGCTATGGTTTTTCCAGTAATCATGTACAGATGTGACAGCTGGACAGTAAAAAAAAAAAAGACTGAATGCCGAAGAATTGATGCCTTTGGACTGTGGTATTGAAGAGGACTCTTGACGACTCCCTTGGACTGCAAGGAGATCAAACCAGTCAATAGTAAAGGAAATCAACCCTGAATATTCACTGAAAGGTCTGATGCTGAAACTGAAACTCCAATACTTTGGCCACACTGATGCGAAGAGCCCTCTCATTGGAAAAGACCCTGATTCTGGGAAAGATTAAAGGCAGGAGGAGAAGGGGATGACAGAGGATGAGATGCTTAAATGGCAGCACCAACTCGATGGAGATGAGTTTGAGCAAGCTCTGGCTGATGGTGAAGGACAGGGAAGCCTGGCGTGCTGAAGTCCATGGGGTCGCAAACAGTTAAACATGACTGAGTGACTGAACAACAACAGTCCTTTATTGTCTTTCTACCATTTCTCTTCTTAGACTTAAAAAATTAAGATGAAATAGAGTAGTGTGCAGGATGGAGCTATCTTCACTCCCAGTTTGGCTTTCATTTTGCAACTTGTTTATTTTTGGAAATCTTAACATTTTCTGTGGAATTAATCGATGAGCTAGATGTGCTGGGATTTAGAGAGCTTTAGACCAGATTACTAAAATAAAGGTTCAGTTTAGATAGTATTGTGTTAATGAGGCCATAATTATGGGCTATTTCATTGTCGTGACCAGTTGTTTTCTAAACTCACATAATTTATTATCAACCCTGACCAGCCATTTCAGTTGTGTCTTAGTTGTTTCACGTACTGGTCAAGGGAATGTGGATGGATCCCTGGGAGTTAATTACTCCTGTTGAGGAAACAGTTCATTACATTTAAATTTCTACAGTGAGTCATTAACACAATTCTCATATTTAAAGTTCTGCTTGTATCTTTTCTGACACTTTCTATCTTGCCTTTATTCACATAGCTTCTCAGAGAAACTAAAAACAAAGAAACAAAAAATAATGATTAAGGGATAATTATGATCAAAGGACTTTGGTATGCTGGTGATATTTTATCCATCAGTATTTATGTCTAAAACAGATAATTAGTATTAACCATCCTTTCAGTTTACATTATTTTTCTTATTGTGTGTGTGCTGTCATCATATATAGGACCTTAAACATGTTCCTCAGGCAAGAGTAAGTCTTGGTGAATGAGGATTGTTACTGCTGTCAAATTAAGATACTTTGTTCTGTAATCTTCTTATCTAAATATACTATTTTAATTGAGTCAAATCCCAAAGGCCTTTTTGTATCCCCTTGGAGCATAATGAACTTTTTCCTCCTAATTCTTAAAAGATGAGTATTCCAGGGTGATTGTTTACAAAACTTTTTAGGGGGCAAATCCAACTTTTTTAAACTGGCTTTGTTACTCACTCTCAGGGATACTATCATCCCATAGTTTTCATTTCTGACCCAGGGGCCAGTGTATGCTCTCATTTTCTTAGTTTTTTTGTTTGTTTGTTTCTCATTGTTTTGTTGCCTCACTCATGTCCGCACATCACCTTCTATTTCCAATCTGTATGTTCAAAACTTACTTGTTTTAGTGTTTAGGGTATTATTTATGGGCTTCTCATGTGGCGCTAGTGGTAAAGAACCTGCCTGCCAATGCAGGAGACGTAAGAGATGCGGGTTCAATCCCTGGTCTGGAAGATCCCCTGGAGGAGGGCATGGCAACCCACTCTAGTATTCTTGCCTGTAGAATCCCATGGACATCAGAGCCTGGTGGGCTACAGTCCATAGTGTCACAGAGAGTTGGACACTACTGAAGCAACTTAGTACACAGTGTATTGTTTAGATAATTAGGTAATTATTTCTGTAGGATATGCTGATATGAGATAAGTATGTTTGTTTTAACTATGCTTCTCTCAACATAATATTGCTACTTTTGATGTTTAGTGCAGTAACAACTAATGAAGATACCAGGAAGAAAGACTTTTAATATTGTATTGATAAACTGTTCTTTCTGTACTTAGGACTATTTCCTTGTATTTTTATTAGTCTATTTTAATGAATATAGTATAAAACTATTTTAGCTTGGCTGTGTCATCTTTTTTCAATTACATGTTTGTTAGACAGCATTTTCATTTGTGAGCAGTGTTTTGAAATATACCTCTGCTCATCATCCAGATGTGTCCTACATTCAATATTGATTTAAATTTGCTTTACATTCCTTAGTTAAAATGGTCATTCCTTTTGTCTTCTCATATGTACTTTACTTTCTGAAAACTGACCTCTTTGTTTTTTTAATTTTACTTTTTTGTGGGGAAATCTCTTGTCAAAGGAACTTTAATTTTGTTTTCAAAACGGAATTGACTTGGAAAATCCCGTTTTACTTGAGTCTGAAAATGGAAAGGTGACATTTTTAATTGCAAAAGGTGTTTGAAATATCTAGAGTAACTACTGCTATAAAATGTGTTCATGTATATAAAGACTAGAGGATGATATTCAAAGAATTGAAAAAAGGTTAATTCTTTTTATAAAATTTTATTTAATAACATATAGTCATTTTCAATTTAAAAGGAAGAAGATATTATCAGATCTCTGCCTATTTAACTTTAGAGAAAACTTTGTTTGGTCTATTATGTAGACATCCAGTCAGTATAGCACTTTATTCATTGTACAAATACTTATGATTTTTCATCTTTTCTAGGAAATATCAATTAGTGTTAACATCTCATATCAATTTTATTGTAATGTTTTGAAGATTTAGTCATGAAGAGAAATAACACCTTGCTTCAAAACAATTGGTGTCCTCTTCAATAAAATAATACATTCTTATTGGACCTCATTATATCCTGGGGTTTTATTACATCACTTTTGTGAGTGTGAGTTTTAAGAGGAAACTTTGATCATGTCAACATTCAACTTTTAAAAAATATTTGTTCTGTGCTATGTGCTGTGCTAAGTCGCTTCAGTCTTGTCCTACTCTTGACAACCCTATGGACTGTAGCCCCCCAAGCTCCTGTGTTCATGGCATTCTCCAGCCAGCGATACTGGAGTGGATTACCATACTTTCCTCCAGGGGATCTTCCTGACCCAGGAATCAAACCTGTGTCTCTTAGGTCTCCTGCATTGGCAGGTGGGTTCTTTATCACTAGCACCACCTGGGAAGCCAAAAAAAGTGATTATTAATTATTTATTTTATTATTTATTTGCCCTGCTAGGTCTTAGTTGTGTCATGAGGTATCTTCAGTCTTTAGTTTTGTCATGTGAACTCATATATTACACTTCTTTCAACACAATTTCTTTACAGAGAAAATGTAACATAAGGTTCAGAAATTATGATTTCTTTTGTTTTTGTTTTGTGTGTGTGTGTGAGAGATTCTAAAACAAAAGTACTGTTTTATCTTAGGAGACACATTACTTTTCCATGTGGTCTTCTTTACTGCTTTTACCTGTAGTGTATGAATAAAGTCTATTATTGAGTTGCATGCTCTATTCCAGATGAATTCACAGAAACCGTATTTGGAAAAACTATGCTGACTCTTTGTGACCCCATGGACAGTAGCCTACCAGGCTCTGCCGTCCATGGGACTTTTCAGGCAAGAATACTGGAGTGGGCTGCCATTTCCTTCTCCAGGGGATCTTTCCAACCCAGGGTTGGAACCCAGGTCTCCTGCATTGCAGGCAGACGCTTTACCATCTGAGCCACCTAAGGGCCTACATGTATGTGTCAGAAGCAGTGTCATCAGTGGGTCAGCTTAAAACACTTTTGCAAAATAACACACAGATTTTTCTAGATAGATATAGAAAAATGAGAAGTGTTGACTAGAAGAAGCCATTCTGTGGGACTGGTCATCTCCAGTAGACACTGGATTCCTGGGTAGAAATGTGGTATCAAGTATTTTCCAGGTTTTTTTCTGAATATTGATCTATCGTTTTTTTGTTTTTGAAAAATGAACTTGGAAGCTGATTTATTGAGATAATTGAGACCATTTGCCATGAAATTCCTCATATATCCCATCTTGAACTATAAAAATAGCTCTGCCCTGTTACTTATATGCTCCTCCTTTCCTCTAACCTGAGCTAGACATATTCTCCTTAAAGTGAATTCCTCTGCTTTGTTTCTGTATCTCATCTCAGTTTTTTAAATTTTAAGCTCTCTAGTTCCTCCTTGGGTGAACAACTTTAATAAAAGTGAATATGTAAGGGTCACCATGACTACCACACAAAATTTAATGGCTTCTTAAGGGTTCTTATTTGTCTTGAATTTCACAAATTTAATCCTGCTGACTACTCACATCTCCTTGAAACTCTGTATCCCATTAGCTCCAATGACACTACAATTTTTCCTTCTGTTAACTTTTTGTCCGCTGCTTCTCTTTTATTTCAGTTGAATTTAACAATCATTTAATATGGCATAAGAATTAGACAAAAAGCTGAATCCAGTTAGGCACTCAGTATTGTTTTTAACTCAAAATGTGTCTCAATTGCATTTCTCTTTTCCATTCCCTTTGCTTCCATTCTGGTTGACTTCTTTCCTTGGCTTACTATAGTTGTCTTCCAGTTTTCTCTGCCCACAGGCTCTTCTTCCTCCATTTCCTCTTTGTTTCTGTTTCACAATATTCTTCCTAAAGGATTGTCTTTAACCAGGTTTTATGCTGCTTTACCCCATTATTATACTGTTTTTACCAGGGTATCATGCTGCTAAGGAACCTTCAGTGAATCCTTGTTTGTCTCAAGTCTCGCCCTTCATTCTAGCCTTTTTAGTTTCAAAAGTTGGGTCCCATCTCTCTCTCTTTTCTATTCTCACTAAACATTTGTCCATTTATTCTGGAAATTAAACTCTTCTGGTGTCCTGTGTTCTGTGCATTCTATGTTTAGGATTTCCTCCAGGCTTCTTCTTACTTTGTCTCTTTTATATTTTCTTACTACATTTTCTCAGCTGTCTTGGTCTTACAGTTTTTTAAACTAATTTTGCCCTACCAACCTCTTTTCCCTAGCTTACTTCTCTTCAGTACTATTTAGTTTAGTTCTTGATTTTCTCTAATAGTTTATTATTTTTCAGATTTTTCTGTTCATCTAATAACTTGTAAATATTTTGAGGCCAGAGAGATGAAATCATATTTTTGATAAGTGTGAGGTCATAGATATTCCACAAATATTTGCCCATTGAGTAAAAATAAGACATGGAGGTTTAGGTGTTTAAATCTCCTTCATTTTCAATAAGAAATTGAAGCTAATTTCTGAGTAAAACATAGTTTAACTATTACAATTTTATTAACTTCTGTAGTTTTGAAAATTTTGCATCAGCAGGGGGCAGTCAAACCAAAGTTCATTTTGCTATCATATGAAAAATTAAAATTAATTTCTGTGAAACTTACTCTACTTGGGTTCCCAGTTACACTTTATAATCTACTTGTAAGAAAAGGTGAAAACTCTTTAGTAGTAGGTTTGTAGAAACTTTTTTTTTTGTTTGTTTTACTCATGGAAGGTAAATTTTTTAAGTGAAAACAATGAAAAAATATTTTTTAGAACATAAAATGCTGTATTTGTTGTTTTTGATTGGTAGCCCTTTTACACAGAAATTTATTTTTTCTGCCTCCAAATTAGTTTTTCAGTAAAATCAACTTATTAAGCTGTTTTTCATTCAACAAAGTATTAACTTTGATAGACTACTTTTATTTTCTCCTGTGAACTTGAGAAAAATGAGTTTTTTATTAGACGCTGTAGTGTGACACTCTAAAACGCAGTTTGGCAGATTCTTCAAGTTTAATTGGGTTTTTCCCTGAGCCTTTGCTCTTGCTGGCTGCAAACGCCTAGTGGTTTGTGTTTATAGATGTGCTCATTTTCAGCTCCTTCTCCTGGAGGTTAGCCTAGTGCTTAGGAAGAGAGAGACACAGTTTATACTGAATAGTGTTTAACATAGACTGATGGTATTACTGTATTTCCTGTTTTGTGTTCACAATAAGAGGATTCTGAAAAAACCCGCCTTTGTATAAATACTTCACTGACATTCCAGACAAGTATAATCTTGTCTGCTAGTAGGCAGGAAAGAGTGATGTCCTGGAATGCTGTTAAGAGAAGGAAATCTCTTTGTGTTTCACAAATGATACCCGTAAACCTTTTAAGAATATAATTTAAAAATGACAACTCTGTATTTGCTTTTCCTTCCGTTTATTAACTTTGTATGCTTCAAAGTTCAGAAATGAATTTAGTCAGAAAAAAAATCCATTGTGTCTGAGAAAACAAGCATCTTCCTGGTAGTTTGCTAGAAATGGCTGGTAGAAACACCAGAGGGTAAACATGAAAAAGGGTTTAGTAAATAATTATTACTTTTTTCCCCTCTTAGCATGAAACTTATTTTGATACTTCAGTCAGGCTTTTGATAATTCTCTGCAGGCTTAAAAGATGCAGGATTTTCTACTCTTCTCCAAATTTCCAGTAAAGAAATAATTTGAAGATTGTTTTGAGAATACAAATTATATATTTTTAAAGTTAGATTGGAAGTTTTTATGTTATTCTGTTATTGTGAACCATTAAGATTTAGAAAAATAAATCATATAACTTTAATCTTGAATATTATAGTGAATGGGTTTTCTTATACTTAATTATGATAGTTAAGAATTCAATTAAAATTGTACTGAAGTTTGTCTACAGTGACTGAAAAAGTAATAGTCATGATTAAAGCTTTGAATAATAACAATGACAAATAGCACAGACTAAACCTATGTCTGATTTCTAGATTATTTGTGCTTTTTCTGCTTTCTTGTTATATTCATTATTAATGTGAGAAATAACCTAATTACTTACATTGACTCTCTACTTCAGCCCTCATTCCTTCCAAAAATCCAACAAAACAAAGAATCATTTGTGAGTATTTTTAAATACATACAAACTTTAAAATGCTTATCAGTTTCAAACTGTAGAAATCTATCATGTGCTTTTTGTGATTAGGTAATTCTTTTTGTAATTAGGTAATTAGGTACATTAATATGTACATGTCGTATGTTGTGCCTTTTGTTTAAATATTTGCTTTAAAATGTGTTAATATTATTCTTTGTGTATGCCCCTTGTCATAAATCTGCTTTGATGAGTTCTGAAAATACTGTGACTGCTGTATCTTCAGTTAAGAGTCTTTTAAAGGGAGTAACAACACAGTGGAGCCGCTAACTTGATAATGGAGGTTCCATGGTGTCAGAAACTCAGATTCCTTCTATCTTGCTGCTGTACCGTTCTTTAGGCCACATAGTAAAAATCTCATTCTTATGTCACTTTGGTTCTCAATCGGATGAGCAGGAATGAGGGATGAGGTAATGAAGAGCTCAGTCTCTCACTCTAAGGACATAATCTATAAATTTGTTGTTGTTCAGCTGTAAAATCATGTCCAACTCTTTTGCGACCCCATGAACTGCAGCACACCAGGCTTCCCGATCCTTCACTGTCTCCCAGAGTTTACTCAAACTCATGTCCATTGAGTCAGTGATGTTATCTATCTATGTCATCCTCTGCCCTTCCCTCCACCCCCCACTGTTCTCTTGCCCTCAATCTTTCCCAGCATCAGGGTCTTTTCCAGTGTTTTACATGGCAATAATCTGGTTTTACTTGTATTTCTGTGTCCTCTTGATGCCTTTACATATTTATTCTCCTCTGCTTAGCCATAAAATGTTGAAGTTAATGAAAATTGTGTGCCATGACCCCTCTTTTCCTTTTCTGTCCATAGGCAATCTCATCTATACCCATGGCTTTAGGAATCAACATGATTGCCCCTGATTCATCTCAGAGATTTGTTTTGACCTCTTCATTGAACTGCCTACTTAGATACCTCAAAGGCATTTCAAATTCAGCATATCCTGAATCTAAGTTTTGTTGAAAATATTTTAATCGTTAAATCTTAACTTTATAAAATCAATATAGTACCATACTTGATCCTATAGGTAAAAACTAAGATGTAGACAGGTTAAGAAACTTTACCAAGGTAATAGAGCTTAGTAACTTGTGTATAGTTCTCTGAGTTTTTGATAAGTGTGAATAATTGTATAACTACCACTACAATCACAATACAAAAAATTTATTCATTGCAAAAAGCTTCTTCATGCTGCACCTTTGTAGTCAAACCCTCTTTCTGCCACTAACCCCTGGCAACTATTGATCTGTCCCTATAGTTGTCATTTCTCTTGTCATATAAATGGAATTATATAATATGTAGCCTTTGAACATGGCTTTTACTTAGGTTTTTGAAATTTATTTGTGTTGTCTGTATCAGTGATTTGTTCCTTTTCTCTTGCTGCGTAGTATTCCACTGTCTAGAAGTGCTACAGTTTGTATATCCATACATTCCAATTTGTTGAAGGATATTTTAGACTGTTTTCATTTTTTGTTAAGAATAGTGAAAGTGTTAGTTGCTCAGTCGTGTCCCAGTCTTTGGGACCCCATGGACTGTAGCCCACCAGACTCCTCTGTACATGGGATTTTCATGCAAGAATACTGGAGTGAGTTGCCATTCCCTTCTCCAGGGGATCTTTGACCCAGGAATCGAACCTGGGTCTCTTGCATTGCAGGCAGTTTCTTGAGCCACCAGGGAAGCTTCTTTGTTATGAATAGTGCTGCTATAAACATGAGTGGACAGATTTTTGTGTGAATGTAAGTATTCCTATCTCTAGAAATAGTAAGTCATAGGGTAACTGTTACTGGCAGTTTGTGTCTTCTTCCTCTTTTGAGGTTTCTCAATTTTCTCAATCTTTTCAAAGACCCTGGTTTCATTGATTTTTCTCTTTTGCTTTTTAATTTTCAATTTAATTGGTATCTGTTCTTGTACAATTTTCCTTCTTCCTTTGGGTATTTTTTGCTCTTTTTATTCTTGTTTCATATAGTGGAAACATTACTGATTTGAAACCTCTCTTCAGATGCTATAGATTACTCTCAAAGCACCGCATTAGTGGCATTTCACAAATTTTTGATATATTTTTATTTTATTTTCATTTAGCTCAAATATTTTCTAATTTCTCCCCTAAGATTTGATTTCCTTTTTGATTACAGATTTGATTACCAGTGTATGTTGCTTAATTTCCAAGTATCTGGAAACTGTCCAGATAGAATTGTGTTTTTAACTCCTAGTTAATTGTTATGGCAGAGACATTTTTGTATGATTTCAGTTCTTTTAAATTTGATAGATTTCTTTCATGATCCAGGATACCATCTTGTCATTGAATGTTCCATGTAATTTTTAAAAGAATGTAGTTTGCTGTTGTTGGGATATCTTTTTCTATTCTTTTACATATAACATATCTATTATTTTATTTCATTTTAGTTTCATATAGAATAACAGGTCTCGGATTTTTTAATTGATGTGTTTATACCATTTACATTTAGTAAAATTGTCAGCATGTTTGGGTTTAGTTCTATGATTTGTTTTTCTGTTTGTTTTTCTTTCCTCTACTATCTTTTGTCAGCTTCCTTTTGAATTACTGAAATATTTTTCAGTACTCTGTTTTAGTTTATATTTTGCTTTTGTTATTGTATTTCTTTGTGTGCTTTTTAAAATTTAGTTATCCTAGTTATTATAATATTAACACTTCATTTTTCAGATTCTACCTAGATTTACTATATTATAACTTAAAGTGAGACCTTACAACCATCTCGGTCAAGAAAAGTCAGCAGATATTTGGTGACAGCTAGGTGTGTGCCTCAGAAGACATCCTTAAGTTATTTGCTCTTTAGCCTCTTCTTGGCTTAATCTTTTCTGTACTACTTTAATCATTTGTTTTGTTCTATACTACTTTCAGCCTGTAGTGTACAAGTATGTAGGAAATAACTGTATTCATGCCTTTTTTCTTGGAATTATTTTTTTTAATTCAATATTAGATTATTGATATAAATGAGAAAACTGAGATGCTAAGAAATTTAATTGCCTAAGGTCACATAGCTAATAAGTGGCAGGTCTTAGATTTTTACTCTGGCCCTCTTGCTTCAGGGTAGGCACATTTGACCATAATGCTACTACTGACTATATTTTACTTCAGACAATAGTAGAGCTTATGACAAATCTCTTACTCTTTTAAGCATAAGGTTTTTAAGTCTACTTATTACTATATCTGTGAGTGTTCTAATATATTAAGTTTTTAAAATGTACTTTTTTTCCCATCTTCTTTTTTTATTTTTTTTTAATTGGAGGATAATTGCTCTACTGAATTTTGTTGTTTTCTGTCAAACCTCAACATGAATCAGCCACAGGTATACTTATATCTCCTTGGTTTTGAACCTCCTTCCCATCTCCCTCCCCATCCCACCTCTCTAGATTGATATAGAGCCCCTGTTTGAGTTTCCTGAGCCATACAGCAAATTCCCGTTGGCTATCTATTTTACATATGGTAATATAATATTCCATATTATTCTTTCCATACATCTCACCCTCTCCACCCCTCTCTCCATGTCCGTAAGTGTATTCTCTATGTCTGTTTCTCCATTGCTGTCCTGGAAATAAGTTCTTCAGTACCATTATTCTAGATTCTGTATATATGTGTTTGAATGATATATTTCTCTTTCTGACTCACTTCACTCTGTATAATAGGTTCTAAGTTCATCCACCTCATCAGAACTGACTCAAATGTGTTCCTTTTTATGGCTGAGTAATATTTTCCATTGTGTATATGTACCATAACTTCTTTATCCATTCATCTGTTGATGGACATCTAGGTTGCTTCCATGTTTTAGCTGTTGTAAATAGTGCTTCAGTGAACAATGGGATACATGTGTCTTTTTCAATTTTGTTTTCCTCAGGGTATATGCCTAGGAGTGGGATTGCTGGGTCATATGTTGGTTTTATTTCTAGTTTTTTTAAGGAATCACCATACCGTCTTCCATAGTAGCTGTATCAATTTACATTTCCATCAACAGTGCAGGAGCATTCCCTTTTCTCTATACCCTCTGCAGCATTTATTGTTTGTAGATTTTTTGATGATGGAAAAATCCTTGCATTCCTGGAATAAACCCAACTTGATCATTGTGTATGAGCTTTTTGATGTGTTGCTGAATTCTGTTTGCTAAAATTTTGTTGAGGATTTTTGCATCAATGTTCATCAGTGATATTGGCCTCTAGTTTTCTTTTTTTTGTGTTGTCTTTGTCTGATTTTGGTATCAGGGTGATGGTGGCCTCGTAGAATAAGTTTGGAAGTGTTCCTTCCTCTGCAGTTTTTTGAAAGACTTCTAGAAGGATATGCATTAGCTCTTCTCTAAATGTTTGATAGAATGCTCCTGTGAAGCCATCTGGTCCTGGGCTTTTGTTTTGTGGGAGAATTTTGCTCACAACTTCAATTTCAGTGCTTGTAATTGGGTTGTTCATAATTTCTATTTCTTCTTGGTTCAGTCTTGGGAAGATTGAACTTTTCTAAGAATCTGTCCACTTCTTCCAGGTTACCATATAATGTTTCATAATAGTCTCTTATAATACTTTGTATTTCTACATTGTCTGTTGTAACCTCGTCCTTTTTCATTTCTAATTTTGTTGATATGATTCTTCGCTTTTTCTTGATGAATCTGGCTAAATGTTTGTCAATTTTATCTTCTCAAAGAACCAGCTTTTAGTTTTATTAATCTTTACTATTATTTCTTTCTTTTTCATTTGTTTCTGCTCATACCTTTATGATTTCTTTCCTTCTACTAATTTTGGGGGATTTTTGTTGTTGTTCTTTTTGCAGTTGTTTTAGGTGTAAAGTTAGGTTGTCAATTCAATGCTTTTCTTCTTTCTTGGGGTAGGATTGTATTGCTATAAACTTCCCTCTTAGAACTGCTTTTGCTGCATCCCATAGGTTTTGAGTTGTTGTGTTTTCATTGTCATTTGTTTCTAGAAATTTTTTTTATTTCCCTTTTGATTTCTTCAGTAACCTGTTGGTTATTTAGAAACGTGTTGTTTAATCTCCATGTGTTTGTGTTTCTTACAATGTTTTTCTTGTAATTGATATCTAGTCTCATAGCATTGTGGTCGGAGAAGATGCTTGATACGATTTCAGTTTTCTTAAATTTACTGAGGTTTTATTTGTGACCCAAGATGTGGTCTGTCCTGGAGAATGTTCCATGTGCACTTGAGAAGAAGGTGTATTCTTCTGCATTTGGATGGAATGTCCTGAAGATATCAATGAGATCCATCTCATCTAATGTATCATTTAAGACTTGTGTTTTCTTATTAATTTTCTGTTTTGATGATCTGTCCATTGGTATGAGTGGGTTGTTAAAGTCTCCTACTATTATTGTGTTACTGTTAATTTCTCCTTTTTTGTCTGTTAATGTTTTGTCTTATGTATTGAGGTGCTCCTATGTTGGGTGCATAGATATTTACAATTGTTATGTCTTCCTCTTGGATTGATCCCTTGATCATTATATAGTGTCCCCTCTTATCTCTTGTAATAGTCTTTATTTTAAGGTCTATTTTGCATGTTATGACCAACCTAGATAGCATATTAAAAAGCAGAGACATTACTTTGCCAACAAAAGTCCGTCTAGTCAAGGCTATGGTTTTTCCAGTGGTCATGTATGGATGTGAGAGTTGGACTGTGAAGAAAGCTGAGGGCCGAAGAATTGATGCTTTTGAACTGTGGTGTTGGAGAAGACTCTTGAGAGTCCCTTGGTCTGCAAGGAGATCCAACCAGTCCATTCTAAAGGAGATCAGTCCTGGGTGTTCTTTGGAAGGAATGATGCTAAAGCTGAAGCTCCAGTACTTTGGCCACCTCATGTGAAGAGTTGACTCATTGGAAAAGACTCTGATGCTGGGAGGGATTGGGGGCAGGAGGAGAAGGGGACGACAGAGGATGAGATGGCTGGATGGCATCACCGACCCAATGGACGTGAGTTTGAGTGAACTCCGGGAGTTGGTGATGGACAGGGAGGCCTGGCATGCTGCAATTCATGGGGTCGCAAAGAGTCGGACACGACTGAGCGACTGAACTGAACTGAACTAAACTTGTCTGATACAAGGATTGCTACTCCACCTTTCTTTTGTTTCCCATTTGCATGGAATATATTTTTCCATCATCTCATTTTCAGTCTATATGTGTCTTTAGGCCTGAAGTGGGTTTCTTGTAGACAGCATATATATGGGTCTTGTTTTTGTATCCATTCAGCTAGTCTGTGTCTTTAGGTTGGAGCATTTAATCCATTTACCTTTAAATAATTATTGATATGTATGTTTCTATTGCCATTTTCTTAATTGTTTGTGGTTGATTGGTAGATCTTTGTTCTTCTCTTGTATTTCTTGACTATATAAGTCCATTTAACATTTGTTGTAAAGCTGGTTTGGTGGTACTGAATTCTCTTAACTTTTGCTTTTCTGAAAGGTTTTTATTTCTCCATTAATTTTGAATGAGATCCTTGCCGGGTACAGTAATCTTCATTGTAGATGTTCCCCTTTCAGTATGTTAAATATATCCTGCTATTCCCTTCTGGCCTGCAGAGTTTCTGCTGAAAGCTCATCTGTTAAGCGTATGGGGTTTCCCTTGTCTGTTACTTGTCGCTTCTCCCTTGCTGCTTTAAATATTCTTTCCTTGTGTTTAGTCTTTGTTAGTTTGACTAGTATGTGTCTTGGCGTGTTTCTCCTTGGATTTATCCTATATGGGACTCTTTGTGCCTCTTGGACTTGATTGACTATTTCCTTTTCCATGTTGGGGAAATTTTCAACTATAATCTCTTCAAAAATGTTCTCATACCCTTTTTCTCTTGTTCTTCTGGGACCCCTATAATATTCAAGTGTTGGTGTATTTGATATTGTCCCAGAGGTCTCTGAGCCTATCCTCAGTTCTTTTCATTCTTTTTACTTTATTCTGCTCTTCAGAAGTTATTTCCACCATTTTACCTTCCAGCTCACTGATTCATTCTACTTCAGATATTCTGCTGTTGAAATTTTTTTAATTTTAGTAATTTTGTTGTTTGTATGTTCATTCTTTAATTCTTCTAGGTCTTTGTTAATTGATTCTTGCATTTTCTCCATTTTGTTTTCAAGGTTTTTTGATCATCTTTATTATCATTATTCTGAATTCTTTTTCAGGTAGTTTGCCTATTTCTTCTTCATTTATTTGGACTTCTGCATTTCTACTTTGTTCCTTCATTTGTGTAGTATTTCTCTGCCTTTTCATTATTTTCTTTTTGTAACTTATTGTGTTTGAGGTCTCCTTTTCCCGGGCTTTCAAAGTTGAATTCTTTCTTCCTTTTGGTTTCTGGCCTCCTAAGGTTGGTCCAGTGGTTTGTGTAAGCTTTGTGAGATTTGTGCTGAGTTTTTGTTTGTTTGTTTTTCCTCTGATGGGCAAGGCTGAGTGAGGTGGTATTCCTGTCTGCTGATGATTTGGTTTGTATTTTTGTTTTGTTTGTTGTTTAGATGAGGCGTCCTGCACAGGGTGCTACTGGTGGTTGGGTGATGCTGGGTCTTGTATTCAAGTGGTTTCCTTTTTGTGAGTTCTCACTATTTGATACTCCCCAGGGTTAGTTCTCTGGTAGTCTATGGTCTTGGAGTCAGTGCTCCCACTCCAAAGGCTCAGGGCTTGATCTCTACTGAAAAGCAGAGACTTTCAGATTGGCTTAAAATTCTGCCATATACTGTTTATAAGATGCATGCCTGTAGAATTTCAGATCAGACTAAAGTACCATTTGACATGTTTTGGTTTCCATATTCCATGCTTTAATTATAAGATTTGCCATGAACTACAGTTGGGGCACCTGGTGGGCTGGCTCCACCCTAGCCATGCTCCAGGAGAGGCCCTGAGGAGTAGGTTGCGACACCCTGCCCACCTCCTGCTCCCATACTTCTTAAAATGGCTCTTAAAATTTTGTTTCAGCAATTTTTAACATTTTTGAGTTAGTGGAATTAGTTTTTGGCATCAAAAGAATTTGTGGATTCCCATATGCTGCTGCTCCTGCTGCTAAGTCGCTTCAGTCATGTCCGACTCTGTGCGACCCCATAGACACAAGCCTACCAGATTCCCCCGTCCCTGGGATTCTCCAGGCAAGAACACTGGAATGGTTTGCCATTTCCTTCTCCAATGCATGAAAGTGAAAAGTGAAAGT
>NW_011495026.1:8931683-8964241 GCF_000754665.1 Bison bison bison | reverse complement strand
TCGCTCAGTCGTCCCCAACTCTTAGCAACCCCGTGGACTGCAGCCTACCAGGCTCCTCCGTCTATGGGATTTTCCAGGCAAGAGTACTGGAGTGGGGTGCCATTGCCTTCTCTGGGATTCCCATTAATTGCAGTTAAATTTTCTCAGTGTAATTGAAAAAATGTCTTCTGGAAAATGGTACTGAAAACTGTGTAACATTTTCTTTCCTGTGTTTTTGTAATCATAGCATATTTATATATATTTGAAAAAACAACAGCAAAATATGTGCTAGTCATATTATTTCTTCATTTTTAGATAATGCTTGGTATTCATTAGGGTCTTTAAGTACAAGAGTTTGCAACCACACTTTAGACTATTAGTGAATAATAGTAACAAAAGTAAAATTTGCATTTTTTTCCCTAGGATGCTAGAGTTGAATAGATTCAAATTTAGGGGGAAAATATATACACATACGGAGAAGGCAATGGCAACCCACTCCAGTACTCTTGCCTGGAAAATCCCATGGACGGAGGAGCCTGGTGGGCTGCAGTCCATGGGGTCGATAAGAGTCGGGCACGACTGAGCGACTTCACTATCACTTTCATGCATTGGAGAAGGAAATGGCAACCCACTCCAGTATTCTTGCCTGGAGAATCCCAGGGACGGGGGAGCCTGGTGGCCTGCTGTCTATGGGGTCACACAGAGTCGGACACGACTGAAGTGACACAGCAGCAGCAGCAGCAGCTTATACACATACAGATCAAAGAACTCTAATTTTTATCAAACTCAAACCTTACCATTAAAATGGAAATATTCTTCATATTATCCACCTAAAAGGTTCCTATTACATGTGAAGTATTCAATGGTATAATTTTTTGAATTTTTAATAGCTATCTTTTTCTCTTTCAGCTTTGATTATAGTATATAGTCTTCTCAAATGGAAATATAAATTTTTCTTTTTTAAAATATTAAGACAACCAAAAACTTGGTGTATATGAAGCAGATTATTTCAAAGAATATAAAGCTAATTGATCTGAATATGCTTCATATTTGACTGCTTTCTTTTTCTTTCTTCTTTAGTAATTATATTTTCCTAAAGAATTAGTACTCGGGGTCATTTGAAAAGATCCATTAAAGCCATCAATGCAATTGTTCTGAACAGAGTACTTTTAAGCAGCCTCTATTTTTGTTTTTTAGCCTTGGGCACAATAATCTTTTCTTCTTTCTGAAATCAAATGAGTTTTAAAGATTTGAGAAAATCAACACTAATGTTTGGAGGTTAAAATGGATCCATTCAACAGACTTTTGATTCAGAAAAGCTAGAAGTAAAAATATAAATTCTAGTTTTACAAATATAGTAATGAAGATTATGATTTAGTGGTAACTTAATCTCCATATTAGAGAATTAAAATCAGTGAATTTCAAAAGATCTGATTGATAAAGTAACATCTGGATTAATGTACTCTGTTTAAAACCATTATAAAGGAATGACTAGTCATATAAACTGAACTTTTATCTTTCATTTAAGTAAAAATATATGTTGTATTTTATATTCTGTAAAAGTTGACACATTATTATACTACTTGTATAGTGTAAATAGCAATTTGGGGACAACTTTGTGAATGATTACTAATTTTATAAATCATTTAATTTATACATTCTTTTAAATTTTTATGCTTATTAGTTAGAATGAACTTTTTCCTGTTTTCAAATCGAGATCCATTCCTCTTCAGCCAAAGCAAATGAATAGATTTCCAGGATAATACAGTTTAAAATACTATCCTCACAAAGAGATAGAGGTCCTGTAGCTAAAGTTGAAGAACTCACTTTCTTCCTTCTTTTTAAGACACACAAAGCATACATCACAATGATTCATCCTGTTCATTGCCATCAAGATTTGTATGTTATAATAAGCCCCACTCTCTCTCTGTGTTGACTCCTCTCCAGAATACTGTGGCAAATCACAGGTGGATTAAAAAGATGCTCAAAGAGCCCTCAGGAATAGGCAAACAATCAACTGACAGGTCATTGCTGAATCAAGGAATTATACCCTTTTCTTTGGCATATCACAGCCCATGAAGGCTAACATTTTGGTGACTGTTTCAGGAAAAGAAATACTGTACTGTATTTCCTCTCTTCCCTTCAATGTCTGTTATACAAAGCAAACAAACTTGTTTACAGAACAGCCAGCCCTTTGGTTGAGTAAATGACAGGTAGGAAATTAAGCTGTTAATACAGGAGGATGACTAAGTGAGGAAATCCGTCTTTTGTCAACCACTCTTACATTTTTATTATTTTCAAGTAGAATCTGCTTTCAGTTTCAGTGGGGGTGTTAGATGTATGTGGCTTAATGGATTTTGTACTTGAAATTCTGGCTTCCCTCTTTTGCTTACAATCCAACATCACAGTAGAAAATAATGCAAATAGTCTTCTAAATGATTGATATACAGTGATGATTTAGGCTTATTTATTGAGTCAGAGCTCCACACCTGTTCTGTGTCATAACAACTTCCTCCAAGAATGAGGTTTTTTTTTAAAGCCATCCTTTCTTGCAACGCCAGAGGCATTAAAAATCTCTAAATTGAATAATACTGAATTAAATTTGCTTCTTATTTAAATCTATTTAAAGGTAACCCTTTGCATACTTTCTGGGTTTTTTAGTACAGATTGTTGATTATCACATTGTATGTATACATGTTTATACATAATTTATATACATATATATGTATGTATATGTATTTCTTTTTTATAAATTTTGATAAGATATTAATCTTGACATTTATCATAACATGAAGAACAATCCTAACATTATTTACAATGTTCTTCCCCTAAATGAAGTTTATTGAAAGCAACTGTGATGTTTACATTTAAGTTCATCAAAGTAACACATACAAGATGAACAAGACTTTACTTATTTGGTGGTACATGGAAATTCAAGCTCACATTTAATATTTCAGTATTGTCATGAACCTACTGAAAAACGCTTATGTCATTTTAGGCTTCATTAATGACAGTTTCTAGATCACATAAACTAATGTTTTGAGGTATTCTGTCCTGGTTAGGTCACAACTAGAATATAATATACAATTTTGAGATCTCATGGTTTGTGAATAATTTTAGATATAACAGGTATAGATCAGAGCATGATTTTACCTTGGAGAACAGAAAAATACATGCAGATACAGTTATTGCCTTCAGATGTTTAAAAGTTTATAGAAGAGACAGAGTTAAAAGGTTCTGGTGAATCAGAACAAATTCCCAATGAACTAAAATTGTTCACTTATTACCCTCTTATTGCAAGTGTTTTAAAAAAGGGTTGATTATGCTAAATATCTGCTAAGTTGATTCAAAGTTGGAAAAGATCGTTTCTTATCTCGTCAATTTTGATTGAAGTTGATTAGGAAGCTGGAAAAGATAAGTCTGATCTGGTTTCCATTTTGAATTGAATTGGCAAGCATAAAATGATTTCATTATTCAGTCACTTAGCATATATGTGAATATTTACAGATTTGAAATTTAAATTTTGAGACTAATCTTTGAAAATTACCTTATGTTTTTTCTTCTTTTTAAATGATGATTCCAGATATTTATAAAAAAGGAAACATCAAAATTTGTCCCAGGTCATTTAAGTCTGGCCTGAAGCTAGAGGTAGGAATGAGAGTGAATAATACAGGTCCCCTGTTTAACATGTGAATCCCACTTTTCCCATCATATATGAAGTTGAACATTAAGAATTTAAATGGACAGTCTAATAACTTACTGCTTTCTTTGAAGCAAGCATGGTTCCACCTCAAAAGGGGGGAAATGTATTTGAATTTCATTCTTTGACAGTATTGTCCTTTGAACTCTAGGCTGACTGAATAAATAAGCTTTTTGGCTCATCTCATCTTCCAAAACTTCCTGACCTTATTCTCCTTTCTTTAATGTTTTAACTATTTCAGAGAGTGGATAGTAAATATAGCTTATATGTTTGTGTAGAATTCAGCAAGGGAGATTGTGTGCCTTGCATTAAATATTAATATCTATATTGCTATAAATTTTAATTGCTTTTAGATACTAGTTGACATTGAGTAGCACACAGAAAGTACCTATTACATAAACTTACTGTGGAATGTAAAAGTGAAAGAATGAATATGCATATGCATGCATCCTTTATAGTTACAAGATCAGTGATCATGTTTTATTGATGGCCTAGTCTTAGGGTGTTTTTTGACACTCTCAAGTCCTGATTAACATTTGTCATATAATAAATATATCAATTTAGGTAGCAGCAGATAGGTGTCAGCATTTGAAAAGAGCAAATAATTATCATTTAAATAATTAGCTTATTTCTTTGTTAAATTATGAATTTTCTAGGGATTCTATGCATATGTTGATTTCATATCAATCTAAAACAATGCATTGAATAAATGTATTAACTTTAATAGTCTGCCATAAACTTCACTCTATTCTTGTGGCCATTAATTTAGGAGAATGGTAGTTCTTGATGCCCTCACAGTATTAATCTCTAGAAAATAGCACAAAGGTTTCTGAGATCTCAAGGAATCTGGAATGGTTGTATATGTATGGTCCTCACCCACTGTCAGAAATCCAGCTACTTAGGAGCTTTTCCAGTTTTTTGGCTCATATGTAAGTGGAATTTTCTGATTTCCTCAACTTGGTGACTAAATTTTTTGTATTTTTAAATTGGTCTGGATTGATACCAGTCTATTTAGAGAAGGGTAGCCTGGAAAGTGTTAAGCCAGAGACAGGAAGACTGAAGATTGAAGCACCTTGTTGTTCATTGTACACATAATACCTTATTTTCTCCAAGGTTCTTGTTGAGCCTATGTGATTTGCGTTACAGACTTTCCAGTACAGTCTACAACATATACTGAATAAACTACACCATCTGTATCTTTCTGTCTGTTCTAATCTTGGTCAACATCTGCATAGCACTTCTAGTAGAATTGCATACAATTTATGAGCTCAAAATAAACACAATGAAGATTTAAGCTTTTCATCTTTATTCTAGGAACATTCCCTATTTCCAAAATATTTATATTATTGTGATTCTACTATGAAATCATAAGACAAAAATTGTACCATCCCTTCAAATCAGAACTTTATTCAGTTTATGACTCTGCTTGGAATAAGAACACAAGTTTAAAGAACGCATTCTTTAAGTGCCACTAGTGCGAAATAAGGAAAAAAGTGTTAACGTTAATAAATTTGTGTTGTATGCACATTGTCGGTCTCCCAATCTATAGAAACATGAAGAATAGAATTCATGTTTTTAATTTTTAGAGACCAATAGGATTTTAACATGAAAGTGTTAGTCACTCAGTCGTGTCCAACTCTTTGTGACCCCACAGATTGTAGCCCACCAGGCTCCTCTGTCCATGAAATTCTCCAGGCAAGAATACCAGAGTAGGTAGCCATTTTCTTCTCCAGGGGATCTTCCTGACCTAGGGATCGATCCCAGGTCTCTTGCATTGTGGGCAGATTCTTGACCACCTGAGCTATCAGGGAAGCCTCAATAGGATTTTAACAAATTTGTAAATGGAGCAGAAAAGAAAAAAACTGTTGAACCTAAAGCCTGGCTTCATCCAGAAATAAATATAAATTTTTCTTTTTCTGTCTCTAACCTGAAAGTATGTTCAGAAAGTGAGACCTCACCAGAAACATTACTGATGTTCTGTAGGACAGTACTTTTTTCAGCTTATGTCCTTTAGTTTACACTTCCTATTTAGTACTAGGAAATATTCCCACCAATATTGAATAAATGAATTTATGCAAAAATTTATATCTGAGCAAAAACCACGCTAGAGGCTTTTGATACCTGGTTCCAGGTGGTTTGATACAGTAAATGTTACAGTTCAGAGAACAGAGAGATTATGGAAAGTCAGAATACTTAGGAAAACATACATTACTTATTTTTAATTAAAAAATTAATTTTTTTGTGACAGACTAAGTTGTTTGCATATGCTATATCATTTCAGTCTGCACAATAATGCAATTAAGGTAGATATTTTTTATACTATTTTGTAAGTAAAGAAATAGTATCACAGAAGTTAAGAAATTTGGTCCATGATCCTAATAGGTAATAAATTATAATGAATGCTACATTTGTTCATTTGGATTTTCTTTCCAGAAATCAGTGACTTTCGATGGCCTTTAAAGAATCTGAACTGGTTAACAGGGTTCCTACAGCCCTTGGGAGTCGCTGGGAATGGATTTAAAGGCGTTAGAAAATCTGACAATGGCTAATGAGTGGGAAGTTGCGTAATCCATCTAATTCTCTTTACAAAAAGTAAAGTCAATTGCATTATATTTCTCTATCATTGACCTGATTTCTGAGTGTGTAATCTTGTGGTGAGTGATGTGGGTCATCCAAGCTTGCTTTACTTTTGGCAGATCCCAACTGAAATCAAAGAAGTACCTGCTTCTTATTTACAAGATTTTAATTTGCTTAAGAGACAAAACTGTTTGCAGTTTGAGGGACCTTTCATGGATTGTGGTGTTCAGTAATACATTTCTTACAAGCATGCCATGATACCTTATTTACAGTAACATGAGGTAGAAGTCAAAATCATTTCAAGATACTGCTCACTGTACCATTATTGGCATCTTATTTTAGCATACCAGTAATTATTAGGGAGCTAATTTTATATGGCAATTTAACATTTTTTAGTTTATGGATGCTAAGCTGCTGTAGCTTGGTACTTAATGATTAAGCACATGGACTCAAGCCTTGGGTTTGAATCCCAGTTATATCTCGTACCATATGTATGACCTTTGGCAAATGAGTGAATCTATGTGACTCTGTTTTTTCACTTGTAAAATGGAAATTACAATAATACCTATTACAGAGAATTGTTGTATTAAATGAATAATAAATTTGTAATAACTTAAAGCAACACTTAATAAATGTTGTGTGTTATCCTTTTTAAAAGTTTGCCACCATTTATATTTGATTAAACTAGGAGCTAGTGAAACATTCTTCATGGATTTTTCACTCATTGTGGTATTGAAATACATTATGAAATGTGGTTGATTTATATGTAATAGATCATCTATATATTCATTTTAATATACCATTTATATATTAATCTGGTAGGCTAATACACATGTATTCTTTTTGAAAATAATTTGTGCTTTTGGAAATCTGAGATCCTTCCCAACATTTAGGTATAATGAATTTCAAAAAAGAAAATGAATGTCAGATTTATGACATACATGGGAAGAGTCTATCCCCATTCAGTGAATAATTATTATTAAATTCCTAGTTATACTTGGCCTTTATTAAAATATTTTCAGCATTTTGTTTGTTTTCTAGTGTGTTTTGCTCATTTGTTTTTAAACCTACCAGAAATATTTATTTAGATCCTTAGTATGTATAGTGTTAGGTGCTGGGAATACAAAAATGAATAAATAGATGGAATTTCTTCTCATGGGGCATACAGTTTGGTGGTGGTTATAGACAAATGAACAGTGAACCACAATAAAGTATGCTAAATTCTGTGATGGCAGAAGTGCAGAGAACTCCACGGGGAATGGGATTAGACAAAGAGGACACTAAAACTAGATTTAGGGAGAAAAGAGTTTCTTGGAATGAACCTGGTAAGGGGGCTAGAAATAATGAAGTGGAAGTGATGAGATGTTTCAGAAAGAACATAACATTATGTGGAAAGGCCTAAAGTAGAGAGAGCACGTGATACATTGAGAGAGCATGTGAGAGCACGTGTAGTTCCGTATGGCTTTGCTGTGGAGGGAAAGGTGAGAATGGCAGGGGGAATCACACTGTTATGGCTTAACCATAATAGTCTTTGAATGCCATGGCACAGGATGTTTCTTTTGTCCTGGAAGCAAGAGTAAGCATTAAGGCAGTTAAGCAGGAGGTGATATAATCAGATATGTGTTTTAGAATTATCTGATTATAAGAGGATGGACAGTGAGGGTCTGCTGGTAGGAGTGACTTTTCGGAAATCTAGGAGGAGAATCAGTGGTCTGAATTAGAGAATGATGAAGGTGGGATGAAAGGAAGTAGTTGGTTTCAAGAGATCCTTAACAGTGAGTAGAATGCACAGGACATGATGGTTGATTAGATGATGACCTTGATTCTCCTTTGACAGGATCAGCTTCATGAGTGTGCGGTCTATACATATGCATGGGATCCTATGCCCAGAAGGGCCTCAGTGTTGGTTTAATGCTGTAGTTGCTCTCTTTAAATTCTTAATAGTTTTTGAACACAGAACCCGAATTTTCCTTTTAAACTCCACCTTGTAAATTATGTAGTCGGTTCTGGTCTCAAAAAGTGGTTGGATAGTGGTATGTTTGAGCTCTCTGTATGGGAAGTCCATATTGAGTTTAAGGTACTTAAAATATGTAATAGCCTTTGGACCTTAGTTCAGCAGGTTGATGATACAGATTTAAGAAAGAACCCAAATTTTCCTTTTAAACTCCACCTTGTAAATTATGTAGTCAGTTCTGGTCTCAAAAAGTGGTTGGATAGTGGTATGTTTGAGCTCTCTGTATGGGAAGTCCATATTGAGTTTAAGGTACTTAAAATATGTAATAGCCTTTGGACCTTAGTTCAGCAGGTTGATGATACAGATTTAAGAAAGAACCCAAATTTTCCTTTTAAACTCCACCTTGTAAATTATGTAGTCAGTTCTGGTCTCAAAAAGTGGTTGGATAGTGGTATGTTTGAGCTCTCTGTATGGGAAGTCCATATTGAGTTTAAGGTACTTAAAATACGTAATAGCCTTTGGACCTTAGTTCAGCAGGTTGATGATACAGATTTAAGACTTAGCATTTTAGTGATAAGTGAAGCCATTGGAATGGATACTATCTCCCAGGGTAAGTATATAGTAGCTGAAGAAAAGGTTGAATAGGAAGAAACCCAGGTGCATTCTGATATTCAAGGGTGGGCGGAAGAAGAGGAGTCCAAAATGAGGACAGAAGGCATTATATACACAGAGGAGTTTGAATATTCAGAAGGAAGAAGGTATATAAAGTTAGAGTTATAAGTTTATTGATGTCAGGAAGTTAAGAAAATTCCCATCTAATATATTGTATTTCCTCTGTGACATATGAGGTTAATTCAGCTGCTGAGAAAAAAAAAAAAAAAAGTGGTCAGGTCAGGCTTTTAGAGGAATGGAGAAGCTTGAAATAACTTCTGAGAAAAATAAAAGAACTTTCTGAGAAAATAAGAATGCCAGGCAAGTTTAAGGATCTCTGCAAAATTGGAGATAATTTTATTGCAATTTTTCATTAACCAAGTATTTAGCCATCAGTTATAGTTGTGTGAAATGGAGACAGTCATATTGATTGGCTTCTTATTTATCTCTGGGTCTTCAGTGTTTAAGGCTTCCCAGATAGCATAGTTAGTTAAGAACCTGCCTTCCAATGCAGGAGACTCAAGAGATGTGGGTTCGATTCCTGGGTCAGGAAGATCCCCTGGAGAAGGAAATGGCAACCCACTCCAGTATTCTTACCTGGAGAATCCTTCATGAACAAAGGAGGTTGGTGGGCTACAGTCCATGGGTCGCAAAGAGTTGAACACGACTGAAGTGACTGAATACACATATTGATTAGGACTCAGTTTTGCCACATGGAGGAAAGAGATTTGAATGGAGCCAGATGCAAGGGAAGCCAGTAAATAACTTAATAATATCCAGAAAGATCCCAGCTTTAGTTGGAAAAAAAGGATGTCTTGTAAGTAGGACCGTTGTAAACTACACAGTAATTATAAATCTCCATAATTATAAAGGGGCATTTTCTCTTCTTTCTTTAACCTGTCTTAAGTATTAGATATGATTGAAAGAAGTGTTTCTCTCAATAACAAGAAAAATATTATTTATTTTTACAGTCAGTTTTTGAAACAAAAGGAAAAACTCCACAGGGATAAAAATATGTCCACACAGTGCCTGCCATGTAAAGTTTTCCAAACTCACAGAGACTTGAACCCTGCTTTTTAGTTATTTGATGAAATTGCTTACACTAGTTTATAAATAGTTCTGAATGTTCTTGTATTCTTTTTCATATAAAATATTTAAAAATGTGTCAGTTTTGGTTTCTCCATTAGTAGATGGACCTGTGGAAAAGTGGGGCTTGCTTACAAAATGCTTTGAAAGCAAGAGTTTTCCCAGCCTTCAATAATTTATTTTCTCTTTCTTCGGATCTCTTGTGGAACATATTATCTAGAGTATCCACTGAACATTTAATATATATGTTTTAAATTGCTATATATCTTTGTTTATTCCCACATTGCGAGCTTCTGAAAGGCAGAGATTCACTCTCTTGCATGTGATTCACCTAGTACCTGTGTCTTAAATAGAATTAGTTTATAAGAAATCATTATTTATTCTGACTAAAATCATGGCATCTGATCCCATCACTTCATGGAAAATGGATGGGGAAACAGTGGAAACAGTGGCTGACTTTGTTTTTCTGGGCTCCAATGTCACTGCAGATGGTGATTGCAGCCATGAAATTAAAAGACATTTTCTTTGGAAGAAAAGTTATGACCAACCTAGACAGCATATTAAAAAGCAGAGACATCACTTTGTCAACAAAGGTCCATCTAGTCAAGGCTATGGTTTTCCAGTGGTCATGTATGGATGTGAGAGTTGGACATAAAGCTGAACGCCGAAGAATTGATGCTTTTGAACCGTGGTGTTGGAGAAGACTCTTGAGAGTCCGTTGGACTGCAAGGAGATCCAACCAGTCCATCCTAAAGGAGATCAGTCCTGGGTGTTCATTGGAAAGACTGATTTTGAAACTCCAATACTTTGGCCACCTGATGCGAAGAGCTGACTCATCTGAAAAGACCCTGATGCTGGGAAAGATTGAAGGCAGGAGGAGAAGAGGACGACAGAGGATGAGGTGGTTGGATGGTATCACCAACTCAATGGACATGGGTTTGGGTGGACTCCGGGAGTTGGTGATGGACAGGGAAGCCTGGTGTGCTGTGGTTCATGGGGTCGCAAAGAGTCGGACACGACTGAGCAACTGAACTGATACTGATACTGATTTATTCTGAAAGTTTCTTTTACCTGTTATGCAATTGGGGGAATAATTTTATCTAGCTACACAGACAGAGATTGTAAGTCTATGCTGACTCTTTTACTCATTTGCCGAGTTGTTAAATGAAACTGAAGTTGGAGACAAGTGAAGGAAAAAGGACCAGTGCTATGAAGACACAGGGTTTTGAAGGTGGCTGCAATTTCTTCATTTAATCTCTGTGTCATCAGTGACATAGAGAGTAGTCAAGTAAAACTTGTCAATGACAAATTGAGCAGTTGGTAATACAGCACATCTAATAATGACAAATCATGCACTTTCAATTTGTCAATATGCTAAGCACTTTACATTATTTCTTCCTTTTGCAAGAGAGAATCTGAAACTTAGAGAGTTTATAAACTCCCATGGAGTAATATAGTTCTCAGTAGGTGGATTCATACTCTCTGTGAATCCTAGGAGTCAGAAAACGTTAAACCTTAAAGAGACTCTAGAGATGATCTTAGCCTACCTCTCAAGTAGGGAGGTAGAAAGTGTCTTTATTATGTAGAGGAAAGTCAGGAGCCATTCTAGAGGGATCATAAGCTGAGGGAGAGTTTTCTGACTGAGCCCTTTTCTCTCCTCCATAGTGCCCTTTCAGTTGCTCACTCTGTTTTTAGTATTAGGCAAGAAAATAGTAGTCTAGTGCCAACTAGAGACAGGACATCTAGTAGGGGCCTGGCTTAGGAGGCAATATTGTATTAGGAGTAGATTTAGGTATCTTAACTCTCTCAACTTTCCTCACTATGTGGACCAGGCAACTATTGCTACTACAGAAGCAGGAAAGCCCCTAATAATAAAGATGCCTAGACTGGAGAACCTTAGAGATTAGTAAATAGAGGGCCTGGAGAGTAAAAACAGGAGTTCACGCTGAGACATCAGAGGAACTTAAAACTGCTTTGGAAAGCACAAGCTAGGGCCCTTCCACCTAAGTAGAAATTATTAACTAAGGCAGCTAAAAATCACACCATAAAATGAGCAAAACCAATGGTACAGACAGAAGAGAACTGTAGTATAAATAGATGTTCTTAAAGATAATAAGGGAAAAAACTGGATTCATAAAGAAAAAAAGCAAATAGTTGTAACCAATTCGATATATTGAGTTTGAAAAACTGCCACTTTTTAAAACTAAAATGCAAAACAAAACAAAAACCTGGTGGGTAAAATAGCACAATGGATACAGCCAAAGAATAAATTCACGATTTGGAAAATCAAATCTAGAAATCTTTTTAGAAACATCAGGAAAAGATAATGAGAGGGAAAGAATGTGAGAAAAGTCAAGAAGTATGAATGATAGAAATAGTTATGTATGTCATTATTTGTGTACTAGAAGTCTCAGAATCACAGGCAAAAAGTAAATTGAGGGGAGAAAATATTAAGTAAATAACTGAGAATTTTCTGTAATTAAAGGTACAACAATTAAGATTAAAAGGTTCAGAGAGAGCTGAAGAAAACCTACATCCAGACTTACTGTATTCAAATATTAGGTTATCAAAGCTAAAGGAAAAAACTCTAAAAGCTTTCAGGTAGGAAAACACATGAATCAGACTGGCTTTAGAGTTCTAAACAATACCAGACAGAGGGGAAACCGAAATGACATCTTCGGAATCTGGCAGGAAAATAATTTTAAACCCAAAGTCTTATTCAACTTGACTGTCACTTAAATGTGATAGAGAAGGGAGGATATTTTCTGATACACAGGATCTTAGAAAATTTACTATGCAAAAGTCCCTCTCTGAAAGAGCTCTCAGAGCATGCACCCAGGCAAGAAGAGAACTGAATCCAGGAACAAGTAATGAGATATACGGGTAGTAATAGAGAATACAGAATCCAAGAATGTGCTTTATAGATGTATGTGTGCTCAGTCCCTCTGACTCTTGGCAGCCCTTTGGACTGTAGCCTTTCAGGCTCCTCCATCCATAGAGTTTTCCTGACAGAAATACTGAGGTGGATTGCCATTTCCTTCTCCAGGGATCTTCCCAACACAGAGATCGAATCCATGTCTTCTGCATTTGCAGGTGGATTATTTTACTGCAGAGCCACCGGGGAAACCCTGCTTTATAGATAAGCAATGGCAAAAAAAAAAAAAAAAAAAAGGATGGGGGATACTAATAACCAAACATCTCACAGCCTACAATTAAAACTCCGAGTAATATTAATCTTTGGGAATTTCTAGGGGATAAGAGGGGTAAGATGAAGAGAGGAGTTGCAGACCAGAGGAGGTGAAACTGTAATAAGGTTGTTGTCTTCTTCATGGAGAGTACATAGATATTAACATTAGGCATTTACAATGAAGAATAAGCATAGTTATAGAATCTCTTTGCTTGATAATAGATAACATGAGCAGATCACGATACATTGGAAAGAGTTCCAGTGTTGAACAAAACAAAGAATACCAGTTTTCAGATGCCTTGTCATTTTACCATGTTTGAGAACCACTGTGTCACTTAAATCAGGGCTCTAATATTTTTATTCTTTGAGACTGCAGCAGTGCATACCAAACTTCTCATTTCTACCTCGGCATTCCACCCTATGTCAAATGCCCATGGTCTGAACAGATGAAACAGCTTTACTATGCTGTCATGTCATATTGTTTGTAGAACCATAAGTAACTCTTCTCATGGACATAGATCTACCATTCTAGACCTTTTCTATTCTGAATCATTTTTCCTTCCTTGAAATATTGCATTTTATGAAAAACGTGGTCTTTATGAATTTTTATTACTTGTATTGTAGTTTTACTCTTTGGTTGTCTTGACTCTTAACACTTGAATGCTATATGGCCAATCTTGCAGAAGTTAATTTCTTTCATTCATTTTTGTAAACCAGGAGACTTCACTTATGGGAGTGCATGCTTTCCATAGGAATAACAATTTAAAGAAATTCATTTCCAGATCTTTAATGCCTAAAGGTGATCTGCCTGAGAACACACTTGTGTTGAGAGTGGAAATTCCCCCTATCCAAACTCTTCATTATAAACCTCTGAGATACCAAACAAGAAGAAGGCAGTGGGAAGTTAGAGGTTTGAAAGAGTGGATCACTCTGAAGCACCAGTTTTCTAAGTGTGGTCTGGAGATTAGAATTACTGTTTGCCTTTTTCACTCTCGTTTTCTCAGGAGTTGCCGTTTAAAAGGGCTTCCCTGATAACTCAATTGGTAAAGAATCCACCTGCATTACAGGAGACCCTGGTTTGATTCCTGGTTCAGGAAGATCTGCTGGAGAAGGGATAGGCTACCCACTCCAGAATTCTTGGGCTTTCTTTGTGGCTCAGCTGGTAAAGTATCCTCCTGCAATGCGGGAGACCTGGGTTCAATCCCTGAGTTGCGAAGATCCTGTGGGAGAAGGGAAAGGCTACCCACTCCAGTATTCTGGCCTAGTGAATTCCATGGACTGTATAGTCCAAGAATTTTAAGTTGTCCCTTGTTCATCATCTTTTCTGAGATATAATTCAGACTTCAGAGAATTGGGAGGTGTCATTATGTGAAAATTTCTTATACTCTCATTTATGTGAACAAAGTCTCTCTGTACTTTATTCCATTAAAAAAAGTTGTTTTTTTTTTTTTTAAAGAATTTTAAAAGAATCGAATCCTCCCAATGAGTAGGTGGCTCAGCAGTAAAGAATCTGCCTGCAATGCAGGAGCCGCAGGAGATGCAGGTTTGATCCCTGGGTCAGGAAGATCCCCTGGAGGAGGGCATGGCAGCCCACTCCAGTTTCCTTGCCTGGAGAATCCCATATACAACAGAGCCTGGCGGGCTAAGGCCTGTGCGGTCGCAAAGAGTCAGACATGACTGAAGCACCTGAGCACACACGCAATGAGTAATAGTCTCCCGTGTTTACAAGAACACATTTGGGAGAAGGAGACTAAGGAGGTAATTCTATCAGTCTCTTTAAGAAATGAGTTTCCAATAAACTTTAACTTTTTATGCTTAATATTTTGCCTGAATTGATAATATGTATAATGGTACCTAAGTAATTGTAATGCTAATTCAACACAGAAGAAATTTAATACTTAGAACCTTTTGTTCATGTGAATTTTAAAAAATTTAATGTGTATATGTATTTTTATTTGTTAAAATTATTACCAAATGATTCATGAAGGAAGGAAATTTTCTTGGAGTAGTAGAATGACAATACAAATTTAAGGAGAAAAAAAAATCTGTTTAAAGTTTCTCGGAACTAGTTTTTAAATGAACCATAGGATTAACTTATTTAAAATCTGTTGAATACATTGATGAAAGTTGAAATAGAAATCATATTTTAAAATATCAATATTTATAGTATTCTGGAAGTTCATCTTTTACTACTGTTTAAACATGGATACATGTGAGAAGGCAATAATCTCACTTTTCTCTTTAAAATATATGTATAATTCCTTTTTAGCACTAGCAAGAGCTATATGTACCCACTGATTAAGACCAGAACCCTACATTTTTGGAGAATGGGAGGGAGGTAAAGAGAGAAATGCTTTTAAAATTAAGCAATGAAGCTTTTCCAGGGAGTGACAAAGAGTGGGTACTTATAAAATGATTTTGGAAGCAGATCAGCCAGAAAGGTAAAAGAATCAGAATGCTGATATGGCAAAAGATAATGGAGTTGGTCCCTAGCTAGGCTGTCGCAACTGCCTTATTATATTTTAATATATGCCATTAGCTATATGTCTTGATTCCTTTGACTTTCTGCCAAATAAATGACTCTTTATTACTATAGTCACTAGAATTGAGTTGACTGGTCTACTGATACCACCACAGTTTTTTCTAACCCATTGTATATTTATATAGTGGAATAGGAGGATGGTGGTATTCGTTTGATTACCAAAAAAAAAAAATACCCACCTTGATTTGTTTTTAAGACTTTTTCTCATTGGTTTTTAGCAACTTCATTATGATATCCTTTAGTATGGTTTTCTTGTGTTTATCTTGCTTGAATTGCTTTATGCCTACTTATTCTTGAAGCTGCTTTTTTTTCTGTTGGGGTGATAGTTTTATTAAAGCTGAACCAATTTTGGCCATTATTTTTTTCTTTTTTTTTTGGCCATTATTTCTTTGCATCTGTTTTTTCTGATTCTCTTCCCAATCCACCCCACCCCCCACTCCTCAGAATTCAATTTCACCTATGTTAGATTACCCAGTAACATCCCTTAGGCCACTGAAGCTCTGATCTTTTGTGTATTTGTGTGTGTGTATGTATGTGTGTAGTTTCGTTTTGTGTGGTTATGTTTTGTTTTTTGCCTTTTTCTTTCTGGGCTTCAGTTTCAGCGGGGTCACCTACCAAGAGTTTACTGATTTTTCACCTAAGGTTAAGTTCACCTAGCATTCTCTTTTAAATGGAAGCGCTGGGAAAGATTGAAGGTGGGAGGAGAAGGGGACGACAGAGGATGAGATGGTTGGATGGCATCAGCAACTCAATGGACATGAGTTTGAGTAGACTCAGGGAGCTGGTGATGGACAGGGAGGCCTGGCATGCTGCAGTCCATGGGGTTCCAAAGAGTCGGACACGACTGAGAGACTGAACTGACTGATAGA
The DNA here is from genome assembly GCF_000754665.1 of Bison bison bison. Classification (NCBI taxonomy): domain Eukaryota; kingdom Metazoa; phylum Chordata; class Mammalia; order Artiodactyla; family Bovidae; genus Bison; species Bison bison. The sequence continues at coordinate 8,947,696 of NW_011495026.1, read as the reverse complement.
GTGGCAAAACAATTCAAACAGGATAAACACATGCAAACCACACTAGGGTATATCATAATGAAGTTGCTAAAAACCAGTGAGAAAAAGAATGTCTTAAAAGCAAACCAAAAAGAGGAAAAAAAGAAAAAAAGTCACATTAAATACATTGTCAGAAACAGTGCAAGCCAGGCAACAATGGAATGATATCTTTAAAATGCTGAAAAGAAAAAAAGCCCATCACTATAGAGAAAGCAAAACCTATTCAACTTAAATAGTCAAATGTTTTCTTTTTGAAAGTGTCCTTTCCGTTTATAGTCATAGAAACCAATGCTGAAAAGGACCTTTGACTTTATTAGTCCATAGTAATGGGAGTGGGAGTAAGATTAGACTGACTACTCTCTAGAAACACACACAGGGCTTTAGGTTTGTCCGATACACCTGGAAGCTTTCTCACAGACATCCTTCCTCTCCCCTCTCACTGTAGCATTACTAGGGCAGTGAACCTCTGTGTGCAATGAGACTAAGATCATCTAGGGTTTGTTGAGGCAGAAAACAGATGAGAATCACTGACAGTCTACATCCCCACTTTATACATAGGATCATTAAAACTTTGAGAAGATAAAATGACTGTCTTCAAATCATTTTTTACAGAGAAACTAGTACACTGAGTCCTAGATCAGGTGCTTCTCTATTTCTTTTGCATATTAAAAAAATTGGGAGTCCTCCTAGAATTTGTTTATGACAACGTATTTGCAATGAGAGGTAAATCACAAGAATTTCAGACAAAATTTGTGTTTATGTATGTGTGTGGGGGAGAGATACATAGAGTTTTTATATCAATGCAATTTTATATAAACTCGCAGTATATAAACACTAGGGTTTACTAAGCTATTAATTTACTAAGGCATAACAATAATAAAGATGAATAAGACATCTTTCCAGTATTTCATCTCTCTCCTTGACACGTGAAGTTCCGGGTGTGGTAATACCTATTATGGAGTGACTCCTCAAAGTTCAAGTCCAGAAATACAGAGTACATAGACAGTATATAAACATGCTTATTGTTGCATCATGTCAGGGGAAGAAAATACAGAAGGAACATTTGAGCTCCATAAATCTTTGCTAAAGAGAGCGTTACTTGCTGCAACCTGTCTGCAGCAATCAGAGGAAGGAAGTCAGCAAAAAAGGGAAAGAATGCCAAGTTGCAAGTGCCAAATTGTCTCATCACTTGCAGCTCAAGAGAAAGACCAGATTCCTATAACTCAAAACAAGGTTCAAATTCAGTTGCTAAAATTACAATACTGTCCTGGATTTTAGAATCCATTTTGCCCATTTTTCCCCTACCAGTAAAAGTGATCTTTATCCAAATGTCCGTGAAAGCCATGGAGGAGAAGTGTTGAAAGGGTCATAAATCATGTCAAAACCTCTTATATTCCGATGAGATAACATGAATCAAAGAACATTATTTGACTCCTCCTCCAGCGGTCTGTCCATTAGACATTGTTAGGAAGATTAATTCTAACCAAATCACTTTCAGATTCCAGGTAAATCATGCCTCATCTGAAGTGTGTCTTTGTTATTTGGTTCTAGCTATTAAGTATTCCAAGGAGCTAATTCTGAAGGATTTATGGGTATTATTTAGTTTTCTTTTATAAAGGTTTTGACAAGTTTTTAATCTGATAGTCTGATTCATTTGGGAGCTACCAGATGTTGCTTTTAAAAGTCTCATTTCTCACTCAAATACAGTTTTGATAAAACAGGCATGATTCTGCGGGGGAGTGTTTTGGACACATAGAGAACCAAGTCGGATGGAAGTCACAGAAGTGCTAAGATGCCACTGATTGGAAGGTGTATCATTACTTTATAGATTACTGAGATAGAAAAATGCAGCCAATTATGATGTACATCGATTCCAAGATAACACACCCATTTCTGTGATGTTAAAGAATGGAGAAATGTGCTCCTTAGAATCAGTGAAATATTGAAGGTAGTTGTTTAGCAAAGGTAAGGACACTTCTGGAAAAGCAGGAAGCAGAATGGATACAGGAGTGCAGAGTAGACACTAGATTGCAGAGCATATGAGCCTGTCACTCCTGGAGAGCGCTGGGAGAGAACTGCAAGCCAGCAGCACCTTGGGCTGGGGTAAGGTAAAGAGTGAAGCCCTTAACCTGAGTTCATCCTCCAAGTGAACAAGAACATTTACCAGAAATCGAGTCTTAACAATTTAAATGGGAGAGCAACACTCAAAATCTTTGAGACTCTCCTAGGATTTAGAAGACAAGATTGAATGCTGACCTAAGGCATTTGAACCTTAGATTTTAGTCATTAATGAGCTCTGAAAGAGAAATAAAGAGTGTTTTAAGAAGATGAATCTAACTAACAATGGTGTGAAAACTATAATCTGCCAAAAATACTGTCTTTTTTTTTTTTTCCATCGGCAAGTACTCTCTCTGGAGAAAAAATAGTAATGTGATCACTAGCTTTTTTTTTCTCCCCCGTTCTTTCTGTTTTTTCCTATGTTGTCCTACTTCTTTGAGAAAAATCTAAGTCCTGCAAATGGTAGTAAAGAAGCTAGTAGTTGTTTACATGAGCTTTTAACCTACTCTCACCAGTAAGCTAAAACACAACCTTCAGTTACATCTTTCAGAGGGAAAAAAAAAATTATTCACTTTGGGTGGAGTATAGACTTGCCCGTAGTCTTCAGTTTTACTGCAGGCAAAACAAAGACACGCCTCTTCCTGAAAACATAGACAACACAAATTGCTGTGGGCAGCTCCTTGCATTATCACTTTTACATCAGCTCATCCCTAACTGCTAACCACCAAATACTGCTAATGTAAAACACCTGCCCTTTGCAAGCACCGGGCCTCCTTTGGTGTAGTATTCTGGGATAACCTCTCATTCCACACTATCTTAGACATTTCTTCTTCCTATAAGATATTCTCATCTCTGTATTTTATCATCTCCATCATATCACTATGAACAAGAAATTTCCTTCCTGTTTGTTTGTTCTGCTAAATTTCTGCTTCTTTTAAGAATCAGGTCTCCTCATATGACTGTGTTCCTTGACAATAAGATTTCTTTCTCCTTATCATAGTGCTGTTCTTGAATGGTTGAACATGTCTCTAATTCTGGGGTCTGTCGAGGTCTCACATGTGGGATGGCCTGCCTTTTTCTCCCCTCACTCTGCTTAGTAATTAAAATTGAAGCTGCTTAAGCATATAAGAATATTAAATTTTTTTCCATTATAAAAAAAGAATCAGATCTCCTGATCACTCCCAGCAGAAACTGGAGGTTCTTCTGTGCATAAAGCAGTCATCTGTCCATCCTTCCTTTCTTCCATCATCCTTTTCCCCCTTCCTTCCTTTCTTTTTAAAAATACTTTAGTTCTTTCATTGTATTGTACACTCCTTGAAAGCACAGGCCCTATCTCTTCAGATTTATATCCCAGAAGCTTAGCACAATGCCTCATATATAACAGATGGTCACTAAATGTCTGCTGAATTGATTGGTTGGATGATGGAGATTTATATCATCAGATCAGATCAGTCGCTCAGTCGTGTCCAACTCTTTGCGACCCCATGAATCGCAGCACGCCAGGCCTCCCTGTCCATCACCAACTCCCGGAGTTCACCCAGACTCATGTCCATTGAGTCAGTGATGCCATCCAGCCATCTCATCCTCTGTCGTCCCCTTCTCCTTCTGCCCCCAATCCCTCCCAGCATCAGAGTGTTTTCCAATGAGTCAACTCTTCACATGAGGTGGCCAAAGTACTGGAGTTTCAGCTTTAGCATCATTCCTTCCAAAGAACACCCAGGGCTGATCTCCTTCAGAATGGACTGGTTGGATCTCCTTTCAGTCCAAGGGACTCTCAAGAGTATTCACCATGAACACTATTGGCTTAATAAGATATATTCACTAGCCTCAAAATCAGAATCTAATATTAACTTAAGAAACACAACTACTTTGAAGACAAAGAACCCAAAATAGTGTACTAGAAGGAGCAGACAGAGAACATCCAGCAAGGGCAGATTTCTTCTAGCAGGAGTGACTGAGATTATATTATGCTGAGTCTTGGGTGAAAGGATATTTCAGGAAACAGGAGAGGAGTAGGTAGGCATTGCATATGGAACTGACACTGTAAGCAAAGAACATAGTAGACATGAAAACAAGAAATATATTTGCAAAATGATGAATATTCTAATTTATATGGTTCAGAATTATAAGTACAGGATCAGTGGCTCATAGAGCTGGGCAAATCAGTTGAAATCATGTCTAGGGAGAGTTCAGCTTTAGTAAACTGGAGAGAGAATTTCTGAGTAGAAGAAAGAAACTGTCATGAGATTTTAGGAAGATTAATCAGTGCTCAGGCTGGATTAGAAGAGGAAGAAACTAAAGACTGGGGTGAAGGGTTGCAGTACTTTTTTAGGAGAGGAATTTAAGACAAACTAAATCAAAAGGATATATGTGAGTGACATGGTAATATATTAAAAAAAAAAAAAAAAAAGGTGTCTCACCCTGTCGTGTGTTGGCCAGTTTACATTTGGATCACCACATTTATGAGAAACAGTGGTAAGCCAAGGTAAACCAAAGAAGAGCAGTCAGAACCGGTGTGGGAGGGAGGGACAAGGGTCTGCAAACTGTGAGTTCCTGATGAATCAGGAGGAGAAAAAAGGCTTTGAAGAAGTGATGTGATAGACAACTTCAGTTAACCCAGAGGACTGACATCTGGAAGAAACAATAGCATCCGTATTCTGTTGCTCCAAGGAAGCAAGGAGAGATACTAGGCTATATCCAGAAGAATGTGACCTAGATGTAGAAACCGTGTCACAGAGGAACAATAATTGTGATGTATCTCACGAGGATAAATTTTTATGATAAAGGAGATTTGGAAGGAACTTCAACACTGTCTTCAAATACATGAAAATTTGGCCACCTGAGAATGGGTCTGGTGAGCAGATTTAACTCCATACGTCAGAACAGTTTGTAAGTTATAGATAAGCAGCTTCCTCTCTTTTTGAAAAACATATCATCTTAACTATTTTAAAAATAATTATTATTTGTTAATTTATTTTTGCCTGGACTGGGTCTTCAGTGCTACACGCAGGCTTTTCTCTAGTTGCGGTGAGCAGGGGCTGCTCTCCCATTGCAGTGCATGGGCTTCTCTTGTGGCTTCTCTTGTCGTGGAGCACAGGCTACAGGGTGCACAGCCTTCAGTACTTGCAGCATCTGGGCTTGGTGGTTGTAGCTCCCAGGCTCTAGAGCACAGGATCAGTAGTTGTGGTGAATGGGTTTAGCATGTCCTGATCAGGGATAGAACCCACATCTCCTATGTTAGCAGGCAGATTCTTTACCACTGAGCCACCAGGGAAGCCCCAGCTTTCTCTATATCATCAGAAACTGACTAGCAGGCCATTCAGCAGAAATATCATAAAAAATATGTTAGTATTGGCAAGTGGTTTTAAAAGGACAGATTAATAGAGTCCGTTGGATTTATCTTATTAGTATATATTTCTATTATCAGAGAGTAAAAAAGAATCAGTGGACCCATCAATGTCTTAGAACTTAATGTCTATAAGTTTACTTACGACATTTACTTATTGTCCATAAGTTTGCTTATGAATGACTATTTCAGAATTTATAGCTCTAAGCAGAAAATTCAAAGACATATAAGGAATCTTAGGTACCCATGTATCCATAATAAAGTCACTTTCTTAATCTGAATCCCAAATGAGGTATGGTATAGTATAAAGAGTCATGGGTTGACATCAGACATTTCTGAATTTTAAGCCAACTCTGCCACTTACCAGCTGTTTTAACTTTAGCATGTTACTTGGTCTCTCTGGGTCATGGTTTAAACAACAATATAATTACTCTCTTCCAGGGTTATTACAGAGATTAATAATAATGTTTATTCAGTATATAGAAAATAACCTAGTACATCTTTGGTACTTTTAAAAATAACAACAATTGATGTTATCTGAAAAGGTTTTAAATAAGCATCCTTCATAGATAAAAAAAGTAGTAAAATGAAAAGAACAGGAGCTCTGGAGTCATATTGATGTCACTTTGAAGCCTACCTCAGCCACTTCATTAGCAGTATATCCATAGCAGCCTATTTAAGCAACATGAACTCTGATTCTTTATCTGTAAAATGAGAACAGTACTTATCTACTCTACAGGGTCAGAATATTAAATTAGGTCACATTTATTATTTCTGTGTTTAGCAGAGTCTGGTGTGTAGTAAAACCTCAGTGTTAATTTCATTTCCTCAACTGTATGAATAGACAGTATCCCACTCATGACCGGTTAGTATTTTACATGGACTGGAAGTCCTGGCTAGGCTTCCAGGTCCCTAAGGGAAGGAAGAGCTGTTCCTGTATGCCTGTGCCAACTCCTAGGACTGATAAACGTAATAGGCTTCCCTGTATTATGCAACCCTACAAAGGAAATGTCTGAATTTTAAGAGATCAAGAGGACAGAGATGCAAATCTTGTTTTATACCAAACTAAAGAGTTTCTTATTAACATCTGCATGCAGGCATGCTCATTCACCTACAGTCGTGTCCAGTTCTTTGCAACCCTATCAGTTCAGCCGCTCAGTCGTGTCCTACTCTTTCAACTCCATGGACTGCAGCACACCAGGCCTCCCTGTCCATCACCAACTCCCAGAGTTTACCCAAATCCATGTCCATTGAGTCAGTGCTGCCATCCAACCATCTCATCCTTTGTCATCCCCTTCTCCTGCCTTCAATCTTTCCCAGCATCACGGTCTTTTCAAATGAGTCAGCTCTTTGCATCAGGTGGCCAAAAGTATTGGAGTTTCATCTTCAGCATCAATCCTTCCAGTGAACACTCAGGACTGATCTCCTTTAGGATGGACTGGTTGGATCTCCTTGCAGTCCAAGGGACTCTCAAGAGTCTTCTCCAACACCACAGTTCAAAAGCATCAGTTCTTTGGCATTACTTAGTTTTAAGTATTTGTTGAGGATTTTTCCAACACTTAATTGCTTTGTTCAGTTAATTTGCCTTTGAAAATTTTCTTAGCATTTCTGATTTATTTTCATAATTGGAAACAATAAGATTTTGTATATAGGACTCCCTTAATGTAAAAGACTCACTAAGTGTTCTTACTCCTAATGCAACTTTTTTTCTCCTAAACATGATACTGAAGAAAACAACAAATGGCACTTCTACTTATTTAATGATTCTGCAATTCTGAATTATGATTAATGGCAGTAAGAGTGTAACATTTGAAGATTCTTTTAGTATCTCTGAAAAGTCTTAAAATTTTTCTGTTTATTTTATATATAGATGTTATAATCTCTGATAAAAATCTGGGATTTTCATTTTCACTTGACTTTAAAGGTAACTTTGCTTCCCTGATAGCTCAGTTGGTAAAGAATCTGCCTGCAATGCAGGAGACCTCAGTTCTATTCCCGGGTCGGGAAGATCTGCTGGAGAAGGGATAGGCTACCCACTCCCGTGTTCTGGCCTGGAGAATTCCATGAACTCTATAGGACTCTATAGTCCATGGGATTGCAAAGAGTCAGACATGACTGAGTGACTTTCACTTAAGGATAACTTTATTTGGAGAATCCTGTAAACAGAAAAAATGTACATTGAACTTTAGAAAAATTCTTCTTAGTAAAAAAGCTAATAAATTACATGATTCCATTTATATGAAATACCCAGATAAGATAAATGTAAGGAAATAAAAAGTAAAACAGTAATTCTCCGGGTTTTGGAGATGCCTGAGGGATTAACTGTAAGCAAGCATAAGGCAACTTTGTGGGGGGGACAATGAAAGCTTTCTGAAACTAGATTATGATAAAGGTTGTACAGCATGGTAAATATACTAAAAATCAGTGAACTGCATACTTAACATTGGTGAATTTTATGGTATGTAAATTAATTCTTCAGTAAACTTGTTAAAAATTAATTTATGAGATTACATGGTTAGATTTTATTTTATAATAAATTTCCCAAAGTGATAATGTTTCTAGTTTGAAAGGCAAATATATTGATTCACATTATTCCAATAGAAAAGCAAATTATTGCTACTCTTTGTTACATTGATATATGAAATATTCATGAAATTCAGATAATTTCTCACTGATATCTGTGATTTTCAACTCTGAAAATAATATAATTATTACTTGCCTATTTAAATCAAGACATACTACTAGACTTAATCATAAAGTGAATTTTTTCAAAGGAAATATTCTTCATATATTTCTATGATTAAATTTGTGAGATATTCACACTGGGAAAAAATTAAAACTTGGTAAGTTATAAACTTGACAATGGAAAGTTGAATTTACTGGCTTAAATTTTTGCTAATCTCTGCTTACTATTCTATTTCCAAGCATAAGAATTTCCCTTATCCCAATGTTGTTTGACTTTATACTTTTAGGTTCTATTCCTAGATTTGTATTTTCATGTATAATTAAGCAGTAATGCTGATTTTTTACTTCACACATGTGCTATCAGACAGGAAAATTTACAGGTATAAGAGACCTTAGGCATTATCCAGTCCAACTTTTAAACTATACAGTTAATGTGAGATTCTAGATGGTGAAGGAATTGGTTTGAATGTATAGAGTTACACAGGTAGCTCTTAATTTTCATGGAATATTCACAATAAACCAACCTAATTTCCTCACCTAGTCAAAGAGAAGAGAGTTAGACTGATTTGGTCAGTTCCTTGAACTTCAAAATTACATAAACTCTCTGGATTTGAATCTAGCTCTGCCTGACATTTACTCTGTGACCTCGGACAAATTGTCCACCCCTTCAGTATGGTGAGAATAAAATTCTTCATAAACGTGAGAATTAAATGAGTTAATACATAGGAAGTGCTTAGATTAGTACATTGAATATAGTATAATAGGAACTCATTAACATACTGTTAATAATATGTTTAACATTTAATACAAGTTGAACATATTGGTCAGAAGGAGTAAAGAGTCAGATCTGTATTAGTAGCTTTTTTCCTCTCAGTCTTTTGCTCCTCAAAGGTTTAATTCTGGAGCTGTGTTTCTTAAACTTACATAATGAATGCTTATGCACATTTTAAAGAAAATAATTCTATCAGGCTTTTAAGAATATACCTGAAAACCAGTGAGGAACCTGCATTAATTAAATGTTGTCATTTCCATAATAACTTGGTACCAACACAATCAGAAATACAAATGCAAATCTATGTACTTAAGTTAGCAGTAGCCATTGTGAGGTGTTCATTCATTCGATCTAGCATTATTAAAATGCTAATTATAATTTTTAAAATTAATTTTGAGGTTATCATCAAAAAGAAAACACAAATTTAAACTTTTCTTGGCAATACTTCAGCATACCTTGCTGTAAGAACTGTTGCATCAAGCAAAAATAACCCATCTCGTGTACAATGAATCTCTCATTTTATATGTATCCAATACTCTATTATTCCTGTTTGTTTTGATCGGTTGAAATCACTGCAGGGTACTACCAGATCTGACTGCCAATGGTGGTAGCAACTGAAGCATCTTTGGTCAGATCACAGAAGAGCAAGGAAAACCATTGCTGGGACCTGCTCTAGGAATAATGATAAAATTGGTTGTAACCTCTTTATCTTCCTTCTCTATCATCCCAATAAGCTCTCATACCCTTCCTCCCATCTGATAGGTGCTTACATTTCCCAGAAGATTTACTTTTTAATAAAACTGTTCTCAGGCCCTGAAAGACTTTAAGATTTATTAGAATCTCTTAAAGTGGAATTTCCAATACTCTGACAGTTTTAATAACAAGAAATATTGATATATATATTTATATATAATTTTTTATGTTTGTAAAGCAAGACTATGCCCTCTGTAGTAAACTTTGAAAATGCAGTGAAACAATGAAAAAGCATTCTCCACTTATGAAGACAACCAATTATAATATTTTTGTTATATTTCTTAACATATTTGTTTGGCATTTTAAAATATTATTAAAACAAAACTGACCAGTTTTATACTTTATCTTTTTCATTAAACATTATAAATGTCCCTTTCTCATGTTTTTATAAACTATTCTAAACATTATCTTTCATGATTGTTTGCTATAGATTTACTAGGTTATGAGTACTTGTGATGTTCTTTATACATATTGCTAATAACCTTTCAGAAATTTTGTACTATATTAGATTTCAACCTGCATTATATCACTTTATTGCCATATTTTAATTAATTTGTGAAAATGGTGTCCTTAAAAATAGTTTCTAGTTTTCAGATTTTTGCTAGTTAATTTGATTTTCTCTTGTATAAATGTGCTGTTTATATACTTGCTCATTTATCTATTGAAATCATATCTTTCTTAGCAATTTGGTTAAATTCTTTATATAAATTAGTTATTAATCTTTCCTTGGAGATATTTTCCCAGGTGGTTGTTTACTTTGTAGTTTCACTTTTAATGTTCCCTAACATACATAACAGAGAAGGCAATGGCACCCGACTCCAGTACTCTTGCCTGGAAAATCCCATGGACGGAGGAGCCTCATAGGCTCCAGTCCATGGGGTCACTAAGAGTCGGGCACGACTGAGCGACTTCCCTTTCACTTTTCACTTTCATGCATTGGAGAAGGAAATGGCAACCCACTCCAGTATTCTTGCCTGGAGAATCACAGGGACAGAGGAGCCTGGTGGGCTGCTGTCTATGGGGTCGCACAGAGTCGGACACGACTGAAGCGACTTAGCAGCAGCAGCAGCAGCAGCAACATACATAAATCATCTCTGCAGATTTTTCTTTGCTTTTAAACTTAGAAAATCTTGGGGGAAAGTTATTTGAAGATAAGATGGTACTTCTATTGCTTTTCAAACTATTAAGATTTATATTTTTAAAAAAGCTAAACTTGCATTAATCTCTAAGCAGTTTATTAATGAAGGAACAAATGATATCAGAGGTTTGTGTAGAGTCTTCTTAATTGTGATAACAGATAAAGGGAAAATGAGAAAGTAAATCTCGATTATTTACATTTTTATTTTTATTTCGGATGATACAGTAAATGATGTAATATCTAACTGCTTTTAAAAATATCTATAAGACAGGATTGCTAGTATTTAAAATGATATGTCCAACTAGGTAATAGGTTAATATTCAAAACGTTGGGTGTTTTACAAAATAATAATAAAGTTAAATTTTAGAACTTGGTACATTAACGAATACCAACGTTATTAATTCTACTAGGAGTAAAGGCAGAGTAGTCTCCATGTTTGCTTATAAAAACATAATGATCATAAGGAATTAATTGGGGATAATTATATATGAAATATTTTGGATATATATTAATATAGAAATTATTTAAAATATAAAAGCATTATGTCATTTTGTAAGTCTCTTTCTTTCTTTAATTTTGGAAAGAAAAAAGCCAAAGATTCCTTTTGTATATATGTATATAGTACTAAAAGCTATAAATACTATTGATTTGTATCTGATAATTTGTTATAGAAAAGGAAGAATTGGTACTACCATAAATACACTCTATTCTTTGACTGAGTTGTTGAAGCTAATTGTAGGTGATTGGTATTTCATTTTGTTTCTGGTATCATGTTTAGAATCTTATCTTATGACATTTGTTTTAGAGTAATGCTGGCTTGCAATTAATTAAGTACATCTATTACTGTAAACATGGTTAAATAGTACCTGTCCTCAGTTGGTAAATGTCTGCTTGTATGATGATTATGCAGTAACAATCTGGATATAACAACTACAGTATTAAATCTGTGATGATGAGATGGCAACTGTCTTGTTAGTTTAGTATATTATTGGAAGGTTACGTGTTTAATAGGGCTGGGAGAGGACAAAGCAATAGCTTCTTCTTGTTAGAAGTGAAGTGAAGGCTTGTATGAAGATCTCTTACATTTCCTTGAATAATCCCTTAAAAGGTGACCTTTTTTTTCCATCTTTACTTTCAGTTCTTGCTTATACAGTGAAAATAAAGTCAGAAACCAGAAATATGAGTTTAATAGATTCTCATTTTTATATTTACAAGCTGTAAGGTTTTAATCAATAAGTGCCAAATGGAAGAAAGAATTTATATTTTCTTCCAACCTAACCCACTCCAGTGTTCTTGCCTGGAGAATCCCAGGGGCGAGGGAGCCTGGTGGGCTGCCGTCTATGGGGTCACACAGAGTTGGACACTACTGAAGTGACTTAGGAGCAGCAGCAGCAGCATGGCGCTCCTATATTTTCAATATAGTCATCAGAATAACCCTGTAATTCCAGGGAGGATTAATGACTTGTCCAAAGAAGGTCATTCACTCTCAAACAAGTAGAGTCTGCCCTAGTATAGTATAATTTCTGGTTAGTGCTGACTGAGTATGACAAAGAAAGGACAGATTGCTCCACTCTGTAATAATCAGGAAAAGATATGTGAGGATACAACTTGAATTGGACTCTAAATCATGAGTGAATGGGATATCTCTAGAGAGATATTGGCCTTAGGTGGAAAGAAGACTTTTGGAAGATAATTGTTACTGTGTGTTTAAAGACAATAGGGCTTCCCTGGTGGTGGTGGTGGTCAGTCAGTAAGTGGTGTCTGACGCTTTGTGACCCCATGGACTGCAGCATGCCAGGCTTCCCTGTCCTTCACTATATCCTCGAGTTTGCTCAAACTCATGTCTTTTGAGTCAGTGATATCATACAACCATCTCATCCTCTGTCGCCCTCTTCTCCTCCTGCCCTCTATCTTTCTCAGAATCAGGGTCTTTTCCAGTGAGATGACTCTTCACGTGAGGTGACCAAAGTATTAGAGTTTCAGCTTCAGCCTCAGTCCTTCCAATGAATATTCAGGGTTGATTTCCTTTAGGATTGACTGGTTTGATCTCCTTGCTGACCAAGGGACTCTCAAGAGTCTTCTTCAGCACCAGAATTTGAAAACATCAGTTCTTTGGTGCTCAGCCTTCTTTATGGTCCAACTCTCACATCCAGACATGACTACTGGAAAAATCATAGTTTTGACTAGACGGACCTTTGTTGGCAAAGTTATGTCTCTGCTTTTGATATGCCATCTAGGTTTGTCACAGCTTTTCTTCCAAGCAGCAAATGTCTTTTAAATCTCCTGGCTGAAGTCACCAGTGCACTTCCCTGTGGCTCAGTGGTAAATATTCCGCCTGCTAACGCAGGAGATGTGGCTTCAATCTCTGGATCAGGAAGATCCCCTGGAGAAGGATATGACAGCTCTCTCCATCATTCTTGCCTGGGGAATCTCATGGACAGAGGAGCCTAGGGGGTTGCAGTCCATGGGGTTGCAAAGAGTTGGACACAACTTAGTGACTGAACAACAACAAAAGACAAAAGAGAAGATGGTCTCTAGGTTACTTAAGAGTGTGGTCTCGGTTATTGGCATCTCAGTTCTTAGCACAGTACCTGACACCCAGGTGTATGTTTAACAATGTTTAAATGGTATGTTTGTTGAAAACAGTCTAGGAGATGAGAAACATAATTGAGAGTGTATTGCATTGTTGGTGGTAGCAGAATTAAGAGCACTTTACCCAAAGGTGTTAGCCTGGTATGGGAGCTGGAAATGGGCAGGAATGGGGAAAGAAAGAAAGAAAGAAAATGAGCACAAATCAGCTTTTCCTCTGATTTAGATTAATGGGTCAAAAAAAGTAGAACTTTTGATGTCATGAGCAAGGTTGTTGAAAGAGTTAATACCTGATGCCCTTAGCCAGCTTTGAAGGACAAGAGCCTTCTTGAACCATTAAAAGTGAATGTATTAGTCACGCAATTGTGTTTGACTCTGATCCCATGGACTTTAGCCCACCTGGGTCCTCTGTCCGTGGAATTCTCTAGGAAGAGTACTGGAATGGGTAGCCATTTCTTTCTCCAGGGGATTTTCCCAATCCAGGGATCAAACCCTGGTCTCCTGGATCGCAGGCAGATTCTTTACTGTCTGAGCCACCAAGGAAGCATTGAGAGAAGTAGAAAAGATTTGGATTAGCCATTGAAGAAAGGGCAGATATGTTCATAAAAAGAATAGCCATATAGCAAAGCAGCAAGGACCAAGCTGAAATTTAAGAACTATGTTTGAATTATCTTTATTTCACATGGTTTTTCTGTTTTCTTCTCAGAAATCTGATGTGCAGTGCAGAATTCTACCTTACATATACCATTCCAAATCTAACATGCAGTCATATGAGTTTCTGTACTTTTTTCAGGTCATGAGATCCAACCACACATGTATCCCTAGGCCTCTATGCAGGGTTGTAACAGTGCATCAACACAAAATTTTAAAAAATATTCTACCAATCAGTCTTTCAAAAATGCTTTAAAAAGCTTTAGGTCATACAGCTCAAGTCGTAGAGCTGGAAAAACGATTTTGTGGAGAAAGCTAATGGGTTTATTTTTGCAGTTCTAATAATCGTAGTATTTTTAGTAGTTAGGATGTAGAGTTCTGTCTTTCCCATCTAATTATAATGTGCAAGGGCTGATTGCTTGTGCTCTTTGACTACCCTCCTGGCACTAAGAACCATAAACAAAGCTGCAGGCACTAATTACCTCCTTTTCCTAATCTGAATTTTGATGTGCTTTTGAACTAGTAAGTCTTCTAGCATTCTAAGAGGGCTTCCCCTACTATTGGAAAGACTTCTACTTCCCCTGAATTCCAGGAGCAAGATTTTGAATCAAAGTTTTTTCTGGAGAAGTTTTTAATGCTTATTATTTTACAGCAACAGAAATAAATTGGTATGGCTATATTTGTTCTATATATTCAAAGTAGCACTACTTGCATATGAGGAGATAATTATAGACATTTACTCTTAAGATACTCATGAGATGTGTGTGCTTTTTGATAGAGAGTATAATGGAGACAGAGGATTTATTTTGTCTCCTGATTGTCAGATTCTATCCATAACTGATCAATAATGGGATCCTGTATCTCTTTTTGATGTGCTACCTGACTTTCTTGTGGTAACACTAAGAAAGTAGAAACAAAAATTAACTTTGGGTTATGTCAGCTTAAAGGAAGGTGATTCACTGACTGCTAAGAAGTTTTGAAAAATGAAAAATGACAAGGCAGAGTTTATTTATTCCTTCTTGGTTAAAGAACCAGGAAACAATTTTGACTAATGGTATTGTAATGAGTTAAATTTGTTATCTTGAAGCACAGAACTATTGTTTTTCTCCAATCTTGACCGAGAGAACATGATCTCATATAAAAATAAATATAATTTGGTTTATCATTTTTCTTTTAAGAAAATTCAATACATTTAATTTTTTCTTACTCCTTTTTAAAATTATTATTATTAATTATCTGACCTGGGCAGCTCTCTCTACTTCAGGTTCCTTATCCTTTAATGGGGTTATTAACTGACCTATTTAACAGAGCCATTGTGAAGATTAAATAAGATCAAGTCTGTGTAATGATTATTCATAGAATGACTAGAACAGTACCTAACAATTAATGAATATTGGCTGTTGTTTTCAATTAAAGCAGAATGACTTCAACAACACTGACAGGGATAATATTTCTATTCCACCCTTTACTAGGATAGTTACTTAACCTCTTTGTACCTTATTTTCTACATCTGTAACATGGAATAATATCAATGCGTTATATATTTTTGCAAAAATAAATGCATATTAGAGTGCTTAGAACGAACTGGCATTTGTAAGCTTATTACTGTAATTATTTTCAACATTATCACTTTTTGTTGGGAAAAATTTTATAAAAATGCAAGAAAAGTGCTATAAATGTACATAATTCTACATCGTGGCCAAGTAGGGAAATAAAAATAGATACTCTAAAATCACAAGACATGAGGGAAGGAAAAGAATCCAGATTGATAGGAATCTATCCTATCTATTCTCTCTCCCTGTGTACATGTTTACACTATCTGCTTCTATAGTCCTTACTCTCATTCCGGTTCCTAACAGTGTAAAACAGGTGCACACAGGGAGAGAGAACAGATAGGAAAGTTCCTGAAAGTTTTTCCTGCTACTAAAATTCATTTACTTGTTTTACACAACACACATCCAAAATATAATCTTAGACTGTACTTGCCTTGTGGTCTACTATCT
>NW_011495026.1:8928504-8931583 GCF_000754665.1 Bison bison bison | reverse complement strand
AGTATTTATTATACTATACTCTGATTGCTTGGTTAATTGTCCATCTTCCCCTTCAGACTGCAAGTTCTCTGAAGGCAAGAAGCATGTATGTCTTGTTAATCTTTGAAATGATTGTGTCTAGCACATAATAGGTGCTCGATTGTTGTTGTTGTTTAATTGTTCAGTCCTGTCCAACTCTTTATGACCGCATGAACTGCAGCACAGCGGGCTTCCCTGTCCTTCACCATCTCCTGGAGCTTGATCAAACTCATGTCCATTGAGTCAGTAATGCCATTCAATAGTCTTGTCCTCTGTCACCCCCTACGCCTCTTGCCCTCAATCTCCCAGCATCAGGGTCTTTTCCAGTGAATGAATGGGGTCTTCATATCAGGTGACCAAAAAAAGTATTGGCACTTCAGCTTTAGCATCAGTCTTTCCAGTTAATATTTGGGCTTGATTTCCTTTAGGATTAACTGTATTTGATCTCTTTGCAATCCAAGGGATTCTCAAGAGTCTTCTCCAATGCCGTAGTTTAAAAGCACCATTTATTCAGCGCTCAGACTTCTTTATGGTCCAACTTTCATATCCATACATGACTACTGGAAAAACCATAGTTTTGGCTATACAGACCTTGGTAGGCAAAGTAATGTCTCTGCTTTTTAACACACTTTCTAGGTTTGTCACAGCATGGAGGCACTCAGTAAATATTTGCATTTCAAAAATAGGACTTTGCAAGACTAACTTGGATTTTCCCATCAATTTTCCCCCCAATATTTCCCATAAATACGCCTTAAATATTAAATATGTGTGTATTTTACACATATATAAAACTCCTTGACTGTGTATAACAAATGTGCCTTTAATATATATAACATTTTTGTTTCTAAAATTTTTGTCTTAATGTGGAAGTCTCAATACTTATAAATACCAATGCTATTTAACATAATAATGCTTACCACATATTTAGGAAAATGCAGTCTTATTCACCGCATTTATGTCATGTTAATTTTTCTATTATTTCTTTTCTTTCAGAGTCTATTATTCTTTTTGTTTGTAAATCAGCATGCTTGATGCTGCAACCAATGGCTTTTTGCCATGCATTCTTAGTACTTCTTGGAACATTTGGTTTAGGAAGTAGGGTAATTAGTATATAAACATTGTGTAGCAGAACTACTCTAATTAGTGCCTTTTGGCCTGGGTCCAGTGATAAACAAAGTAAGATGCACGTCAGTATTTGTCCTAACAGTTTATAAAAATCCTGTTATGGCGCTGTGGGACAGCATGCACAAGATATATTAAATAATGTGGTTGTTGAGATCATGAGAAAAGGTTCCATCATGTCAGTTTAATAGTCTTCATATAATAAATTAGCTGCCTAACTTTGAAGCTTTTCATTAGTCTTAATTATTCAAAAAATCCTAACATCAAAGTGTAGCTTCCCTGGTGGCTCAGATGGTACAAAATCTGCCTGCAGTGCAGGAGACCCCAGTTTGATCCCTGGATCGGGAAGATCCCCTGGAAAAGGAAATGGCTATCCACTCCTTAATTTTTGCCTGGAGAATTCCATGTACAGAGAAGCCTGGTGGGCTGCAGTCCATGTGGTCACAAAGTGAAGTGAAAGTCCTTTAGTCGTGTCTGACTCTTTGCAACCCCTTGGACTATACAGTCCATGGAATTCTCCAGACCAGAATACTGGAGTGTGTAGCCTTTTCCTTCTCCGGGGAAAGTTCCCAACCCAGGGATCAAACCCAGGTCTCCCACTTTGCAGGCGAATTCTTTACCATCTGAGCCATAAGGGAAGCTCAAGAAGACTGGAGTGGGTCACAAAGAGTCAGACACAAGTGAGCGACTACCACTTTTGTAGTACCCTAATAACTTTCCACATCTTTAGTGAAATGTTGTTTCTTTGAGAAGTTGCTCGTTGTGTCCAACTCTTTGCAACCCCATGGACTGTAGCCTACCAGGCTCCTCCATCCATGGGATTTTCCAGGCAAGAGTACTGGAGTGGGCTGCCATTTCCTTCTCCAGGGGTTCTTGCCGACCCAGGGATAGAACCTGGGTCTCCCACGTTGTAGGCAGACGCTTTACCATATGAGCCACCAGGGAAGCCCTGAAGTTGTTTCTTTAATCTATACCTAAACCAAATTCTTTTTGTTCCTATAGTTTGCTAGCTGAAGAGCATTCATTGATGTAGACCATCAAAATGAAATAGATTTAAAAACCAGGTTTAGAGGCAAAACATTTCTCAGTCACTTTATGGAACCTTCAGCAAATTTCCTTCGGTTCAGTTCACTGTTTCTTAAGTCTCTCACTTCTGATAAGTACTACTTCCTATTTTTGAAGTAGACATGCCCAGAAGACTTTTCTTAATAATATGTTGTCCTGTGAGTCCACATTACTAAAGCTGATATCCACATAGGGACAGATCATTCTTTTCCAACTTTTTGCTAACCAGCTTATATTTTAGAGATACTCCAAGTTTAAAACTGGGGACAGAGTATGAGGTCTCAGTGCTGCTGCTTTTGAATTTCATTTGTGTTCAGACGGTTGGTTGTCAAAAACTTCTTTGTGATTAATTTCCTCGTATGAAACCACTGAAAACAGAAAGTCAGATCAGATCAGATCAGTCGCTCAGTCGTGTCCGACTCTTTGCAACCCCATGAATCACAGCACGCCAGGCCTCCCTATCCATCACCAACTCCCCGAGTTCACTGAGACTCACGTCCTTCGAGTCAGTGATGCCATCCAGCCATCTCATCCTCTGTCGTCCCCTTCTCTTGCCCCCAATCCCTCCCAGCATCAGAGTCTTTTCCAATGAGTCAACTCTTCGCATGAGGTGGCCAAAGTACTGGAGTTTCAGCTTTAGCATCATTCCTTCCAAAGAAATCCCAGGGCTGATCTCCTTCAGAATGGACTGGTTGGATCTCCTTGCAGTCCAAGGGACTCTCAAGAGTCTTCTCCAACACCACAGTTCAAAAGCATCAATTCTTCGGCGCTCAGCCTTCTTCACAGTCCACCTCTCACATCCATACACGACCACAGGAAAAACCATAGCCTTGACTAGACGAACCTTTGTTGGCAAAGTAATGTCCTGTTTTTG
>NW_011495026.1:8926936-8928233 GCF_000754665.1 Bison bison bison | reverse complement strand
TCTGATCTCAGGTGGCCTTGGCCTGTAGCAGCTTGAAGCAGATTTCAGTTCCTGGCCAGAGGTTGAAGTCAGGCCTCAGCAATGAGGGCGTTGAATCCAAACCATGAGACCTGTGGCCAGTGACAAGGTCCTGGCCTGTCAGCTGTGTAGAAATGAATTCCACATAGACATGGTAAGTAGTGAAACATATGTTTTTAGGAAAAGAATGCTTGTGGATAGACACACAGATGGAATCAGAGAGAGTCATGCCCTAGTGGTATCAGTAGTTTGAATCACTTATGTGGGGCATTTCTTCTGGGTTTCCTTTGGCCAATCACCTTGCTTTGCCTGCTTCTGGATCTGTATTTTGTATATCTTAGGGTCCTCCCAGGTGTGTGCATGCATCTCTTAGTCAAGATAGATTCTAGGAAAGAGGCCAATGGATAGTCAGCTTCACTTATTGTGAGGTGATGTCTCCTCTCTTTTGGACCTTCAAGGAGCCTTTCTGCACATGTGCAGTCAAGAAGGTCTCCTTGACTTGAGAATGAGGAATATGTGTTTTTTTTTCTCTCTTATCTAGGCAGGGCTTCTCCTCTCCTCCTGCCATTTTGCAGTGTATCTGTCCACAGGGGACGAACTCTGGCTCCTCAGCCTGGGACTCATCCATCTCCTGCCTCAAACTGGCATACCTCCCCAAGTTGAATGAGTTTTACAAAAAACTTTTTACCAAACTTTAAGGAGTTATACCTCCTGTCTCATGAAGGTTTTTTTTTGTTGTTGTTTGTTTTTAAAGGGAAGAGGGGTTGGGAGAATGGTGCCTGGCTAATTTTGTAAGACTTGTACAACCTTAATTCCAGAAGAATAGTAAAGAAAAGAAAATTATAGGTCCATCTCACAATGACAAGTGTGGGAATTGTAAATAAAATACTTGATTCCTAACTTCCAACAGCAGATTTTCTTTTATATATACTATTTATCTCTGGAGGGTGAAGATGGTTTAATATCAGAAGTATCAATGAAATCTGTTAATAGTGAACAAATATAATAAACAAAAAATGTTACATAATTATCTGAAAAAGCACTTAAAAAATATTTAACTCCAATTTGTGACTAAAGGTCCAAAAAACTAAGAAAAGAAGGAAACTTTACAATCTTGATAAATGTAATATACTAAAACCTATAGCATGGCACCCCACGCCAGTACTCTTGCCTGGAAAATTCCCTGGATGGAGGAGCCTGGTAGGCTGCAGTCCATGGGGTCGTGAAGAGTCTGACACAACTGAGCGACTTCACTTTCACTTTTCACTTTCATGCATTG
>NW_011495026.1:8918097-8926836 GCF_000754665.1 Bison bison bison | reverse complement strand
CGGTGTTCTTGCATGGAGAATCCCAGGGACGGGGGAGCCTGGTGGGCTGCCGTCTATGCGGTCGCACAGAGTCAGACACGACTGAAGCGACTTAGCAGCAGCAGCAGCAAAACCTATAGCAAATATCAAAACTTTAAACAAGCTTAAGATAAAGCAAGACAGATATACCCACTAAGATATATTCTTGATATTGATCTGACTAATTCAAGAAGCACAAGCTGGAATCAAGATTGCCTGGAGAAATATCAATAACCTCAGATATGCAGATGACACCACCCTTATGGCAGAAAGTGAAGAGGAACTAAAGAGCCTCTTGATGAAAGTGAAAGAAGAGAGTGAAAAAGTTGGCTTAAAGCTCAACATTCAGAAAACGAAGATCATTGCATCCGGTCCCATCACTTCATGGGAAATCGATGGGGAAACAGTGGAAACAGTGTCAGACTTTATTTTTGGGGGCTCTAAAATCACTGCAGATGGTGACTGCAGCCATGAAATTAAAAGACACTTACTCCTTGGAAGGAAAATTATGACCAACCTAGATAGCATATTGAAAAGCAGAGACATTACTTTGCCAACAAAGGTCCATCTAGTCAAGGCTATGGTTTTTCCAGTAGTCATGTATGGATGTGAGAGTTGGACTGTGAAGAAGGCTGAGTGCCGAAGAATTGATGCTTTTGAACTGTGGTGTTGGAGAAGACTCTTGAGAGTCGGTTGGACTCTTGAATAAATGAAGAGTTATAACACATTCATTGTGGGGCACATGACAACATAAGATGTCAATTCTCACCAAATGCAATTCTAATTAAAATTACAATGGGGTTTTTTTTGAGAACTTCAATAAAATGACTATGATGAGCAACAAAAAAGTCCAGATATCTAGTAAGTCTATTTGAAATGTATCTGGAAAAAAATTAACTTTTTATTTTTTTAACCAGATTTTAATTTATGTTAATAAAAGCAATTTGAAACAGGCAAAGAAACAGATAATCAGACTAATGAAACAGAGGTGAATACTCAGAAACAGATCCAAAGTGGAGAAGAGGTGTGTTGCTTAGTGGGTTCTTAGAAAGATGGTTTATTAGATGAAAAAGGTGAAGTTGGGTCCCTGCTTCATATCATATGCTATATATGAACTGCGAAGAGAACGAAGACCAGCCTAAAAGTAACAGGTAAAACTATAGAGTTAAAAGAAAATGTTAGAGAGTATCTTTGTGATTGTGGTATGTGAGAGAACTTAAACCCTTTCCTAAAAGCACAGGCTTTCAGGGATAAATTGGTAGCTTTACAATGTCGAAACTAAGGATTTGTGTTCAGTGAATTATAGGGTAAAGCAAAACTAACATTAGAGTTGCAGGTTGGAAGAAGATATCTGCAGTACTAAAGCATGAAAGGAGATAAATATGTGAACTATATGAGAAATGCTTGCAAATTCATATATGTGTGTGTGTGAATGTATAATGTGTATATTTTATATATATATATATACCATATATATGTGTGTATGTATATACTGTATATATATATGTTTTTATAAGGTTATAAGGTTTATATATATTATATATATATAATATATACCGTATATATGTGTGTGTATATATATATAAGCAAAGGTTATTACTAAACAATTCATGGGAAGGAATTCCTGAGCAGCTAAGTGTTTGGAGAGAGATGTTTATTTAACCTTTTAAGTAATTAGAGAAATGCCAATTAAAATATGAGTAGCATACCACTTACCACAGTAACATCTGTGGTAATAGTAACATCTCATATACCACAAGTATGTGAGAAGAAAGTTTTGAAAAATCAGTAGGTAAATCAAAATACAGGTAAAAATTTGGAGTAGTGGGGACAGGTCCTAGCTAATGCTGGGCATCTAGACTGCTGCAGTTGTTGAGCGGGCTTTCTGTAGCTGCGGTGAGCAGGAGCTACTCTCTCTAGTTGGGGTGCTCCGGACTTCTCACAGTGTTTGCATCTCACTGGGGTTTTCTTGTTTGGATCATGGGCTCTGGGGCACCACAGGCTTCAGTAGCTGCAGCACATGGACTCAGTAGTCGCAGCTCCCGGCTCTAGAGCACAGGTCCAGTGGTTGTGGCACACAGGCTTAGTTGCTCCGTAGCGTTTGGCATCTTCCCAGATCAGGGATCAAACCCATGTCTCCTGCATTGGCATTTGGATTCTTCATCACTGAACCACCAGGGAAGCCCCCCTTTTTCTTTATTTACATCATTTTATAGACAGGCAAGGGAAGAAGTATCCTGTGATAGTTCATATGTCACCAAATCTTGTTTTGTCATTTCTGTAATTACTTGAACCTTTATTAACATCATAGGAGTAAGTATAGAACTTTTTAAAGCATTCAAAACCCTGAAATTTGTTTTTAGGGATAATTACTCTTTATTGTATTACCTCTATAAATCCATGGCAGATCCCTATCTTTTATGTCCAATAATAAATAAAATGAATTTTTATTTAAGAAACAAACATACCTCCATTCACATTCTTGAACAAAATCTCAATTGGTGACTTACTCTGGAATTCTGCTTATGAAAATACAACCTATGAAATCTCTGTATTGTGTAAGATCTCTGTTTTCTTAGAGCGAAGTGACATTGTTTCTTATAGAACTTATTCAGACTTCTGAGTTTGATCTCTTGAAGTGTCTGTGTTTCATCTCTAAAAATATTTAGCAAATTCCATTTGTTATATGTAGATAGGATTAAGAAGGAACTGTCTTCTCAAAATTGTGTTGTACATAAATTGTCCAAATTCACACTTTCCTGTAAAGCAGTATTAAGAATGCTAGCTCACAGTCTCTTTGAAACCCATAATATGACTGACATGTTTGCAATAAGGAATGCTAGAAAAATAATACTCCTACAAGCATACGTAATAGTCCTTAATTCCACATGTCCCTCTACTTCTGTTAATACATACACATAGGCTTCCCACAATTGCACTGGTCCATTCCAGATTCTGAAACTCTGTTTACATTAAAATATGAGTAAAAAATGTTTGACCTACCTTTAATCTTATGAAACAGAGGGATCTAATGGACAGTGGTACAATATTATCCCTCTCCTCCCCTCCAACCAGTTTTCCTTCCTAGACATAGTTATGTTTTCTATATCCCCTATACCCTCAGGCCCAAGATTAGAAAGCATGGTAAGAAGCCAAAAAGATTACTTTTAGAGGAACTTTTTTCTAGTTAGCGCACCTTGGGCCTTAAGCAGTTTTTCTTACAGATACTAGCAATCTGGGAGGAGTAAGATGAGAGCAGACAGGTTGCTGCTTCAGCTGAATAATGGAATGTGTTTCTTTGCAAACTCTTCAAATTGTCAACTCACATTCTTTAAGACTGTATTTAATATACCCATATCAGAGACGGAACTTGACACACTTTTCTGTATACGGACCCACACATAATAAATGTCACCCTCTTGCAACTGCTAGAAGAATTAGTGCTTATAGCATTGGACATTCTGTTAAAATCATTAACTTAAGATCATGTTCTGTACAGGGGAAATTTTATCGGAAAGGCTATAAGGTGTTTTGAGCATGTGATTCCAAAGGAAAGGAAAAACTAATAAAGAACTTCTTAGTATAACCATTGATTTAGCGATTTTACAGGCACAGTTTGAAACTAAAGTGATTTTTTTTTTTAAGAATCTTTAGACACTGTGATGGTAAGAGACAGATTTCATATTTATAGAGGTTTGCGTGTGGTACATTTGGCTTTAAAAGTAATTGTGTTTGGCACCGTAGTAGGAAGTCATCTACGGTGATGCTGACATCTAATACCAGGGTTTCTGGTAGCCATGGGCCAGAATTTGGTTTGGTTTTTTTTTTTTTTTTTACTACTAATTTTTTAAGAAAAAGAAAAAAATGTGGAATTTTACCAGTCAGGGGCCAACCCATGCCTCCTCCAGTGATACCATGGGGTTTTAAACACTGGACCACCAGGGTAGTTCTAGGCAGTTTTGAAATTAGTAAAAGCCTTCTTAAAAAGGGGCTCTTACAACATCTTTTAGAAACACTTCCTTCTATCTAACTCAAATGGTTTGGTTTTTTGAGAAGGGGATTATATGTCTATTTAGGCAAGGTCAGTTTGTTCTTTTGGCATTCATACTAAAACTCTCTATTCTGATTCTTAGGTTTTTGTACATAATAGACAAATAGTAAATACTGTGATTCTCCAAACAGAGAAATTCTTGAGAATATAGATGTTTAAAACCTGAAATCAGTTGACCTTAAAACATTTCAGTGTGTTGAAGGAGAAAAGGATATTGTCTTAATTCCCCCTTTACAAAGAAGTTTTGACTACATTTAAAAATTGTGTTTATTACCCGATATACCAGGGGTGTACGGCTGGTATTCTTTTTCTTCCTATGTCTCAGTATCTCTGTTTTTCTTTAAAGCAAGGTCAGCAAACATTTTTTGTAAGGGCCCAGAGAGTAAATACTTTAAGGCTGCATATGGTTTCTTTTGGGGCTTCCCCAGTGGCTTAGCAGTAAAAATCTACTACAATGCCGGAGCGGCAGTAGACCTGGGTTCGATCCCCGGGTCGGGAAGGTCCCCTGGAGTAGGGCATGGCAACCCACTCCAGTAGTCTTGTCTGGAGAATCCCACGGATAGAGGAACCTGGCAGGCTATAGTCCATAGAGTTGCAAAGAGTCGAATATGACTGAGGTGACTTAGCATGGCAGCATGGTCTCTCTTGCGTCTCTCCTAGTTCCACTGTCCTTTTCCCCATCTCTCTCCTAATCTCTGTTACAACCTTTTAAAACTGTCAAAACCGTTGTTACCTTGAGTGGCCTATGAAAATAGATTTGATCCCATTTTAGTTGAGTCCTCAGGTCTAGACCCAGTTGTGTCCCACACGCACTTGTGATTGTTGGCAGTTGGTATGATTGGCTTCTCTTACCTTTTTATGAATATAACCTAATAGTGTTTTCCAACTTGCAGAATCTGTGAAATGCCTATACACTTGCTTTTGTTCTTTCATTTTAGATACACAGTTTATTAATTGCAGAAAAGTTTGGTTGTGTTTCAATTAAATTTCATAATGCTTAGATTAGAATTATCTAGAGCCAAGCCATCTGGCATGTGAACTCAAGTGTCAGAAATTCTGAATTTGAATCTTTTTTTTTTTTTTCCACCACTTATTAGGCTCTTGTGGTCTCAAGCAAGCCACCAAACCACTCTGACTTTCAATTTCCTCTTCATCAAATTTAGGAAATGACAGCAACTCTGCCAGCCTCTTAAAGCTGCTTAATTTTCTAACTGAAATGTAGATACTGAAAATGCTTTGTAAACTACAAAACATAAAATCATCAGTATGTATCATTCTTTTAAGCTCCATGCTTTATAACTGTGAATTTCCCCTTATAAACTTTATTATAGAAAAATATTTTTTCTTAAAACTACTAGCTTAAATGACATTAGCCAAAAGGACCAATAAAGTCTTCTCATTTTAACATCTGGAAAATGACTAGTCAAGGCAGCAGTAGCTTTTCATAGTATCAGATGCTCTCGAGTATGGATACGGCAGTTTCTAATATAGTGCCTTGCACATAGTAGCCACTCAAACACTTGCTAACTTTCTGTAGGACCTTAGTCGGCAAAGGCATCAGATGGTCCTATTTCCCTTTCAGCTGTAAATAATTACATTTTTATACTTACAATAGTAAACTTTGGGCCCTCCTTCTTTCATAGTTGTTGTTAAAGAAATTCTTCACAGATGTTTGCTCCATTCCCTCAATGATTCTCTTTTTCTATTTTCCTTCTTCTAGGATAGGAGAATGAAAAGAAAAATATTCCCTGAGACTGGATAGGTTTTGTCTAATTGAAAGGGAGTTAATTCCAAGTTTACTTTTTTTCCTTAACCCCCTCCCATCAGTTATTTTCATCAAAAGGCTCTTTAAACCAATTTTCAAGTAATAAAATCTATGCCTTGATTAATGAAAGTTGATCTGGGTGGAGGCAGGTGGGAAGGAGACTCCCTAGAAATCTGAGATGGATTTCTCAGACTTATTTGGTTTTGTGTTATATATACCCTACAGGGAAAGAAACCAAAGTAACCTAGTGCAGTAACCCCCAAACCTGGCTATACATCAGAATCACTAGAGAAACTCCTGGCCCTGTCTTAGACTTACTGAAGTAGAATCTTTGAGAGGGTCAGGCCTAGGAATCCGTAGAATCCTGAATCTTTTAAAAAGATACAGCCAGGTTTGAAAACCAGTGGAGTAGTTACTACTGTGGTCTGTAGAGTAGTAAGACAGATGTAAGTTTAAACTCTGGCTCTATTATTTATACTTCTTATATGAATTTGAGCAAATTAATCTCTCCAATAAAGTAAAGATAATAAAATTATATTTCATAGACATTTTCAAGGATTAGCATGAGATAATTTAGCATTTAAGTGCTTGGTACATAGCACTTAGTAAATTGTTTATCATTGTTTATGACTATCTCACTGTTTTTCTGACAAATACTGTATTCCTTGGGAAAAAAGGTTAAACCGAAGTTAAATTTTGAATATAATCTTATATGAATAGAATCACAAATTAAATTAGTCATGCCACATGTGACTTTTTTACATCTCATTAATAGAAATATATATTCACTCTGAAGTTTTCTTTTGAAAACTTGATACTTTTTACAGCAGTAATTCATACATGTTGCTAATAGGCCAAGTGGACAAGTCATGTCTATTTGGTGACATTTCTATTTAGAATTCAACCCAATGCAGTAAAAAAATATTGAAAAGAAAGAATGCAAAGTAATTTTGTGTTCACTGCTTGATTTTCATTAGGCTCAACCTGATTTTTTTTTTTTTTTCTAAGACCATAGTCACAACTGAGCCTGGGGATGCTGGTGCATACAAGACTATGATACAAACATGGCAATTTTAGCAAATATTTACTTTTCTTTAAAAATATGAGTTTAAGTACTATACCAGAAAGAAATGATATCAGTATTTTATATGTGCTGAAATAACTATCTGTACAGACTGCTATACAGATACTGTAACATCCTAAATATTATGAGATTCTTTAAAAATATTTATCCTTTATGTTTGTTTATATGTAAAATAAAAATAAGTCTTATGAAATGTAAGAGCGCTTCATCCGGTACTTCTCATATCATGCTAAGTATTGTATTACTATTTTAAAAGCTGATTTGCCCCATAGTTTAGATATGTTCCCTGCTGGCTCAGAGGTTAAAGCGTATGCCTCCAATGCAGGAGACCCAGGTTCGATCCTTGGGTTGGGAAGATACCCTGGAGAAGGAAATGGCAACCCACTCCAGTATTCTTACCTGGAGAATCCCATGGACGGAGGAGCCTGGTAGGCCACAGTCCATGGGGTTGCAAAGAGTTGGACA
The DNA here is from genome assembly GCF_000754665.1 of Bison bison bison. Lineage (NCBI taxonomy): Eukaryota > Metazoa > Chordata > Mammalia > Artiodactyla > Bovidae > Bison > Bison bison. The sequence continues at coordinate 8,919,453 of NW_011495026.1, read as the reverse complement.
CGACTGAGTGGCTTCACTTTCATTTTCACTTTGGATGTGTTGTATGAAACACTGAACAGCTACCACAGTTATGTATTGCTGAGAATAACCCTTCCAGTAAGGTCTAGGGTAGCCATTTCTGAAGTGACAGTGAGCAATGAAAAGTCATCATTTAAAATAGCCTATTATGTTGGTTCTTTGGTTAGAATGAAATTCCCAGTAATAGCCATGTAAATTATAGCATTGTATTGATAAGCTGAATTTGGCCAAGTTTTGGCCAAATCCCCAAGATGGATTCTTAGAGAGTATTTATTATTAAACATTGAAAGTCACAAATTCATGATGAGTATAATGCCAAAATTTCCATAGATTTTAGTAATTAATAGCATAGTTTTCTAAGAATCCTGATATAAGGATTATTTTGGTGACAGATCATTCATGCATTTCTGTTTTACTGACAGCAGTACGACTGAACCTGGTAATGTATTGATTCATCTTAGGTGGATATTATGACTCCTGAATGATTAACGTAAGGGATGATTTTGGCATAAGCAATGGAGAAGTTGGGTAGAAATTATTAACAATAGAAGTTTTAACTTCTTCAAAATAGTGGCTTTTCAGAATATGAGGCAGTTTTTCATTATTGTGGCCTGCCTTATGTAGCTTTTAAAGTGAAGTGGAAGATAAGGTGTCTATATGTGAGTGGATTTATCTCTGGTCTTTCTATTTTGTTCCGTTGATCTATATTTCTGTCTTTGTGCCAGTACCATACTGTCTTGATAACTGTGGCTTTGTAGTAGAGCCTGAAGTCAGATAGGTTGATTCCTCCAGTTCCATTCTTCTTTCTCAAGATAGCTTTGGCTATTCGAGGTTTTTTGTATTTCCATACAAATTGTGAAATTATTTGTTCTAGCTCTGTGAAGAATACGGTTGGTAACTTGATAAGGATTGCATTGAATCTATAAATTGCTTTGGGTAGTATACTCATTTTCACTATATTGATTCTTCCAATCCATGAACATGGTATATTTCTCCATCTATTAGTGTCCTCTTTGATTTCTTTCACCAGTGTTTTATAGTTTTCTATATATAGGTCTTTAGTTTCTTTAGGTAGATATATTCCTAAGTATTTTATTCTTTCTGTTGCAATGGTGAATGGAATTGTTTCCTTAATTTCTCTTTCTGTTTTCTCATTATTCGTGTATAGGAATGCAAGGGATTTCTGTGTGTTGATTTTATATCCTGCAACTTTACTATAATCATTGATTAGTTCTAGTAATTTTCTGGTGGAGTCTTTAGGGTTTTCTATGTAGAGGATCATGTCATCTGCAAATAGTGAGAGTTTTACTTCTTCTTTTCCAATTTGTATTCCTTTTA
>NW_011495026.1:8917245-8917658 GCF_000754665.1 Bison bison bison | reverse complement strand
CCACTTGTAAAAGAATGAAACTAGAACACTTTCTAACACCATACACAAAAATAAACTCAAAATGGATTAAAGATCTAAATGTAAGACCAGAAACTATAAAACTCCTAGAGGAGAACATAGGCAAAACACTCTCCGACATACATCACAGCAGGATCCTCTATGACCCACCTCCCAGAATATTGGAAATAAAAGCAAAAATAAACAAATAGGACCTAATTAAACTTAAAAGCTTCTGCACAACAAAGGAAACTATTAGCAAGGTGAAAAGACAGCCTTCAGAATGGGAGAAAATAATAGCAAATGAAGCAACTGACAGTCAACTAATCTCAAAAATATACAAGCAACTCCTCCAGCTCAACTCCAGAAAAATAAATGACCCAATCAAAAAATGGGCCAAAGATCTAAATAGACAT
>NW_011495026.1:8916545-8917145 GCF_000754665.1 Bison bison bison | reverse complement strand
GAGAATCCCATGGACAGAGGAGCCTGGCAGGCTACAGTCCATGGGGTCGCAAGAGTCAGACACAACTTAGTGACTAAACCACCACCACCATACCTAAAAATTGTATCATTTGTACCATTTATATCTAAACTAAAATAATTCTTCAGAACTCTATGCCCTAGAGAAAAAGAGACTGAACTCTAGTCTTTAAATTTATGCTTCTGGATTTTAAGAAAAAAGGAAGGAAATAAAATTACTATTTTATTCTTAATATTTTATTTTATTTCCTATTGTTAAATATATACAGCACAGTATTATATAGTGCATATAAATTTAATAATCTATATTTAGGGGGATTGCATATTCTAGTATCTGTTCCTTAATAGAATAAGTACATTCCTAAAAAATTTGCTCTACAACAACTTTCTATTTATTATATTCCCTGTGGCTCAGACAGTAAAGTGTCTGCCTTTACTGGGAGATACTAGTTCGATCAAACTGGAGACCCAGGTTCGATCCCTGGTCAGGAAGATCCTCTGGGGAAGGAAATGGCAACCCACTCCAGTACTCTTGCCTGGAAAATCCCATGGACAGAGGAACCTGGTAGGCTGCAGTCCATGG
>NW_011495026.1:8907981-8916445 GCF_000754665.1 Bison bison bison | reverse complement strand
ATATACAAGCAACTCCTCCAGCTCAACTCCAGAAAAATAAATGACCCAATCAAAAAATGGGCCAAAGATCTAAATAGACATTTCTCCAAAGAAGACATACAGATGGCTAACAAACACATGAAAAGATGCTCAACATCACTCATTATCAGAGAAATGCAAATCAAAACCACTATGAGGTACCATTTCACGCCAGTCAAAATGGCTGCGATCCAAAAGTCTGCAAGCAATAAATGCTGGAGAGGGTGTGGAGAAAAGGGAACCCTATTACACTGTTGGTGGGAATGCAAACTAGTACAGCCACTCTGGAGAACAGTGTGGAGATTCCTTAAAAAACTGGAAATAGAACTGCCTTATGATCCAGCAATCCCACTGCTGGGCATACACACTGAGGAAACCGGAAGGGAAAGAGACACGTGTACCCCAATGTTCATCGCAGCACTGTTTATAATAGCCAGAACATGGAAGCAACCTAGATGCCCATCAGCAGATGAATGGATAAGAAAGTCGTGGTACATACACACAATGGAGTATTATTCAGCCATTAAAAAGAATACATTTGAATCAGTTCTAATGAGGTAGATGAAACTGGAGCCTATTATACAGAGTGAAGTAAGCCAGAAAGAAAAACACCAATGCAGTATACAAATGCATATATATGGAATTTAGAAAGATGGTAACAATAACCCTGTGTACAAGACAGCAAAAGAGACACTGATGTATAGAGCAGTCTTATGGACTCTGTGGGAGAGGGAGAGGGTGGGAAGATTTGGGAGAATGACATTGAAACATGTATAATATCATGTATGAAACGAGTCGCCAGTCCAGGTTTGATGCACGATACTGGATGCTTGGGGCTGGTGCACTGGGATGACCCAGTGGGATGGTATGGGGAGGGAGGAGGGTTCAGGATGGGGAACACATGTATACCTGTGGCAGATTCATTTCAGTATTTGGCAAAACCAATACAATATTGTAAAGTTTAAAAATAAAATAAAAAAGTAGAAACAACAACAACAACAAAAATAAAGTGAAGTGGAGTCACTCAGTTATGTCTGACTCTGCAACCCCATGGACTGTACCCTACCTGGTTTCTGTGTGCATGGGATTTTCCAGGCAAGAATACTGTAGTGGGTTGCCATTCCCTTCTCCAGGAGATCTTCCTGACCCAGGGCTTGAACTTGGGTCTCCCGCATTGTAGGCAGACACTTTACTGTCGGAGCCACCAGGGAAGTCCCTTTTTTAGGTAGCTTTTAGAGTTTAGTACACAGCTATTAATATAACCTATTCTAATAGAATTGGTAGACCTGTGAAACCTGGATGCCTTATGTTCTTAAAAAGTAATGGGTTCTTCTAATATGTAAGGTTTAGTTTGCTAAAATCTAATAACCTTGTAAAAGATAACATTTTTTGTTTGAATTCTAGTTCGTCTAATCAAATGCTTTCAATCATGGCTTGTAGTTTTCCTGAAAAGTATTTGCCATTAGTATCATACAGGAAAATAATGAAAACTATATTCCTGAACATATTTGTTGTTTGGGATGTGAGGTATAAACCTCTAGGGATGTGCCTGAGAAGATACCTTAATCATAAGGAGAGTACCATATGCTGTTCTTTGGCCTTTCAAAGAATGAATGTACATTCAAAGGTGCTCTGGCATGTGAAAGAAGTGTGAGGCAGGCCGAACTCCCTAAAAGACTACACTCATTGCAGTGCTTCCTAGACACTGCTTTTTGAGGAAAGGAAAAAGGAAGTGTTTCATATGAAGGAAAAGACTTGGGAAGAAGAAACATCCATGATTTTCTGAGTGCCTCTTCTGTTTTCATTGCTTTTTAAATAAGAAGAAGGCAAATACATGTAAATGACCAAAAATACAAATGACCACAAGAGAGGAGTCAGGGTTCAGTCTACTTTGTTTTTACATCCGTTTTTTTTCTGGCGTGCATTTGTGTTTACAGTGTTCTCTGAAACAAACCTCCCATAATCACTTTTTTGGTAACTTCTTTACCAGTCGTTGTCTCACTTTTATGAAGTGGTTTGCATTAATTTGCATTTATAATCATTCCCTAAAATCATTCTAGAATGATTGAAACCACTTATAAAAAAGAAAATATTGAGGATATCTGTTGGTTTAGGGTGTTACTTATGATTGCTGAATTTTGCTTTTGACCAAGAGTGTATTGACATTTACATTCAGAAATACATCATTTTCTTTTTGTAATTAGAATACATATGGAGATAATAGTCTTTATTAATAATATTAATAAATATTTTTAATATTAATACATATTATTTTGAATATTTCTCTTTGAAGCTTAGAAAATTTTGGCATCAAAGGTAGATTTATTGCTGATTATACCTAATAATAAGGGATCTTCCTTCATAGCTCATTTGGTAAAGAATCTGCCTGAAAGGCAGGAGACCCAGGTTCGATCCCTGAGTCGGGAAGATCCCCTGGAGAAGGAAATGGCAACCCACTCCAGTATTCTTGCCTGGAAAATCCCATGGACAGAGGAACCTGGTAGGCTGCAGTCCATGGGGTCGCAAAGAGTCGGACAGGACTGAATGACTTCACTTTCTCTTTCTTCCCAGAGATTTCCATTATAATATTAAAATTGTAAACCACTTTTTCTAGTTCTGACATTAACTATCGTAAAATCACATTTGTTTTTAAACATCTATATTCTTAAAAGCAATAGTTCTCCCATAAGATATTAACAGTGTTGAAATATTAATAGCATTTTTTCAGTGTACTCAAGACCACAGTCTTTGGCAGATTGTCATTCTCGTCTTTCTTCACAAACCGTTCTCCAGTCATGGACAATCATATGAGCTTTAGTGATTAGGCTACGCTGATGGCTGGTGTGGAACTGCACTGCCACTTCAAATGTTGTCTCCACGTTAACAGTGTTTTTTCATCTTAGCCATTTACCTTCTTTAAACCTTACTATCTTCTCCAAAAGTCTTGATTTAGACATCTTTTAACACGTTGATCTTAAAAAATAATTCTGTTTTAATAGAGTATCTATTACATATGAATCATAAAAGCATCATTTTATAGGTAGGCATCCTAATAGTCATAAATGTTGTATTGGGCCCCAGAATTCTGTAATCAGTTCTTGTTCTATAATGTTGAGGCAATTGACAAGTTCCAAAAACGTGAGTTTTAACAAGTGAATTTACATTCATTATTCCTAAAGATATGTCCTTCTTATAGTACTAAGTGTATGAGATAATTTCTTTGAAATATCATGAACCAACTACATTTGGTAGTTAAGGCTGTCACAATCTATGTCAGCCTTCTTCCCTGGGTTACATTTTCCCTTATCTCCAAGGACTTTTGTTTGGAATTTTTATCTTTGGCCTCAAGAAACATGGTGTTGGTTCAGGTTAACTCAGCGCCCAAGCACACCTGGGTGGTAAGCAGTTGGAGAAAGATTAAGAAATGATGGGGCTATCATATAAACACTTCTCCAATCCCTCTTTATATGAAAAAAAAAATGTCTTTTATTTGTCTTCCTAGTGGTTTCATTGTGACCCACATAATATGTGAAAAAGAGAACATCATTTAGATGATAGAAATAAAACATTCAGAGGCAAAGAGTTGAAATTGCTTATCATTCCCCAACTTTTCTTTGAGCACCATCCTGTGTTAAACCAGATTAATGTAAACTAGCAGAAAAGTAATATTAAATATGAGTATATGTGAATTTTCTTGGCCAGGCTTGTTTATTGGCTTCTTGATATAATTCCTGAATTTCAGAATCCAGACCTCAGCATGTACTTTAGATGAATGTTTTTAAAAATTTGAAATACAGAGAATATTATTATATACTTGGTTACTGGATGTTAAAGTTCTGAAATACATCTATATATAACATATTCTCTCCATTTTAATAATTCACCATGTAGGGAGGTATCTTAAGACCTTAAAGAAAGACTAGATCGGAGTTAAACCCTATACTTCCAATCCTTTGGTTCAGAAGAGTAGTTGCATACATATTTTCTTGCTTTTGTACATTTTGTATTCCCTTAATGGAATTCCTGCCTGCTGACAAGCTCTAGCTTATTCTGTAAAGCTTAGTACAGGTGTCATATGCCCTAAGGCAACTTCCTGACCTTCCCACACTTAATCAAGTTGTTGTTTGCCTCCTTTGCACTCTCATCACTTTATGCACTCTTACTGGAGCACTCTTTCTCAGTCACTAGGATCTAAATTTCTTGAGGGCAGAGACCAGATCTAATTATCTTTGTTTCTATTTAACCTGTATACAGTAGTTTATACCTAGTGTATGCTTAGTATGTGATTACTAAATACAAAGATAAATGACCATGGTAGGAATCATTGACTCAATGAATCCAGTTATACCCTGAGCTCAGGAACACATGTTCCATCCTTAATATGTATATTTTAGGTGATTATCAATCTGTGAGCATTATTGGGTATACAATATCCATATTTACCCATAGGTTAATAGAGTGGCTAAAGAAAAAAATTGTAGATAATTATCAACAAATACAACTATTTCTACTATGAGCAAGGCATTATGCCAAAGTTAGTTATGGGTTCTCTGTTATAGAAAAACTTTAACTTAGGTAGCAAGACATAAGCATATGAAAAGTGGTTATTGTATTGGTTTTGCCACACATCAACATGAATCTGCCACGTGTGTACACGTATTGTAAAGTGATTAGCCTCTAATTAAAATAAATAAATGTAATTTTTTTTAAAAAGTGGTTATATGCCTCTGCAGTTTTCAACATTAGTTCAAAATACAAGAGGTCATAAGAGATGCCAAATGATTTTACAGATCAGTTTAAAACCAGGAGAAGAACTACTGTATTGATTCCTGGTCATCTTAATGGTATGACAACTAACAAATCACCGTTCTCCATTTTAGGCAGCAGAAGTGCTGTACTGCAAAAATAACTAAAATTTGATATGGATTGTTTCACTAAAGCGGTGGTTTTCAACCAGAGGTGATTTTTCCCTCTGAGAGACATTTGACAGCATCCAGAAACATTTTTGTTTGTGGTCTGTGTGCTGTGCTGTGCTTAGTCACTCAGTCCTGTCTGACTCTTTGAGACCTCATGGACTGTAGCCCACCAGGCTCCTCTGTCCATGGGGATTCTCCAGGCAAGAATACTGGAGTGGATTGCCATGCCCTCCTCCAGGGGATCTTCCCAACCCAGGGACTGAACCCAGGTCTCCCTCATTGCAGAAGGATTCTTTACCATCTGAGCCACCAGGGAAGCTGTGTAGAGACCAGGGATAGTGCTAAACATTCTGTGATGCACAGGATCGTTCCCCCATGACAAAGAATACTGTGGACCAAAATGTTAGCATGGCTGCGATTGAGAAACCCTGCTCAGTGGTGCAGTATAAAAACTCTTTTGTATTTTCCTTTCCTTTTACAGGAAATTTTATTCATCTGTAATTATTTCTATTTTGTTCATTGTTTATCATCTGCTCAGTTGTAAGTTTACCACAAGTGAGACCAGGAGCATACCCCCAGGGAACAGACCACACCGTAATTCAGTTCCTCATAAGTTGTTTCCTAAAAGAGCCTCCTTTTCTTTCTGCTAGAACCCTTCGGATGCCTTTTTTTTTTTTTGTAAGGCTTTTCCAGCCCATACTAACACCAGAAGTCTCCAACTTACACAGATCATATTCAGACCGAGTTTATAACCACAAGGTAGAAGTGCCCACAAATACTAAGATAGACTCTCCAAGGTGGCCATACCCTGAACAAGCTTTCTGCCACTATTTTTTTCTCTCTAGTTTTTCTCTCACTTTGACAACTGCTTCAGCCTTCATTCCTGATCTCTGCCTTCCCTTTGCCTGTGCTGACTTGTTGCCTGGATTGCTTCTGTGAGTTTGATCTGGACTAATTTTAATCTTAGCCATTTGCTAAGATCGGTTGAATATTGGAAATGCCCTCTTCCTAGGCAGCAGTCCCAGGATATTGTAACAATACTGTGATTATTCTCTTTTTTCAGAAATGCACACTGGTTTAAATGTTTAAGAGATGGGGAAGACAAGGTCTTGATGATGTGCACACCAACGTAACAGCTGAAGTGGTGGCTATATATCTCTGCTTCAGTAATAGCACTCTTGGCATTAATCCACTATCCAAATGAATTCCAGAAAAGTATGTGTCACATTTTGTTTCACCAGCTTTCCATCTCAGCAGTAAAGATGAAGGCAAAAAACAAAGCAGTGTGCTTTATGTATCTAACCTCATCTAATTTCATAGTCATGGCCAGATTTCACAGAGATGAATAGAGGACTTTGAGGTATCAGTTTTCTTGTTAGATTTCCATCTTTGCTGTGTATGTTTAATAGAGCCAGCAGAATGAGAAAGGGTCTGAAGGGTACCTCTGTCTTTGCTTCCTCCTCCAGTGAAAGCACTTCCTGTCATAGATAGTGGACAAGGGTTAATAAAAGCAGTATTCACAGGAGTAAAAGAATAGCTATGCATGAAGGAAATCAGGTGTTACTGTAGGTGTGTTTATCAGAATTCTAACTTCTGTACTATGTAGTAGTGTTTGGAACATTTGTTGTTCATGTTTTATAGAATACCTGATTTCATTGTGTAATAAGAATGTTAATACGCCAGTTTATAGATGAACACTGCTTCAGGTTTCAAGATCCGTGCTTACACCTAGGTGTCAACCCTTTCACTGTGATGCTACAGAGGAGCTCCGTCTGTCACCTGAAAGCTGTCTGAAAGAGTTGTTGTTCAGTCACTCAGTCGTGTCCGACTCTTTGCGACCCCATGGACATGCCAAGCCTCCCTGTCCTTCACCATCTCCCAAAGCTTGCTCAAACTCATGTCCATTGAGTTGGTGATGCCATCCAACCATCTCGTCCTCTGTTATCCCCTTCTCCTCCTGCCTTCAATCTTTCCCAGCATCAGGGTCTTTTCCAATGAGTTGGCTCTTCATATCAGGTGGCCAAAAGATTGGAGCTTCAGCTTCAGCATCAGTCTTTCCAATGAATATTCAGTATTGATTTCCTTTAGGATGACTGGTTTGATCTCCTTGCTAGCCAAGGGACTCTCAAGAGTCTTCTTCAGCACAACAGTTCAAAAGCATTGATTCTTCAGTGCTCAGCTTTCTTTATGGTCCAACTCACACATCCATACATGACTACTGAAAACAACCGTAGCTTTGACTAGAGAGACCTTTGTCAGATCTTGTCTCAAAGAGTACAGAGGTTGAAAAAATTGCTCCCATGTAAAACTTTACAGAGATGTCACTTTCTGCCTATAAATGCCCTCATCTTGCTATCTAGGAAGCACCTTTCATGGACTGCTACCTTCTGGTAGATACGTATCAACCACATGCAATTTGACAGAAAAATTCACAAAAGTTAAGATATGAGGATACTGTTTTCAGTTAGTCATTTAAAAGTGAAATTACAATTTGATTCATACAAGTGATATAGACCCTGTCACTAGATATTTTTGTCAAGTATTACCAGCAACACAATGTGTCACTTCTTTGAGAAGTGACCTTTGGGTAAAGGAGCTGATCATAGCCTCCTCAACTCATCCGGGGCTCTTTTTTTCTTTCAGAACTCCCTGGAGGCAGAAGGTTCCAATGTACCTACTGTACCAGGCAGTAAGCTGACAGAAAAGGTTTCACCCCTAAAGGGAGCCTGCAGTTGGCTCATGTGACTAAGCCTCTTAATGAGTCAGCTCTTTGCATCAGGTGGCCAAAGTATTTGAGTTTTGTCTTCAACATCAGTCCTTCGAATGAACACCCAGGACTAATCTCCTTTAAGATGGACTGGTTGGATCTCCTTGCAGTCCAAGGGACTCTCAAGAGTCTTCTCCAACACCACAGTTCAAAAGTATCAATTCTTCAGCACTCAGCTTTCTTTATAGTCCAACTCTCACATCCATACATGACCACTGGAAAAAACATAGCCTTGACCAGACGGACCTTTGTTGGCAAAGTAATGTCTCTGCTTTTTAATAATGCTGTCTAGGTTGGTCATAACTTTTCTTCCAAAGAGTAAGTGTCTTTTAATTTCATGGCTGCAATCACCATCTGCAGTGATTTTGGAGCCCCCAAAAATAGTCAGCCACTGTTTCCACTGCTTCCCTATCTATTTGCCATGAAGTGATGGGACCAGATACCATGATCTTAGATTTCTGAATGTTGAGCTGTAAGCCAACTTTTTCACTCTCCACTTTCACTTTCATCAAGAGGCTTTTGAGTTCCTCTTCACTTTCTACCATAAGGGTGGTGTCATCTGCATATCTGAGGTTATTGATATTTCTCCCGGCAATCTTGATTCCAGCTTGTGTTTCTTCCAGTCCAGCGTTTCTCATGATGTACTCTGCATATAAGTTAAATAAGCAGGGTGATAATATACAGCCTTGACAAACTCCTTTTCCTATTTGGAACCAGTCTGTTGTTCCATGTCCAGTTCTAACTGTTGCTTCCTGACCTGCAT
>NW_011495026.1:8899423-8907691 GCF_000754665.1 Bison bison bison | reverse complement strand
AGATGTTGGCAATTTGATCTCTGGTTCCTCTGCCTTTTCTAAAACCAGTTTGAACATCTGGAAGTTCACAGTTCACATATTGCTGCTTGGAGAATTTTGAGCATTACTTTACTAGCATGTAAAATGAGTGCAATTGTGCGGTAGTTTGAGTATTCTTTGGCATTGCCTTTCTTTGGGGTTGGAATGAAAACTGACCTTTTCCAGGCCTGTGGCCACTGCTGAGTTTTCCAAATTTGCTGGCATATTGAGTGCAGCACTTTCACAGCATCATCTTTCAGGATTTGGAATAGCTCCACTGGAATTCCATCACCTCCACTAGCTTTGTTCGTAGTGATGCTTTCTAAGGCCCACTTGACTTCACATTCCAGGATGTCTGGCTCTAGGTCAGTGATCACACCATCGTGATTATCTGGGTCATGAAGATCTTTTTTGTACAGTTCTTCTGTGTATTCTTGCCACCTCTTCTTAATATCTTCTGCTTCTGTTAGGTCCATACCATTTCTGTCCTTTATCGAGCCCATCTTTGCATGAAATGTTCCCTTGGTATCTGTAATTTTCTTGATGAGATCTCTAGACCTTCCCATTCTATTGTTTTCCTCTGTTTCTTTGCATTGGTCACTGAGGAAGGCTTTCTTATCTCTCCTTGGTATTGTTTGGAACTCTGCATTCAAACGGGTATATCTTTCCTTTTCTCCTTTGTTTTTTGCTTGTCTTCTTTTAACAGCTATTTGTAAGGCCTCCTCAGACAGCCATTTTGCATTTTGGCATTTCTTTTTCTTGGGGATGGTCTTGATGCCTGTTTATGTTTTATATGGTCTTTTATTATAAGGGATTTTTTTCACTTTAATGTAACTTAGTTTATCAATCTTTTCCTTTTTGTGTTATGTCTTCTTGAAGAAATCCTTCTGTGTACCCAAAATCATATTTTTTAATGAAATTCTCTCAAGTTTTACTTTTTATATTTGGGCTTTTGATCAATCTGGCATTTTTGATGTAATAATCAGTGCTGCAATGAATATAGTCATGCATCCCCTCATGTAGATATACACTGTCCAACATAGAGACTACTAGTCACCTAACTATTTAAATTGATTAAAATTAAAGAAAAATTTTTAAGTTCCGTTCTTCATTCTCACAGTAGCCACATCTCAAGTGCTCAGTAGTCCTTTGTGGCTGATGACCACGCTATTGGAGAGCACACTTACACAATACCTCAACACTGCAGTAAGTGGTTCTTTGCTCTTCAGGTCTTTACCAATACTCTCTTCTTAGTGGGTTTTAATTTTCTTTTTTTAATTTATTCTTGCTTGCACTGGGTCTTCATTGCTGCATGCAGGCTTTCTCTAGTTGTGTGCAGGAGCTACTCTCTGTTGCAGTATGTGAGCGTCTCATTGCAGTAGCTTCTCTTGTTGTGAAGCACAGACTCTAGGCATGCAGGCTCAGTAGTCGTGGTACATGGGCTTAGTTGCTGTGCGGCGTTTGGGGTAGGGATCGAACTAGTGTCCACTGCATTGGCAGGCAGATTCTGGTCCATACGGTACCATCAGGGAAGCCTTTGGTGGGTTTTGATTCCAGTTTCTGGCCTCCTGAACATAAGCATGTTGAAAAGGCAGCTGGTTTTTTATCTATCAATAGCTTCTTCCAGGAATTAAAGCTGCTCCCAAGTGAAAAGCTACGCTAAATACAGGTCTTATCTCTATAGTCCTCCTTCCACATCTTGGCTTTGTTATTACTTTTTAGTTCTCTAATTGCTTCAGCTAGATATTTTTCTCCAATTTTTCTAGTTATTCTGAACAGGAGAGTTTCTTCAAATGACCTAGACTCCCATTAGTAAGAATGCAGCTACCCAGTGTTCAAGCTTACATTTCTTAACTAAAATTTGTTCATTTATATATAAAGGTTTGATTCTTTTAGCCTTAATTTTGAGCTCATGCTATTTAAATTAAATATATTTTCTTTTTAAGTCAATATATTTTTCTTCCCAAATCCAGATTGGGATTTACCTAATCTACCTTTGATTAGGTCTGTTAAGTAAATAACCTAGTCCATTTAAAGTTATACCATATTTGGTATTAACTTTAAACATAAGCACGCTGCTGCTGCTAAGTCACTTCAGTCGTGTCCAGACTCTGTGTGAGCCCATAGACGGCAGCCCACCAGGCTCCCCCATCCCTGGGATTCTCCAGGCAAGAACACTGGAGTGGGTTGCCATTTCCTTCTCCAAAACATAAGCATAAATTATAATAAATATTTGCTTAATATTTCTAAGGCATTCATGTGAATAAATAATGAATAAGTCTAGGCTTTATCTGAAAAAGTACATTGTTCATTTTTTAAAATATGTTTTGCTTGCTCATTGAATAACTATATATTCTGAGGATACCAGCAAACTCCATGTAAATACAAATACTCTTGGAAACATGAAACTTTCTAGTAAAACTTTGCTGAAGCACAATTTTGTGAGGAGACTTATAAACTTTGCAGATTAACACAGTGACAACCCAACTTGAAGCATTAAAACCAAACTGCCTAATAACAAATGTCAATAAAGCTATCATGTGCATCTAACATTAACATACTTGGTGACATTAATGCAGTGCTACCAACTGTAAAATACTGCAGGCTTCAGTACACTCAGCATATAGGAAATTGAAAACAGCATTCTTAATGTTTCTGTTTTTTTAAATACTCTTTAATGTTACAAGATTTTAATATATTTACCCATAGGAAGTTTTGACCTATAATACAATATGCAGACAATATAAGATTGAAGATAACTGTTAGTACTGGTTATTCCTAATAAACTTTGTTGCTGAATGTTATAGTAAATAACAATCTTCACTTTAAAGTACCACAGGTGGAAGTAAAGCATAATACTTAACAGCTAATTAAGAATCCATCTGCAATGCAGGAGACCCCTGTTCCATTCCTGGGTTGGGAAGATCTGCTGGAGAAGGGATAGGTACCCACTCCAGTATTCTTGGGCTACCCTTGTGGCTCAGCTGATAAAGAATCCACCTGCAAGGTGGGAGACCTGGGTTCGATCGCTGGGTTGGAAAGACTGAGAAGAGAAAGGCTACCCACTCCAGTATTCTGGCCTGGAGAATTCCATGGACTATACAGTCCATGGGGTCGCAAAAAGTCAGCCAGGACTGAGTGACTTTCACTTTCACTAGTTACTGTATCACTTGGGCCAATTTACTTAATCTCTGTAAATTTCTTTCTCATTTATAATAATAGTCCATGCTATGGCAAAGAGTCAGACATGACAGAGTGACTTTCACTTTCACTTCACTTTCTTAATAAATGATTTAGCATTTTAAAGCATTTAATAAGCCTGAAGTATTTAGTATACCTTTGTTTCTTAATAAAAATGTGGGAAATATAGAATTTTATTTCATTAACATTTAAACCAGACTTGACGTCTTCAAAATATGCCTCAAAATTTAGAAGTATAGAAATGTCATCACTTATACAAATAAGAAAAAACTAACACATGTATACTCCATCTCAGTCATTCCTGAAAACAGACTACACAACAAATTTACATTTTTAAGCCAAGAAGACTTTAAAATATAAAGCGGAGGAAAGGAAACTTAATGGCCTCAGAACTAATGTCTTCTGTGTATTGAAAGGAAAGTTCTAGTGTAATAGGGCAAGTATTCTTCTGTCAGCCTCTCAGTTTACTTTCCACTGATTTTTAGAGTGAGAAAGTAATTCATTCTCTGTACTTTATTGAATCATAAGGCTATATTAAACAACTTGAAATAACATATAAAATGTCTTATGTGGACTTCAGTCTTTGAGGGACAAACTAATCATCAAATTTCTTTGTACAAGTTTACAGGATTGTACTTTTTCCATGTTAATACGTAACATTATGCTGCTTTATTTTCTATTTTACCATGTTGTATAAGTGGCTCTTAGAAATTTTAAAGAATTTGTGCAATTCAGTATTTGTTCTTGGGTAGCTTTGGGAAATGGAAGTCAGGATAATGCCAGAGGAAATCATCTGCTTTTCTTCCAGAAGGAATACAAGTATTTGCAGGGAAAATACAAGTTCAGATATAAGGGCTAGAGAAAAATTCATTGAAACCTCAGTCCCACTTTTTATAATAATTTTTCTTAGGGATACCCTAAGACTGAGCCATTTTAAAAATATATATTTTCTCTATAAGAAAGGGCAAATCTGTCTTATTGAATAATATAAAATCTAAGAGATTTGGAAAATTCGAAAAATTATTAAGAAAATTTATCAGTATTTTGATTGCATTTCAATTACGAAGTATATTTATGAATAATGTTTAAATTTTTAAATAATTCAAAATTGATGATCAGTGCATGACTTTAAACATGAGATTTCCTAGCTTTGTGGTGATGATAGAATCGAAGTTCCTAGGCTTGTGGGAGGCAGATGCTTGTGGGAAAGACTGGTACTTATTAGCAGTAGTAGAAGTAGTAATAAAAATAATGATTTCTTAGAATAATACTCCTTACTTAATTGCCATCTATTTACCAATTTTCTTTTAAGATGCTCCTCCTAATATTATTATTCTTAAATAGCAAATAGGGAAAATAAGAGAAAAACAAGTCAAATGGCTTTAAATCTTTGTTTTTCCATTTATTCCCTCATTAGTTTATTCATTTCCCTCCTGGTTTCTAAAAGAATATTAAACTATAATAGCTCAATGATAGACATCATATGGTGATGCTTAAACAAGTGACAAAGCAAAACAAAAGCATGAATATTTTACACACTTCTCTCATCACTGAGGCGTTATGTCAGTTAATCAAATACAAAATAAGTCAAACCAATTTGTTTTATGTAAATAGAGCGTAATCCAAGTCATTCCCTTTTCTCACAGTATTTGCTATCCTGAGAATTGAGTCTGAATCATGTTGAAGCCAGTTTATAAGATACACATCAAAATGTATCATAAATATAAAGCTCCATGAGGTCAGTTTTATAAATTTCACATTGTATTTTTTTGTAATACTTAAAATAGTTTAAAGCTTCAATTAAGAAACCTCAGATTCAATTAAAAGTAATAACTTTTGGATGAAAGAATACACAGTACATGTCAAGAGACAGAGTTTGAGTTTATGAATGTGCAGATATACAGTGATGTTTTTAAAATCTAGATTAGAAAATTGATATAAAATCCAAGTTTAACAGCATATCTTATTAAGATAGGAATCTTAATCCTCTATGAAAAGAAAAACAAAACAAAGCCCGGATAAGAGGTTTCTTTTGGTGGTGATCTACGAGGTATTAGGGATACGATTTCCCTCTTGTTCTGCTGTCTCCATGTCCCTCAGTCATCATAGGTAGCCCATCACTTCAATAACTCTTCCTGTCAGTATTGGTGGCGACAGCCAGTCTGACCCGAAAAGAAACCAACACTCCTTCCCAACCTGGAAATGTTGGTAATTTATTTCACCAGCTCCTACCCCCTACAACTGCCCCCCTCACTGCCCCCCAGCAGCAGGCTTTGTTTATTTAAAATACAGAATACCTCTCTCAAGTGTAAGCTGATTGGATTCTTCAAGTACTAATCAACTTAACGTAGTTTTCCTGAACATTACACATAAAAAGAAAAAGACTACAATTTTTTTTCCTCCACATTAGACCATTACTTCTGAGCCATTCTACTTCTTTAAAGAATTTCTTATAGTGGATGTTGTAATAGGAATTGTTTTATTTGCTATTTGTTGGTCAGGTATAACTAGGTGCAGAGATTGGCTGAGGAAAAGTAAAGAGAAATTACAGAAGCATACTTCTGAGGCTCTCAAAGTTCATTACTGTTTAACACTATTAGAAACAAAATAACTGACATTTCCTTTCCCAGCCCTATATATAGTGTTTGTAATATGCTTGTCATGGTGTCTTTACTATTCATGGATTTATAGGAGCCATTTTTCTGGCAATCCAAAACTCTTTCTTAAACATAAAACATTGAATAAAATAAAAGTTGAAAACATTATTAATACTATTAGGCAAAAATGCTGTTCATTAGCTTCAGAGAAGGTGATGTCATCAATATTAACAGTGGCACTTGCTTTAAAAGAATAAGTATCCTACTCCTGTTTCTCATTAGAATACAAGCAAGAGTACTAACAAAGTCTTGTTTGCAATAATCAGTCATTTGAAAGACTTGTCTAAATCTATTAGATTTACACACTTTATATTGGCCATATTCAAGTTTATTATGAGTAGTCAAATACAGTTAAAGTATATATTAAACCCACCATTTCAGCCAGTACAACAATTGAGAGGGGCACTGATTCTCTTATTTTAGACATTAGCCCAAACATTAATGTTTGTTATAATTATATATTTTCCATTCAGTTCAGTTCAGTTCAGTCACTCAGTCGTGTCCGACTCTTTGCGACCCCATGAATCGCACCACGCCAGGCCTCCCTGTCCATCACCATCTCCCGGAGTTCACTCAGACTCACGTGCATTGAGTCTTCATTTCTGTTACTTCTTAAATCTACCTCTTGGTTAAGAGAACATAGACATTTGCATGTTACTGTAAAGACAAGATAAAAAAAGAAAATACATATTAAAGTCCCAATTAGGCTCCCTGACCATGCTCACTGGTTTCACACTAGGTTTCTTTTTTATAAGCCTTATGTACTTCACTTTCATGGATGAGTTCAAAGTGTTAATTAACTCTGTTAAGAGTTTTTGAGTGGTGAATTGCAAATTCTATTTAAATAGCATTAGCAATAGAAACTCTGGGATTTTGAAGCCCCCAACATAATGGTGCATTAAGAGGATAATAAAAACCAATATGAAAGTATCTCGCCTACAGTTGCCCAAGCCTCCTTTCCCTATACCATGGGCCCATTTTGCTTGGTATTATGATATGTGTGTCTGATTGTATATCTGTGTGTTTTCTATTACTTGTTCTAAAGCAAAATAAGAAAGAGGTGGGAGGAGACAGATTAAGGAATGTGTTGACATTTGTGGGGATTAGATCCAGGACATGAGGGGTAAACTGGAATTCTGGGACTTCTGGTGTTAGTATGACATAACATAGGTGAAGGGCAACATGAAATTAGTGTTAGTAGATTCAAGGCATAAATTGTAGTGGCGCCACTGTGAAGGGTGGGAGAAGGGAAGATCGGGTATTGGGGGCTTCCTCTTGAGCCCGTTTATAAACGTAAATGGTCTTAGTAAGTGAACCTGAATCCCAGTGTACAGAACTCATGCTTAACCTGGAGTGGGGAGGAAGCCTTCATGTGAGAGCTTGTGCTCAGTCGTGAAGTTGTGTCCAACTCTTTGCAACAAACACAATGGACTATAGCCTGCAGGCTCTTCTGTCCATGAGGATTCTCCAGGCAAGAATACTAGAGTGGGTTGCCATGCCCTTCTCCAGGGGATCTTCCCAACCCAGGGATTGAACCCAGGTCTCCCGCATTGCAGATGGATTCTTTACCATCTGAGCCACCAGGGAAGCCCACCATGTCAGGGCTACTCCTCCTCTTATAGGTCAGGGCTATTCCCTGACATCTGTGAGTTATAGACATTCTGGATCAGTAAATAGATGACAGGTATAAATCTAGAGTCTGGTCAGGTATATAAAGATACAAATTTTGAGCTCTCCAAACATCAAATATAAAGTAATGTTAATGTTTATTATACAAAAGGACTTTTAAACAAACTGAACTTGGAGAATTTAGATGACCCACAGAGACGCTAATTTTCATTATGAGTAATAGCATAATTGTTATTCCTGGTCGCTCACATGGTAAAGAATCTGCCTGCAATACGGGACACCCAGGTTTGATCCCCAGGACAGGAAGATCCCCTGGAATAGGGAATGGCAACCCACTCTGGTATTCTTGCCTGGAGAATCCCATGGACAGAGGAGCCTTGCAGGCTATAGTCCAAGGGGTTGCACAGAGTTGGGCATGACTTAGCAACTAACACACACTAAGAGACTAAAATGTAGCTCTACATAGATAATGTCACATTGTTTTCCACATTAAAATTTTAAATTTGTCATCTTATAAGCACTAGATAAAATACAGAATGTTTTTTCAATGATATACCCAGGTTTCTAATGTTTTATCTGTTGTCTTTCCTACAAATCTACTTATGGATCCACCAATCCTCATGGCAGAGTGTATAAAATATCAACCTACATCTACTTCTGCTTTATTGACTATGCCAAAGCCTTTGACTGTGTGGATCACAATCAACTGTGGAAAATTCTGAAAGAGATGGGAATACCAGACCACCTGTCTCCTCTTGAGAAA
>NW_011495026.1:8882450-8899284 GCF_000754665.1 Bison bison bison | reverse complement strand
AAGAGGAACTCAAAAGCCTCTTGATGAAAGTGAAAGTGGAGAGTGAAAAAGTTGGCTTAAAGCTCAACATTCAGAAAACGAAGATCACGGCATCTGATCCCATCTCACTTCATGGGAAATCGATGGGGAAACAGTGGAAACAGTGTCAGACTTTATTTTTCTCTGGGCTCCAAAATTACTACAGATGGTGACTGCAGCCATGAAATTAAAAGACGCTTACTCCTTGGAAGAAAAGTTATGACCAACCTAGATAGCATATTCAAAAGCAGAGACATTACTTTGCCAACAAAGGTTCGTCTAGTCAAGGCTATGGTTTTTCCTGTGGTCATGTATGGATGTGAGAGGTGGACTGTGAAGAAGGCTGAGCGCCGAAGAATTGATGCTTTTGAACTGTGGTGTTGGAGAAGACTCTTGAGAGTCCCTTGGACTGCAAGGAGATCCAACCAGTCCATTCTGAAGGAGATCAGCCCTGGGATTTCTTTGGAAGGAATGATGCTAAAGCTGAAACTCCAGTACTTTTGGCCACCTCATGCGAAGAGTTGACTCATTGGAAACGCCTCTGATGTTGGGAGGGATTGGGGGCAAGAGGAGAAGGGGTCGACAGAGGATGAGATGGCTGGATGGCATCACTGACTCGATGGACATGAGTCTGAGTGAACTCCGGGAGTTGGTGATGGACAGGGAGGCCTGGCGTGCTGCGATTCACGGGGTCGCAAAGAGTCGGACATGACTGAGCGACTGATCTGATCTGATCTGATCTGATCCTTATTTTGTATGAAATATTTACCTAAACCAGGCTTTGGTTTTCTTCTGCACTACATTTTTTAAAGTTATTTCCACATACATACATTTAGCCTGGTTCATCCAGTTCAGTATTCTTTCCTGGAAAACCCCATGGACAGAGGAACCCAGTTATAATCCATGGGGTCACACAGAGTGGAACACAACTTAGTGACCGAACAACAACAAAAGAAATGAAAAATATCTTTAGTTTCCTTAAAACTACTTTTTTGATTCTTTGTCCTTATATCTCGTTCTTTTTATTGATATGTGGAGCAAGAATGATTTTTCTCTTTTCCAGACTTTGAAATGAGAGATATGTAGCAATTCACATTATGATTATTTATGAGATGAACTTAAATATACAGGATCTTAGTACATACTGATCTTCCCTGGTGGCTTAGCTGGTAAAGAATCCTCCTGCAGTTTTGGAAACCTGGGTTCGATCTCTGGATCAGGAAGATCCCCTGGAAAAGGGAGCAGCTACCCTCTCCAGTATTCTGTCCTGGAGAATTCCATGGACTATCCATGGAGTTGCAAAGAGTCGGACACAATTGAGCAACTTTCACTTTCTTTAGTACATACCAGCCCTAATTAAATGAATACATAAAACATTGTCACCAATTATTCTGTTCCAGAGAAAAGTCCACATTCTGTGTATTAATTTGTTTTCTACCAGCCATTTCATATGGGACTCAGAATTATGAGAGGAAGTGCATTTATTTTCTCTACTCTAATTGTACATCATCTTGAAAGCCTGAAGGTATGTCGTGTTCAAAATAGCAGTTTGTGTTGTTGTTCAGTACATACCGATAACACACTGGTAAAAAGCTGTGGATACCTGAGGGGCTAATGCAGGTGTCATGTTAAAACATTTATTTGAAGAGATAACTTGTGTTTGCCCAGGGTTGCCCATTTGGGAATGCTCCTGTGCATACCATAAGCTTGGCCCTCAGTTTGTCCCTGCTCATAGTTTGGAGTGGCTCCTTTCATTGTTTGAATTTGGTTGCATTGAAAAAGCAAGCCTGTTTCTTCATTGTAAAAAGAAACTGCTTGTCCAAGCACGTTGCATGTTGGCAGTTTAGAGTCTACTCTTTTGCTGTCTGGAACTTGGACAACTTTTTAACCTCTCCAAGGCAAGGTAGCTGTGACAAGGTGTCAGTTACTTTAAAAAAGTAAATAAATCACGGGCTTTGAGTTTCGGTGTAATAATAAAGATCCAATGTCCTCACATGAGTTTCTCATTCCATGATTTTGAATCATATTTTTTGTAGTAAATGCTCTACCTTCAAAGTAAAACTTTAAATAAAAGAAAAAGCACAGGTTAAAGAGCAGAGCATTCTGAGAGGAAGATTTTTAAGAATTAACAATGAAAGAACAGTGTGTTAACTTTAATAAAATGAACTAAAGAACAACAAAAAAAATTAAAGATGTATTTGAAATTTAATCTTTCCTAGCTTGTTTTCTTTACCAAATCAGGAAATCCCAGGATAGCTATAGTGTGAGCATCGTGGTACTAGAGGGTGTGACTTTCAGTGCTTAAAATATTTTGTAAGCCAGGTAGTCACTTGCTGTAAATTCACCAAAGACAAATTTCCATGAATAATTCTAAACTTACTCTATAGAACAATACCTCAAAAACTGACAAATTCAGAGATAAAAGTCTTTATGACTTAACTCTGTTGATTGGCTAATATCAAACAGCAGTCTACATTTGCCAGATTCCCTCCAAAATCATAAACTGTACTTTTTTAAGAAAGAAAATAAAAACACTAATCATTAATTAAATAAAGAAATTGTTTGCCTGATAACAAAGTGGTCTGCAAATATATGAAGCTTGATTTTGCTAATCTTTACCAATTTTCAGGCTATCCTGGGGGCTCAGCCTAAAGAATCTGTCTACGATGCAGGAGATACCAGTTCGATTTCTTGTCGGGAAGATCCCCTGGAGAAGGGCACGGCAATCCACTCCAGTATTCTTGCCTGGAGAATCCCCATGGGCAGAGGAGCCTGGCAGGCTACAGTCCACAGGGTCGCGAAGAGTTAGACACAGCTGAACACCCACACCAATTAATTTCCAGGGTTTTTCAACTATGTGTAATAGAAGAATGATACCTTGATGAGCAAAAATTATGTTTCACTTTTAGTTTCATTTGTTCTTATAACCTCAACAAAATATTTCTACTTAGCAGTTTGCCAAACTTATTTCAGTATTTCTTACTTTTACTATTTAATGCTAGGGTAATATTCTGGACTTAATATTGTGCCAGAATACTATATATATTACATTTTGTTTTTCACTGTTTAAAAACAATAGGCTAATAACACATGAGAGCATTGGTCTATCAACTTTTTTATTATATGTTCCTGTGATTACCTTTTAGCATGAACCACCAATATATGCTTGCTTGATAAGTTTCTTAGTCATGTCGGACTCTTTGTGACCCTCTGGACTGTAGCCTGCCAGGCTCCTCTGTCCATGGGGATTCTCCAGGCAAGAATACTGGAGTGGGTGGTCATACCCTTCTCCAGGGGATCTTCCCGACCCAGGGATCAAACGTGCGTCTATTATGTCTCCTGCATTGGCAGGCAGATTCTTTACCATTAGCGCCACTTGGGAAACCCAAATAAGTGTAGTCTAATTAACACTATTATACCCATAACAGTATCCTGGTTTTAGTAGTATTCTGCAGTTATATGAAACACCACCACTGGGGGAGTTGGTGAAAGGTTCATGGGAGTCTATGTACTGTTTCTTACAGTTGTCTGTAAGCCTATAACTATGTTAAAATAAAAAGTTAAAAATAAGAGGAAAGAGAAAAATGATCCAGTGGGTATAAAAATAAGACAATTCAGTACAGTCACTCAGTCGTGTCCAACTCTTTGCGACCCCATGGGCTACAGCATGCTAGGCTAGGTTTCCCTGTCCATCATCAACTTCCAGAGCTTACTCAAACTCATGTCCAATGAGTCAGTGATGCCATCCAACCATCTCATTGTCTGTCATCCCTTTCTCTTCCTTAAGTCTTTCCCAGCATCAGGGTCTTTTCCAATGAGTCAGTTCTTTGCATCAGGTGGCCAAAGTACTGGAGTTTCAGATTTTGCATCAGGCCTTCCAATGAATATTCAGGACTGATTTCCTTTAGGATTAACTGTTTGGATCTCTTTGCAGTCCAAGAGACTGTCAAGAGTCTTCTCCAACACCACAGTTCCAAAGCATCAATTCTTCACCACTCACCTCTCTTCATAGTCCAACTCTCACATCCATACAAGACTACTGGAAAAACCATAGCTTTGACTAGATGGACCTTTGTTGGCAAAGTAACGTCTCTGCTTCTTAATATACTGTTTAGGTTGGTCATAACTTCTCTTCCAAGGAGCAAGCGTCTTTTAATTTCATGGCTGTCGTCACCATCTGCAGTGGTTTTAGAGCCCAAGGAAATAAAGTCTCTCACTATTTCCATTGTGTCCCCATGTATTTGCCATAACGTGATGGGACTGGATGCCATGATCTTTGTTTTCTGAATGTTGAGTTTTAAGCCAACTTTTTCACTCTCTTCTTTCACTTTCATCAAGAGGCTTTTTAGTTCCTCTTCACTTTCTGCCATAAGTGTGGTGTCACCTGCATGTCTGAGGTTATTGATATTTCTCCTGGCAGTCTTGATTCCGGTTTGTACTTCATCTAGCTGGCATTTCGCATAATGTACTCTACATATACATTAAATAAGCAGGGTGACAGTATACAACCTTGACATACTCCTTTCCTGATTTGCAACCAGTCTGTTGTTCCATCTCCAGGTCTAACTGTTGCTTCTTGACCTGCATACGTATTTCTCAGGAGGCAGGTCAGGTGGTCTTGTATTACCATCTCTTTAAGAATTTACCACAGTTTTTTGTGATCCACACAGTCAAAGGCTTTAGCATAGTCAATAAAGTAGAAGTAGATGTTTGTTTGGAACTCTCTTGCTTTTTCGATGATACGGTGGATATTGGCAATTTGATCTCTGCCTTTTCTAAATCCAGCTTGAACACCTGAAAGTTCACAGTTCACGTGCTGTTGAAGCCTGGCTTGGAGAATTTTGAGCATTACTTTGCTAGCATATGAGATGAGTGCAATTGTGTGGTAGTTTGAATATTCTTTGGCATTGCCTTCCTTTGGGATTGGAGTGAAAACTGATCTTTTCCAGTCCTGTGGCCACAGTTGAGTTTTCCAAATTTGCTGGCATATTGAGTGCAGGATGTCACAGCATCATCTTTTAGGATTTGAAATAACTCAACTGGAATTCCATCACCTCCACTAGCTTTGTTCATGGTGATGCTTCCTAAGGCCCACTTGACTTCGTATTCCAGCATGTCTGGCTCTAGGTGCATGATCACACCATCGTGGTTATCTGGGTCATGAAGATCTTTTTTATATAGTTCTTGTGTGTGTTCTTGCCACCTCTTCTTAATATCTTCTGCTTCTGTTAGGTCCATACGATTTCTATAAGGCATGAAATCTCAGAACCTTTCACCAACTCCCTCAATTATAACGTTTCATATGACTGTCAGTTCAGTTCAGTTCAGTCACTCAGTCGTGTCCAACTCTTTGTGACCCCCCTGAATCGCAGCATGCCAGGCCTCCCTGTCCATCACCATCTCCCAGAGTTCACTCAAACTCACGGCCATCGAGTCAGTGATGCCATCCAGCCATCTCATCCTCTGTCGTCCACTTCTGCTCCTGCCCCCAATCCCTCCCAGCATCAGAGTCTTTGCCAATGAGTCAACTCTTCTCATGAGGTGGCCAAAGTACTGGAGTTTCAGCTTTAGCTCATTCCTTCCAAAGAAATCCCAGGGCTGATCTCCTTCAGAATGGACTGCTTGGATCTCCTTGCAGTCCAAATGACTCGCAAGAGTATTCAAAACCACAGTTCAAAAGGATCAATTCTTCGGCACTCAGCTTTCTTCACAGTCCAGCTCTGTGAAGTTGGACTTCATACATGACCACTGGAAAAACCATAGCCTTGACTAGACGGACCTTTGTTGGCAAAGTAATGTCTCTGCTTTTCAATATGCTATCTAAGTTGGTCATACATATGACTGTAGAAGAATATTAAAACCAGGATATTGTCATTGGTATATTAGAGTTAATTAGACTATTTTTATTAATAGTTCAGAAATTAAAATTAGACTTTTAATATGTAGTTAATTCGACTACAGGTCTTATTTAGCTTTCACCAGCTTTTGAATGCACTCATTTGTGTTTGTGCCTTTGCCTCTGTGTACTTGAATGTGTGTTTGTGGTATACTTCTTGACCCCATTTATAAATTCATGTAATCACTACTGCAGTCAAGATATAGCATTGTATCTTGGATCACTGCAAAGAATTCTTTTGTATACTCCTTTGTAGTTGAATATCCCCCTATTCCTTTCTTTTTTGTCTGTCACCTTTCCTGTTGATTGCAAATCAGGAAAGGCAGTCACAAGTTGGTGTCCATCTCCACAGTTTTGTCATTTCAAAAATGTCATATAACTACAGTCATACAGCAAATACGTAATTATGGGAGATTGGCTTTTATCAGTAAACATTATATTCTTGATATCCCATCCAAATTGTATGTATTGATGGTTATAACTTCTGTTTAATTGCTGAATAGTAATCCACTGTATAGATATATCTGAGTTTGTTTAACCACTTACCTGTTCAAGGACATTTAGGTTATTTCCAGATTTGGGCTCTCATGAATAAGTAAAGCTGCTTTAAACAACCATATAAAGATTTTTGTGTGAACAAAAGTTTTCAGTTCCCTGTGACTGTTTACTGTTGGTCAGTCACATGATGTATTAGTTTTCTATTGTGGCTGTAAGAAATTATTACAAGACTAGCCACTGAAATAACAAATTTGTCATCTTCCAGTTCTGTAGGTTAGAAGTCCAATATGATCTCACTGGCTAAAGTCAAGGTAAATGTCAGGGCTGCAGTCCATTCTGGAGGCTTTAGGGGAGAATCTGTTTCCCTTACCTTTTCCAGTTCCTCCTGATGTCCTTGCCTTCTGGCCCCTGCCTCCATCTTCACAGTCAGCCAAGTTGTATCTCTCTGCCTTTCTTCCATAGCCACAGTCCTCCTCTAACTGACTCTCCTTTACCTCTCTCTCCACTTTTAATCCTTACCTAATGTTAATCTCCCATTTTTAATCAATTCATCAGGAACCCTAATTCCAACCATAACCTTAATTGTTTTTGCTAGATAAGGTTCATATTCCCAGGTTCCAAGGATTAGGATATGGACAGCGGTGGGGTAGTGGAGCCAAGCATGCACTGTTCTGCCTGCTTCATGTGATCTGTCTTTAAAAACTGCTAAACTATACCCCAGCAGGGCTATACCATTTTATGTTCCCACCAGGAAGTATAGAATCTAAGTTTTCTATATCCTTACTGGCATTTGGTGTTCTGATAACTCTGTAGTGATATCTCATTGTAGTTTTAATTTGCATTTCCATAATGCCTAATGATATTTAACTTTTTTATATGCTTATTTGTCCTTAATATCTCCTCTATGGTGAAATGTCTGTTTATGTCTTTTGCCCATTTTCTAGTTGAACTTTTTGTTATTTTACTGTCATGTTTTGAGAGTTCTTTATGTATCCTAAATATAAGTTCTTTGTTGAATATGTGCCTTGAAAATGTTTTCTCTCTGTCTGTAACTTGTCTTTTTATCTTCTTTAACATGTTCTTTTCCTTATGGGAAGCTTTATAAAATCTCATTTCTTGCTTTAAGTAAGTGATGCCATGTACGGCAACCATGAAATCTCATGGGGTTTTAAAGAAATTTACATTACACAGTAATTGTTACTGAAAAGTGTTCTTTAGGTAATATTTTGTGTTGATCTGGATGCATTTAGAGCTGGACCCAATGATATGCTAGAACTAGCTCTTACCGGTTTACAAGAACAGATTTAAATTTTTTCACAAATGTTACAAATCAATTTTAAACAATCAGTACAATGTCTTTGCCATTAATGGAAACTTAAGTAAGTAAAGGAAACAGATTATGACAGAGTTCATAATTATAATATGTGAAAGAATTTAAAAGTATAGCATTAATATTGGTCTTATTGAAATTATTTGTTTTGGCTGGATGTTAATTGCTTATTTTTTAAGATATATTTTTCAAAACTTAATATTATGTGGATATAAAAATTAGGTCAGATATTAGTGTTATTTTGATTAACTTGTGGAATAAATTAGAATTGAAAAATAATACTCATTCATCCCTGCTTGTTTTAGATATTGAAATAAATATGTAATGACTTCATACATTAAATCCAGTCTAGAGCTAAACCAGTTAAGACAGAGTTGACATATCAGATTTGACCACTTTTCTATAAAGTATTTTAATGCTTTAATCAGACCCTAAAGTTGTCTTCAGGTCTTCCCCAATGGCTCAGACTTCCCTTGTGGCTCTGCTGCCGAAGAATCTGCCTGCAATGCGGGAGACCTGAGTTCGATCCCTGGGTTGCAAAGATCCCCTGGAGAAGGGAAAGGCTACCCACTCCAGTATTCTGGCCTAGAGAATTTCATGGACTGTATAGTCCATGGGGTCGCAGTCGGACATGACTGAGTGACTTTCACTTTCACTTTCCCCAGTGGCTCAGTGGTAAAGAATCCACCTGCAGTGCATGGGACACTGGAGATGCAGCTTCAATCCCTGGTTCAGGAAGATCCCCTGGAGAAGGAAATGGCAACCCACTCCAGTATTCTTGTCTGGAGAATTACATGGACAGAGGAGCCTGGCAGGCTACAATCTCTGGGGTCACAAACAGTCAGACACTGAGTGACTGAGCAAAATATCCCCCCTTTTTTAATGGCTTAAAACAGCACGAATTTATTATCTTGCAGCTGTGTAGATCAGAAACCTGACACCAGTCTCACTAGGCAAAGATCACAGTATCAGTGAGACACATTATGTTCTGGAGGCTCCAGGAAGAATCCATTTCCTTATATTTTCTGTCTTTTAAGTGCTGCTTGCTTTCCTTGACTCATCCCCATTTTCCTTTATCTTCAAAACCACCAGAGGCAGGCTGAGTTCTCATGTTGCCATCTCCCCAGTTCCCTCTTCTGATGCTCTCTTCCACTTTTAAGGACCCTTAGAATTCCAGGGACGGGGGAGCCTGGTGGGCTGCCATCTGTGGGGTCGCACAGAGTCGGGGGGGAGCCTGGTGGGCTGCCGTCTATGGGGTCGCACAGAGTTGAACGCAACTGAAGCAATTTAGCAGCAGCAGCAGCAGGATTATATTGGGTTCACCAGGATAATCCAGAGAAATCTCCTACTTTAAAGGTGTCTGGGTAGCAAATTTATTTCCATTTGCCACCTTAACTCATCTTTGCCATATTGCCTCACATATATTCATAGGTTAGATAGATTAGGATATGTACATTTTGAGGGGCCATTATTCTGCCTGCCACAACTTTCTATCTAATTATTTATACATACATCCTGGGAAATATAGTGAGTCATTTTAAAAAAAATTGTATTCATATCCCAACTCTGTTTTCCCAAACCCTAACCACCCCCCCCCCCCGCAAAAAAAAAGAGAAGAAAACTATCCAGAGAAACAAACCACAGAATGAAATAATTGTAAAGCTAAAAAAAGTTACGTTCTGCTTTTGCTATATGAGTTTAAGAGATCAAGATCTCCGTAGTATCACCTGTGTGGGAGTTTTATGTGTGAAAATCTAAGTGCTCATAAGTTACTTCCAAGTCCCACTCCCAGAATGAATAGATGTGATCTTGTTATAATCTGCCCACTGTTTGCCTGAAATTGTTTAAGCCCTTTTCTTTTAACTGAGATATAACTGACTTATAACATTTTGTTTTAGGTATACAATATGATTCGATATCTGTTCAGTTCAGTTCAGTCACTCAGTCGTGTCCGACTCTTTGCAACCCCATGAACTGCAGCACACTAGGCCTTCCTGTCCATCACCAACTCCCGGAGTCTATCCAAACCCATGTCCATTGAGTTGGTGATGCCATCCAACCATCTCATCCTCTGTTGTCCCCTTCTCCTCCTGCCTTCAATCTTTCCCAGCATCAGGCTCTTTTCAAATGAGTCAGCTCTTCGCATCACATGGCCAAAGTATTGGAGTTTTAGCTTCAACATCAGTCTTTCCAATGAACACCCAGGACTGATCTTGTTTAGGATGGACTGGTTGGATCTCCTTGCAGTCCAAGGGACTCTCAAGAGTCTTCTCCAACACCACAGTTCAAAAGCATCAATTCTTCGGTGCTCAGCTTTCTTTATAATCCAACTCTCACATCCATACATGACTACTGTAAAAACCATAGACTTGACTAGACACACCTTTGTTGGCAAAGTAATGTCTCTGCTTTTGAATATGCTATCTAGGTTGGTCATAACTTTCCTTCCAAGGAGTAAGCATATTTTAATTTCATGGCTGCTGTCATCATCTGCAGTGATTTTGGGGCCCCAAAAAATAAAGTCAGCCACTGCTTCCACTGTTTCCCCATCTATTTGCCATGAAGTGACAGGACTGGATACCATGATCTTCGTTTTCTGAATGTTGAGCTTTAAGCCAACTTGTTCACTCGCCTCCTTCACTCTCATCAAGAGGCTCTTTAGTTCTTCTTCACTTTCTGCCATAAGAGTGGTGTCATCTGCATATCTGAGTTTATTGATATTTCTCCCAGTAATCTTGATTCCAGCTTGTGCTTCCTCCAGCCCAGCATTTCTCATGATGTGATTTCTGTATATATTGTGAAATGATTGCCTAGTCTGTTTTGAAAGCCCATGTTTTTCCTACTACGTACATCACAGTGCGTCCCACCTTTTAACTTGCCGCAATCCAGATATTACAGGTTTTCCTATTTTGCCTCAACACCCACCAAAGAAAATTCCTAATCTGCATTCTCTGCCTCCAGGTATATTTATTGCCTGAATGCATCTCTAATTAGGATGCTCAAATAGTGTAACAAGATGAAACAAGCATTCTAATGTCAGAGGGACTCTTTTGGGGGCTATTGGGGCTACTAATGTGGAGGCTCTTAGGTCTGCCCTAGTTCCAGTCTGGCTTATTATTCCTTGTTCTTTAGTTCACTCCTGAAATGCATAAGGTCTCTAAAAACCCTGGGTGTGTCCCCTCGCACCCCCCCCCTTTTTTTCTTTTAAACTGTATGATATCCTAATAATGCAAGAATAAAGGAGAAAGGCTTTTCAGCAAAATAGATTGTTTTTAATTTGGTAATTGTGTAGCAGACATTTAGGGCCCTGAATTTCATGTTCCAAGATAGCAGAAGAATACATATAGGCAGCACAGTGTCATGACAGGTTTTTCTTGAGCATTTCTAGATGGCATTCTACATTTTTTTCAGTATCATATATTTCCATAGTATACTTTTGAAAATATATATAGATTAAAGTGCATGTGAGCATAAATTAGCATAAACTTTCTAAAAGGTAGTTAATATATAACAAAAAAACCTTCAGTATTCCCCTTTTGTCCTACTAGGAATTTATCCAGGATATAATAAGCAGTCCACACTGTTAGTGTAAAATGTTCATTGTAGGATTTTTATAGATTGAATCTCTAAATAAGACTAATGGTACCCATCTATCTTAAGAGTAGTTTTGAGAATTGAATATTACATATGTGCTGTATGTATGTAACAAAATAATGAGCAGCTATTAAAATGGTGATATGTACTATATGTATTAGCAGTAAAAGAAATCCATACACTATAATTACTGGGAAATAAAGGTAGGTTATAAAACAGTCATAAATAGCACAACTTTATGTGAAACAGCATACATTACAATGGTCTGGAAAATTGCTCCCCAAAATATTAACAAAGCCATCAATTTGGTAATTTTTTGTTGTTGTCGTTCGGTGACTGGGTCATATCTGACTCTTTGTGACCCCATGGACTGCAGCATGCCAGGCTCTTCTGTCCTCCACTATCTCCCAGAGTTTGCTCAAATTCATGTTTATTTTCTAGTTAATGTAAATCAGTGTTGTGTCAAAATTGCTTACAATCTATGTGTAATTTTTATATTCACAGAAATCAGTCATCTTTATTTTTAAAATAAACTGAATGGGTATTACGTTGCTATTTACTAATTGTATGGCTTTTAATTTATTTTAAACTTCCTTCCGTATAAAAGGAGAATCATAATAAACTTTCAGTTTAAATGTCAATTATAATCCCCGTCCCATCTTCCTTCCGATTTATAAATCCTGAGCCATTCTTGGCTGCATAATAGCTGAAATGAATGAATGTCTTTTCAAAGGATGTGGGGTCAGATTTCTCATCAGCAACTTCCTTAGCACAAGTCACACTGTCAGAGAAGTGGAGGGGGGTGAAAGGAAACCAAGATGTTGATAGAACCCAGGAGAGAAGTCAGCCTGATGATTGCAAGGGGTATTGGCAAAGTTGAGAATTAAGTTGCAGTGTTAAGACTATATTTAGTTTTGCTCATTGTTTAGAACTCAGTCATGTTTTAAAATTATCTTGGCGAATTTCAGGAAGGAGAGACCATCTCTCATTTGGACTCAACAACTTTATTTTTAGGTGTATACATAGAGGAGAAATTCTCTTGGTTAAAAAAGGGAAAAAAAAGTTTTTTTAAGGAAAAACTTTATAGACAGTTGAAGTGAACGGTAATCTTGAGTGTACGTGTGGAGGATGTACTAAATGACTGTGTGTCATACCCTCCCACCCACACCAGAACTTTTACCTTGAAACGTGAATGCTTGTTCCTGGCTATTCTCAGACATAACACACTTTTAAAGAATACTGTATAATCAAATACGAGGTGTTTAAAAATAAGTGAAACAAGGTATCCTGTGATACAGCATATGGCTCTTCAGCATTTACAGGTTATTTTTTCTTTCTTTCTTTCTTTACTTCCCCATTTGGTTAATATTAGACAGTAAACCCATTTCAGAATTATTCACTGAGAAGGAAATGGTTTAACAACTCCCAGCTGTGGCTGCATAGGTCATCAACAGCTCCCTGGGATTTAGGATCAAATCTGAGTCGATATTATCAGACTACTTCTGCCCAAGATAATAAAATTTGAAGTCCTGTGTTTTAAGAGGACGGCCATGTGGGCAAGTACTTGAGGAAGTATATTTCAAGTATTTTTGTTTCAGAAAAGAGAAGAAGGAGTGCAAAAACAGGATAGTGTATTGGGGATTTTAGTTTAAGATTCCTCTTTCAGTTTTTTTCCCTAAGAAATTTTAGTTCTCTTTAGCAACCTGCTTGTCAAGTACAATAGTGAATCTTACAGAAAATATGAAACTGGGGAAATGAAGAAATTCACTTGCTATTTGTGCTGAGATTGGGTGCAGGTATAATAAAAGTGGGCATCTGATACAAGAACAAAGAGAATTCTATTGATTGAGCTGAAGTGAATCCCATCTCTGTATAGGTTGAAAGGTTTAGAGGTTTTGTTATGATTATTTTGTTTAGGAAAGTTATACAAGTTTTACCTTTAAGAACAAACTTTTTGAATCTAAGGGGTCTCATCATGAACTTATGTGTTTACCTGTCATTTCCACTCTGTAAGCTTTTTTAAGGTATGGATGATATTGCTTATTTTTGATAAATCCAGTTCCAGACATAAATATTTGTTTGGTTAGCTAATTAATTAATTTTGCCTTCTAACGCAGGATATTTGCCTAACAGTAGTTTTATACACACAGGCCTACCTTTTATTTTCTGCTGCTTCTAACTTCAGGAATTTGGGAATGGGAATAGTTTTGGTATAGCAATTTATAAAATTTTAGCATTAAGGGATGAAGTTAAAATAAATTGAGTGGGAATTGGAAGGAACAGTAATATTGGAAGTTGTTTTGTATTTTAATTTTTATGTGCTAGAGGGTAGGAACCGGAGAAGGCAATGGCACCCCATTCCAGTACTCTTGCCTGGAAAATCCCATGGGCAGAGGAGCCTGGTAGGCTGCAGTCCATGGGGTCGCGAAGAGTCAGACATGACTGAGCGACTTCACTTTCACTTTTCACTTTCATGCATTGGAGAAGGAAATGGCAACCCACTCCAGTGTTCTTGCCTGGAGAATCCCAGGGACGGGGGAGCCTGGTGGGCTGCCGTCTATGGGGTCGCACAGAGTCAGACACGACTGAAGCGACTTAGCAGCAGCAGAGGATAGGAACTGGTCAGCTGTGGCCTTCACTGCATTCAGACATCAAAATCTGTGACAACAATGAATTAACCACCCGTTTCCACATTGCCACTTAGTGTGATACGTCAATGCTAAATGTGGGATAACTAATTTACATAATTTCTTTCATATTTTAATTCCTATGGATAATATCTATATCCATAATGTGCACATATATAAATATAAATAAACATAATATCTGTTTCAGACAGTTAAAATATAAATAAGACACAAAACTTTACTTCTTTGTGTGGTGTTTGTGTGTATTTATTTAAACATACATACATACACATATACATAATATTTCTAGTAGTACTTACCAAGAAGACTTTAGCTCCATTTCTTAAAATGAATATAAAATTCTAATTAATAGACATTTTTCATATCTCTGAACTCGAATGAGTTGAAATCTTGAATTTCTGCTAAAAGTCTGTGACAAGAATTTAGGACTCAGTGTCGTTGGAACAGTACCGTTCTATCACACCCTTCTCTTAACAAGTGAAATCTAAATGGTTTACAGGATTATTTCATTTTCTAACAATTTGTGCCTCTAGTAGAAATCTAAACAAGAGTTCAGCGTAACTGAACAACAAATTGAAATTTTACTTGGAAAACGCCTCTATTGTCACAGGTTCTATTTTCTAGTGAAATTTAGAAATGATTCTTTCATTGTTGTTATTAATGAGCTAAATATTTTTCAGCCGATAATGGTTCATTTTTTAAATGAATTTACACATTTTTAAATTATTATTAGTGACAATAAGCAAAAGTCTTTTGGAGAGAAAGATGCTGTCTTGTGACGGCAGTTGATGGGACTGATAATGCTTCCTTAAGGGTAATTTATCCAGTGTTCTAACAGTTTAGTTTGCATTTGAGAATGGTTTCTTCAGTGAAGGTCTCCACAAAGCCTAGAACTGCCGGACCAGTTTGGTAGCTACTGGCCATGTGTGGCTGTTACGCACTTGAAATGTGACTTATCCAAATCAAGAAGTGCTTTAAATATAAAATATACTTCAGATTTCAAAGGCTTTATATAAAAAAGTAAACTATTTCTTTAATAATTTTATGACATTTAAATAATACTTTATATTGACATATAGATAAATATTGTATTAAATAAAATTTATTATTAAAAGGAAGTTTACCTTTTTTGAAAACTTTTAAAATGTAGCTACTAGAAAATTTTAAAGTATATTGCATCTGTGGCTCACACTCCATTTCTACTGGGCAGCTCTGACCTCAAGTTTTACTGTTATCATTGTCAAAGTTTAAATGGATGATGATCTTTGATGCTGAAGATGTAATCAGAATGGAAATCTCATGCTTCAGAGCTAAAGAGTCCTGAGTCAGAGGTCGTTTCCAGCTTTTACTTACTTTTTACTAGTCTCAATTGTGTCCTACTTTTTGTAGAAAATACAATTTTTCCTGAGCTAATAGGATATCAGAATATTTCTTCACTTCTCTAGATCTGGTAAAATAAGTTAGAATATTATTACAGGAATGACTCTAACATATAACACTTTCTTGTGTGTCTGTTATTTTAAATTTAAAATTCTCTGTCAAGGCTCCAGGATGGCTTTAGCACATGTTTCTCCTTGCTCTGAAAGCTGTTATTTTCAGACAACAAAAGTTCTCAAGCACTAGTATTCTGGTATGAAGTTGCTCTGTGTTTTATAATGTTACTGGCAAAACAGCCATGCATGGTTTTAATCTTTCGATTAAAGGGGTATCTTTTCAAGAGGATGTTATTTTTATAGTGTTGTCAAAGGACTTGCCTCACAATCACATCTGAATGTTTCTTCTGTGACAAAGGTTAGAGCAAAAAGCAAGCCCCCAAGTTTTAGAGCTGTTCCAATTACTTCTTACAATCTCCTAATTTATTATGCTTATAGATTATTTAATCTTTACTTGTAGCTCAGTTGGTAAAGAATCTGCCTGCAATGCAGGAGACCAGGTTCAATTCCTGGGTCGGGAAGATCCCCTGGAGAAGGAAATGGCAACCCACTCTAGTATTCTTGCCTGGAAAATCTCAGAGATACAGGAGCCTGGCAGGCTACCTACTGGGGTTGCAAGAGTTGGACATGATTCAGCGACTAAACCACCATCATAGATTATTTAATGTTGCTTTTTGTATGCAGATCATTGGGGAGAAGATTTATAAGAAAGAATAAGTTTCAATAAGTCTTTCCAATTAATTCTTTCTTCACATGGCCAGGGTGAGGGGAGATGGGTAGAGAGAGAGAGGATGAGACCAGATAGATCCATGAACTGAGGAGACTGGAGCCAAGAGAATGTTCTGCTTCAAGATAAAGGCCAAGTAGAGCGCATTTTTGTTACTGTTTATTTGGTACTTCTCCAAGTTATTTCCTTTTAAAGTTCTTGAAATTTCTAGGCAAGTTTGAATTAAAATCCAAACTGATAATGATTTGCTTCCTGGATTTGTAAAAGAAGGACTAGAGGTAATACCCTTTTAGCAGAGATCTGGCAGAAGTTTGATTAGGGGTCAGGGGATCATTAAAGGCCCTAAAACATTTTGTGCAACTAGAGTTCTTAGTCTGAGTCTAGGCCAACAGAGATTCAGTAAATTAAATCTTATCATGAAGATTCTAAGAAGGCAGCCCCTATATTCTATTTGGCTAGGCACCTAGAGATGTAATGGCAATACCATTTATATGCAGTGATCATACTTTCTTATATTTACTTTTGAGTTCTTTTGAGTTTCTTACTGAAAATTACTTAATTATAGAAATTACTTAAAATAATCAGATGCTTTATCTGTCATTTCAGAACCTCCTTCTCAAAAAAATCTAAACATTTCATTGAAGCTCCTGAAAGTAAGCTGTGGTTTCCCAGATCATATCATTTCCTCCT
>NW_011495026.1:8875729-8882350 GCF_000754665.1 Bison bison bison | reverse complement strand
TTTCCTCCTAATCTGTTTATTTTTTCACTCTCCTAGGCAATAGTCTAGTATGTTCTCTCTCTTCAGGCTTTCAGTAGCATCTCCTCTATCATCAGTCTCACCTTATGTCTTTTTAATAAGAAAACTGAATAATCAGAAGGAAAGCATTCAATAGAAAATACACCAAGCTAACAGGGATGATAAACTTAAGGAACTATAAAGCAGCTATTATAAATATATTTAAAAGTTTAAAGGAAAACATAATTAAGAGGAGATACATGGAAGGTATGAAATAAATCAAGTGAAAATTCTAAAGCTGGAATATGTAGTATCCAAAGTAAAGATTCACTGATTGGACTTATCAACAGATTAGATACTACATAGCAATAAAACTGTCCAAACTGAAGCTCAAAAAGAAAAAAATACAGAGCAGGGGTCTGGTCATGGAAAAAAATATAGCCTCAGTAACCTGTGGGATGATATCATATAATCAGAGAACTTAAAAAGAAATCAGAGAGATTGAGGCAGAAAATTATTTGATAAAATAATGGTCACAAAAATTTCCAAATTTGATAAAATATATATTTTAATAAACCCCAAGCAGAATATACATAAAGAAAATTGCACAAGGCACACCATGATTAAATTGTATGAAATTCATGATAAAGAGAAAAATCTTAAAAGCAGCTAGAGAAAAAGTGATTTTATATACAGATTAACATGATAATTCTGCTGATTACTTGTAGAAACCATGCAAAACAGAATGCAATGAAATGACAAAATCTTAAACAAATGAGTGCACAAAGCCAAACATTTCTTGATAATGATAACTTCCATTTCGGTTAGTACATGTTATACACCAAAATTATAATATTAGATTTAATATACGTTATTTCATCCTTAGAACACCTCTGAGAGGTAATAAAATAACCATGTCTTAGAAATGAAGAAAATAAGTCTCAGAGAATCCAAATAAGCATCTCTTATTAAGTATTTCTATTTTAAAAATAATTTTAAATATTTAAGAAAATAATTGTAGATATTTAGAGTGCTTTGAATAAATACTAAGTGCTGTGAAAGCATGCAGGAGAGGGATTCTAACTTAGTCTGGAAGGTTAGGGAAGGCTCCCCTGAGTTGCTGATTTCTAAGCTGAATCTAAAGAATGAATAGGCTATTAGCCAGAAAAAGAAAAAGTGGGGTGCAGACGATCATACTATTCAAAGGGCTCAGCATTTGAAAAGACATCAAGGCTGGAGAGAGGATAGTGTGTTCTTTATTTCAAGGACAGTGGGAAACAATTGATGGTGTTAAGAATGTGATTGCAGGATGGCTGACAGTCATCCCGTTTGCTTTGAAAAATCATTTCATCAATCCAGCACTCTGTTATGACCAATCTTTGAAATCCAAGAATGGGCTGCAAGGATAACCATGGAAAGTCTCTCAAACACTGAGAATGGACCAAAGTTAGAATCCACAGAATCTGGTGGTTTTGAAAGTGGGAAATGAGAAAGAAGAGACATAGTTCCTATGTCTCTTGCTTGGGTTGGTGGAAAGGCTTTTTACTGAGAATAGGAATCATGGAAATATTGTCAGCTTGGAAATGAAAATTATGAATTATGTTGGGTATGTTTGTATGGATATACCTTTGTGACATCCAAGTAGAGATGTCAGTTAGAAAGTTTGACACAGAAGCCTGGAGCTCAGAGGAGAAATGTAGGCCTGCCATTTAGATTTGGGGAATCATTTGTCTATAGATGATAACTGAAGTCAAAAGAATGAATGGAAAAGTGAAGAGAAGGAAGAGAAGATTAAGTGTAAGTTCTGAGGAACTTCAGTCTTTAAGTTTAGGTAGAGGGAGAAGAACCAGTCAACAGGCATGGCTGAGTAAGAACATCTGGAGAAATGAGAGGTATCGTGTGGAGTGTCAAAAGCCAGGAGAGACATGTTTTAAGAACAAAAGAGTAATTTAGCTTTTCAGACCCTGCTGAATGTTTAGACAGGATATGGGTAGATAAAGTATTTGTTTTTTAATTTAACATTAATGACATTTAGTCGTTGATTATCTTAATCAGGGTCCTTCTTGTGGTGTGATAGGAACAGATTGGAGTCAACTGAGAAAAGAGTGACAGATGAGTAACTAGAGACAGCTATTGCTTCACTCTTTAACTATGCATGGGGAAGAAAGAGTTTGGGCAGTAGCTAGGATGAGGTAATGAACAAGGGTTTTTGGTGGATAAGAGGTATGTGAGTGTGTTTAAACCATGATAGAAAAAAGAAAATAGAGTCAAAATTGAATTTTCCCAGGGTGAGGACAGTTGTAATGCTATGTTCCATGTTGGCAGAGTGATGTTGGTTTGAAGGGAGTGCTGCTCAATAAGAAGGCTAGTTGGCCTGATAAAAACATAAAGTAGGTGAAAGCGTACCATCTAGTCTAAATGTCAGTTCTTACCATCACACTGAAACCAGGTGAGGACATTGCTTGCTTTTTCTAAAGGAAATCTTTTTTGTTAGACCAAAAAGGAAAACTAACCCCCAAAAAGCAGATGAAGATACTGAACTGACATCAAGGAGCAATATCAAGTAATAAAAAACAAAATTCATTCATTGTTTAAACCATTAAAGCAGAATTATCTATTTGAGAACTTTTATATCTGTGGTCCTATTAATTTTAATATCCAAGTGTTAATTCATGATCTATATGATTTTTTTAATGCTTTCTTAGAGAATGTGGTGGACTTTAGTTACAACTTTCAAACTCTTTAACAGTTTGTAATATTTGCCTAGAATTCTATTTTTTCTTTTTTTCATACAGAGATCTCTGTCCTCCTCCACCTTCAGAGTAGGATTTGAAATGATACAGTCACATCTGTTAGAGCTATGCTAACCTCTTGTCCAGCTGTTGTGGTTCTATTTCCCTTCCCTTTCCTCTCCTCCTAGTCTCCCAAATCTTTAAAAAAAAAAAAAAGTTGGGATAAAAAATTGTGTCTCTTTTATATTGATATTTAAGGTGGAATAAAGGTAGTTATAAAAGCATCTATCAACATAGCACTATCTTGCCAAACTAAGTATTTGGGTCCAACCCAAATACTTATTATTATTTCCCAACTGCTTCAAAACAGAAAGTGTCTCTGTTAAATGATAGATAGCTCCCTGATGCTGCAAGGGAAGGCCTCTTTCATTTCTCTGCATTTTTCAGCAGTATAGTGAGTTCTGCAGTTCCATACATAGGAGCCAAATACATACATACATAAATACATACACGTGTATATATACGCACTGCTGCTGCTGCTGCTGCTGCTAAGTCGCTTCAGTCGTGTCCGACTCTGTGCGACCCCATAGACGGCGGCCCACCAGGCTCTGCCGTCCCTGGGATTCTCCAGGCAAGAACACTGGAGTGGGTTGCCATTTCCTTCTCCAATGCATGAAAGGGAAAAGTGAAAGTGAAGTCGCTCAGTCGTGTCCGACTCTTCGCGACCCCATGGTCTGCAGCCTACCAGGCTCCTCCGTCCATGGGATTTTCCAGGCAAGAGTACTGGACTGGGGTGCCATTGCCTTCTCCAATATATATGCACACATATATATTAAAAAATACATTTGCAGTATGTGTGTACACACACACATAAGTACAGGCATACCTCATTTTGTTGTGCTTTTTTTATGCTTTGCAAACATTGCATTTTTTACAAATAGGTTTGTTATCCTGTGAGTCTATAAGCACAATTTTTCCAACAGTATTTACGCACTACATTTCTCTCTGTTATATTTTGGTAATTCTCACAATATTTTAAGCTTCTTCATTGTTATTAAACTTGTTATGGTAATCTGTGATCAGTGATTTTTTTAAATTTTTATTTGTTTATTTTTTAACACCAAAAACATTTTGTATTGGGGTATAGCCAGTTAACAGGATTGTGTGTTCTGATTGCTCCACCAATTGGCTCTTCCCATCTCTCTCCCTCTCCTTGGACTTTCCTGTTCCCTGAGACACAATATTGAAATTAGGGCAAATAATAACCCTACAGTATCCAAGTGAAAGAATCAATTGATGTGGCAGACTTCATTGTCTTATTTTAAGAAATTGCCACAGCCACCTCAACCTTTAGCATCCACCCTGATAAGTCAGCAGTCATCAACATCAAGGCAGGACCCTCCACCAGCAAAAATATTGTGACTTGCAGAAGACTCAAATGATGTAACCTTTTTTTAAGGTTACAAATACAATAAAGTATTTTTAAATGAAGGTATGTACATTGGTTTTTTAGACATAATGCTATAACTTTATATGCACTAGGAGACCAAAAAATCTGTGATTCACCTTATTGCAATATTCACTTTATTGTGGTGGTCTGGATCCCAACCTGCAATATCTCTGAGGTTTGCCTGTCTGTATGTGTAAATATATGGTAAAATACCTTCAAAGGTTTTAAACATAGAATTTCTTTTCATAAGCCAGCCCAGGCACATCCTATCCAACAATTCAGGCAGAGTTCTTGAATCTGTCAGAAACAGCCTATAGGTTTGCACTGGGTGATTAATTGTCAGGAGATTCTGGTTCTATATTTCATGAGATATAATTGTTATCTTTTCTAAAGGTGTTCTTTTACTAAGCTCCTACCTTAAACAGGGGGAAACACATACACACATAACTTACATTCCTGATGCCTAGCACTTCTTACAAAAAGAAAAAGGAAAAGTTTAGCTTAATCCAATAACAAAGGCCTATTTGTCTTGGTTCACAGATGATTTTTCCCCCTGTTTTTACTAAAACTTAAATATTTTAAATTACCTAGAAATTTGTCTTGAGATAGCAGTGTGGAAAAATGGAATATAGTTTAGTTATCATGATCTGAGGGTATGGAATTAAACCTTAGTTCAAATTCCAGCTTTGCTATTTAATGTTCCTTTGACCTCTGGCAGTTATTTAACCTCTTAAGCCACCATTTTCTGTCTTATAAACTGCAAATTGGAATATCTCTTTCTGAGTGTTATTGTGAGGATTATACAGATTACCACAGTAAAGCATTTATCACAGTTGTGAATATATAGAAGGAGCTCAATAATGTTATCATTTTAAACATATTTAGAATGCTTCCTCTAAATCTACCACTTAATCATGTATGACTTTTGACATTGATTTAAGCTCAGTGGACTTATGTCTTCTTAGCAAATGTAAGAGTTTAGAAATGAGAGAAATCTATATGACACTGATATCCTGTGACTTTCTAATTATCTTAAGGTCAAATTAAGGAAATATATTTTTGCTTTAGATACAAATTATTCTTGCCTTCCCTCAAAACTGAGAAAAGCAAGGAACCTAGCTTCTGTTTACAGGGTAATTTTTGCATTACTTTTCAACTGTGAGTATTCAGTAGGATACACTTTGGTGTAGTGACTGAATGTGGACTCTTAAGACTTCTAACATTTCCCCCAGCTCTACTGCTTACCGTATAACTGGGCAAGTTATTTCACCTCTCCCTACCTCAGTTTTGTTATCTGTAAAGTACCTAACTGCCAGGGTTGTGAGGATTAAATTAAATGAGTTGTTTTATGTAATGGACTTAAAACAGTGTCAGGCATACATTGTCTTCCATAGGAAGGTGTTTAATTGTTATCATCATCTTCATCCTGGAGCAGCTTCTCCATTGCCTGTAGAAAAAAATTATTTATTTATTGGCTGTGGTGGGTCTTTGTTGCTGCACATAGGCTTTCTCTAACTTCAGTGAGCTGGATTGGGAAGATCCCCTGGAGAAAGAAATGGCAACCCACTCTGGTATTCTTGCCTGGAAAATTCCTTGGACAAAGGAGCCTGCCGGCCTAGTCCATGGGTTTGCAAAAGAGTCAGACACTACTTAGTGACTAAACAACAACAGCAAATTCTACCTATTATGATAGGCAGTTAGGGTTTGGTTTCTCTCAAACACAGGGACTATTTATGACTGTAGTCCTATGAATATTTAGGACTAAGATCTCTAAAGACGCACACATACCAACAGAGTGAGAGCAGAAAATGTTAGTAATTATCAGATAAGATCAGATCAGATCAGTCGCTCAGTTGTGTCCGACTCTTTGCGACCCCATGAATCACAGCACGCCAGGCCACCCTGTCCATCACCAACTCCCGGAGTTCACTCAGACTCACGTCCATTGAGTCAGCGATGCCATCCAGCCATCTCATCCTCTGTCGTCCCATTCTCCTCTTGCCCCCAATCCCTCCCAGCATCAGAGTCTTTTCCAATGAGTCAACTCTTCGCATGAGGTGGCCAAAAGTACTGGAGTTTCAGCTTTAGCATCATTCCTTCCAAAGAAATCCCAGGGCTGATCTCCTTCAGAATGGACTGGTTGGATCTCCTTGCGGTCCAAGAGACTCTCAAGAGTCTTCTCCAACACCATAGTTCAAAAGGATCAATTCTTCGGCGCTCAGCCTTCTTCACAGTCCAACTCTCACATCCATACATGACCACAGGAAAAACCGCAGCCTTGACTAGACACACCTTTGTTGGCAAAGTAATGTCTCTGCTTTTGCATATGCTGTCTAGGTTGGTCATAACTTTCCTTCCAAGGAGTAAGCGTCTTTTAATTTCATGGCTGCAGTCACCATCTGTAGTGATTTTGGAGCCCAGAAAAATAAAGTCTGACACTGT
>NW_011495026.1:8862916-8874835 GCF_000754665.1 Bison bison bison | reverse complement strand
TTTGAACATTCTTTGGCATTGCCTTTCTTTGGGGTTGGAATGAAAACTGACCTTTTCCAGTCCTGTGGCCACCGCTGAGTTTTCCAAATTTGCTGGCATATTGAGTGCAGCACTTTCACAGCATCATCTTTCAGGATTTGGAATAGCTCCACTGGAATTCCATCACCTCCACTAGCTTTGTTCGTAGTGATGCTTTCTAAGGCCCACTTGACTTCACATTCCAGGATGTCTGGCTCTAGGTCAGTGATCACACCATCATGATTATCTGGGTCGTGAAGATCTTTTTTGTACAGTTCTTCTGTGTATTCTTGCCATCTCTTCTTAATATCTTCTGCTTCTGTTAGGTCCATACCATTTCTGTCCTTTATCGAGCCCATCTTTGCATGAAATGTTCCTTTGGTATCTCTGATTTTCTTGAAGAGATCCCTAGTCTTTCCCATTCTATTATTTTCCTCTATTTCTTTGTATTGATCGCTGAAGAAGGCTTTCTTATCTCTTCTTGCTATTCTTTGGAACTCTGCATTTAGATGTTTATATCTTTCCTTTTCTCCTTTGCTTTTTGCTTCTCTTCTTTTCACAGCTGTTTGTAAGGCCCCCCCAGACAGCCATTTTGCTTTTTTGTATTTATAGTCATGATTATTTTGTGTAGCATTTTTTAAATGTACATTTGTATGTGTTATATAATATATACAGTATGTTAATACAGAGATACGTGTATATACTTTCTGAATAAATACAGGAATACTGGGAGAAAGTGCTCAAATTGATTTTAATAATATGAATAAAAATCAAAAAGTTTGAAGACAACAGTCCCAAGAGCCAGTGTCTTCCACACTGACCTGGCTCTCAGTCTCAGTTGTCTCCCAGTACTCAATGGAAACGAACACATGCTGAAGAAGCCAATCAAACTTCTTTTCATAACTCCAGAGTGCTTGGAAAGACCTTAGCCAGTGAGCAATTCTTTGCTAAAGATAGGGTAAACACAGTGTGGAATCTGGGTTTTTCTGGGTGTTTTGACCACTTAGTATGACTGAATAATGAGGTGACTGAGAGATATCAGATCAGTCAGTTCTTTTCAGTACTCATATTTGGACTTGACTATGTAAGAAATTCTGCTGTTCTCAGTATCCAGGAATCACAAAAACACACTTTGATAGGATAACCAAAATCCTCTTCTGCTTATATTAAATGGCAATATAACAGAGACTTTTCTGACACATTTAAAAATATTTAATTATAAATATACTTACTTCCATAGGATTGAGGAAATTATTAATTTTTTTTTTTTTTTTACTTTGTTTAGAAAGCAACAGGAATAAAAGAAAGCCAACACATTTATTTCTTGAGTGGATTCATTTTAAGCCAGGGCAGCAGCATTTAGAAATAATTCACAATGGGTTTTTTGTTTTTGGTCTCCATGACAAGTTTTCCTAATGGGTTGTTGATAAGGCCCATGTTCTAGGACATAGATACTTAGAGGTAAGTGACCACATTCATCTCTTTAATGAGTGGATTCTTTGGGGAATCTCATG
This sequence comes from Bison bison bison, assembly GCF_000754665.1. NCBI lineage: Eukaryota > Metazoa > Chordata > Mammalia > Artiodactyla > Bovidae > Bison > Bison bison. The sequence goes on along the minus strand of NW_011495026.1, from coordinate 8,873,303 downwards.
GATACACTCTGAGGAAAATGTGCATACACAGTTTTTGCATACCAAATTTGGCCTCCAGTTTTAAGAGTTAACAGGTACTCCCATCCCTTGGGCTCTCCATGAACCTTTAGGTCATTGAGATCCTCAGGCCTCTGAAGGGGATGCAGCTACATTTGTACGCCAAACCATGAGTCACTGTGCAATCCCTGTAGGGCACACGTGCTACTAAGTCACTTAAGTTGTATCTGACTCTGTGCAACCCCATGGATTGTAGCCCTCCAGGCTCCTCTGTCCATGGGGATTCTCCAGGCAGGAATACTGGAGTGCATTGCCATGCCCTCCTCCAATCACTGTAGTATTGACCCCGTTCTGTAAACCCTTTATTTTCCAGGTTTGACTTCAGAAAGTCATTGGTACAGTTCCTAGTCTTATGTCTCGTTTTTACACTTGAAATTGTGCTTAAATATGGTATCTGTATTATCTGCTTGTTATGTGCTTATCTGCTTATAAGCAGAGAGTTGACACAGCACATCTTATAGCAAACTTATGAGACAGGCAACACAGAAAGAGTTGCATTTTACAGATGAGAAAACATAGACAAGAGCAATTAGGGTGATTTGATTCATTGCTGACGTGGGGACAAGGGACCTTCCAAGTTTACCTGTGTTTTTTTCAAGCCAACTTCTACAAACTGTGTCTCTCAGGGTCTAGTCTCTGGACTCCCTGCATCAGAGATCGCTTGTATACCTATTAAGCATGCAGAGTCTGCTCTATCCCTCCAAGCCTAATGTATCCCAGTGAAGGTGAAAGTGAAGTCTCTCAGTCATGCCCGAGTCTTTGCGACCCCATGGACTGTAGCCTACCAGGCTCCTCCATCCAAGGGATTTTCCAGGCAAGAGTACTGGGGTGGGCTGCCATTTCCTTCTCCAATGTATCTGAGTGGAGTATAAATAGGGCATGAACCCTCCTGGATTAAAGAAGAAGTCAGATGATTACTGGGGATGTTGAGGTTTAAGAAATGAGAAAGTACTTGAACAGTGGTTTAACTGTGACTCCACATTGGAATTATTTGCACAGCTTTGAAAAAATACTTTGCCTGAGCCTGGACTGATAGAGTAAAACTCTGGAGAACTGAGTGATAGAGTAAAACTCTCTGGAGAACTGAGTGATAGAGTAAAGCTTACTGGAGAAGTGAGTCCAAGGAAATCTGCTTTTTAAAAGGTTGATTATAATGCCCAACAAGGATTAAGAGCCACTTTGTAAAGGATTTGGAAACTTTTTCCATAGAGGATCACATAGTAAATGTTTTAGGTTTTTCAGGCTGTTATCTTATCAGTTGCTGCTGCTGCTGCTAAGTGGCTTCAGTCATGTCTGACTCTGTGCGACCCCATAGACGGTAGCCCACCAGGCTTCCCTGTCCCTGGGATTCTCCAGGCAAGAACACTGGAGTGGGTTGCCATTTCCTTCTCCAATGCATGAAAGTGAAAAGTGAAAGTGAAGTCGCTCAGTCGTGTCCAACTCTAGCGACCCCATGGACTGCAGCCTACCAGGCTCCTCCATCCATGGGATTTTCCAGGCAAGAGTACTGGAGTGGGGTGCCATTGCCTTCTCCGATCTTATCAGTTGCAGCTACTCAACTCTGTTGTCCTAGAATGAAAGCAGCCCCAGGTAGCACTTAAATGACTGAGCACAGCTGTGTTCCAGGGCCACTCTGTTTGTAAAACAGGTGGCGGGACAGATTTGGCCACAGACTATGATTTGCTGAACTCTCCAGAGGTACGTGGTTCTTCACATGCCTCACTGAGCCACTTTTGGGCTGTGGCTCTATATCTCAGGCACCTGGAGTTATTTGACACGAGAGTTGAAAACTACTATATTAAAACTCAATTAATAAGTAATTGAGCCAGAATTTTTAACTATGTGAAAGAGAGAAAAGAACCTGGTAGTATGTATTATCAAAGATAAAACAAAAAGGTGTTAGGTACGTGGAAGAAGAGAGGTGCACTGAACAGCCAGAGCAGATAAAGCAGGTGCAGTATTAATGGTCATAGAGCCCAGAAGTGGGCTAGGATCCGTCTGAGAGTTGTTTTATTTTTTAAAAGGAAAGGATAAAGCAGTCCTTTACTCTCAGATGGTGGAATTGATAAGAAATAACTTCATATACTTGTTATTTTGAACCTTCAAAAATTGGGGTGTTGGCAACAGTAGAAAAGAGAATCATTCTGTTTGGAGTGAGAGGCAGAGGAACATTCAGCTCAATGGCTGTAGAACAATCATGAACCTTGCCGATACAAGCAGGGAGGCCATGTGTAGAGCTCTGTAGTGCTGCTCTGCAATACCCATCAGCCTTGTGGTGCCCATTCAAGTCACACTGTGTAAATCTGTCATGCTGCATCTCTATCATTGATAGCTACCTTTAGCACAGAATAACACAGAAGAGGGGAAAACTTTGAGTCAATAAGAAATGGTTCATTTACATTTACCGTATCATCTGTTAGGTTTTTACAAATGGTTGTATGTAATGGATTAAATACCCCACCTACCCAGAAAATTAATATTCTCCGCAATTTGTTTGTACCACCCGATATTTCTTGTATGGTAGGTATGCTCTTGAATATGGTAGGTATCTGTAGGTAGGTCACCTTAAATTTTGACAAAATGATTTTTTTTTTAAATTTGGACAAATATGTGTCCATTGAATACCTTATAGTCCAGTGGAGGCATTAGAACATATGAGCAAATGTTGTAGTGTAATCTATTCAACGGACATGTAAACAATGTTTAGGAGTAATGTAGAGCAGAAAATGACTGTTCCATTGTGTGTGCAGAAGTGATTTGAGGGAAGAACCAGAATTTCCATGGAGTACATAGCATAGGGCTGGCTGAATAGGACTTTCTGAAAGATCAGCACGTACCGAGGTACAGAGCATGTGCTATTTTCAGTGAACTACAAGGTGTTCAGTATTGGTAGAAAACAAAGAGAAAAAAGAAAAGATCAGAGAGGGGTCAAATCATGGGAGCTGATTCTGGCAAATAAGCACGGGACAGATCATTTCTCCCCCGACAACCACCTCTCACCTTTTCCCCCCATTACCAACCTATGGGTTTATTTATATTTAAATATTATAAAAATTGGTGTTTGCATGTAAGGAAGTTTCCACCCCTTTTCAACCTTATGAAGAACTTTTAAAAGAGTGCATTTTTATAGAGATATTAGAAAGATTAATTGTACTATTTTTAGTTTTCCTCTGTAGTATATCAAAAAGCACATTCACTTTTTATAAGAGGAATAATTGATTAGTTCTAGATAAATGCTGTTTTGGTTTTGTAAAAGGGTTCCTTAATAGAAGTGGGTGAAGAATATAACATTCTAGTAGAAGGACTTAAGTGTGTGTGTGTATGTGTGTGTGTGTGTGTTGAATTATTTTTGTTCTGTTTTCTTCCCTCTTTTGTACTCCTCATCAAGTACTGCCATTTATTGTGATACATTCTTCCTAAACACCTGCTGTCAAATGTATCAAGTCTTTTCTTGCACAGTGCTACGGGTTTCTACAGAACTGAGCAGGCCCAACATTAGACAGCCTACAGACTGATTGATTTATTTGTTTTAATACAAACACGTGCTCAGATGTTGTCATACAGAAATCCTTTTAGAAGAATTATTTTTCAAAGAACAAAGAACGTTGTAACCCTAGCACCTAATCCTGTGCCTGGCACAGAGTAGATACAAATGTTTGTGGAATTGAACTGTTCTGTGAAGTCTCAAACTGAATAGTAAAAACTTCCTCAATTCTAGGGATAACTGAATATCTTAAATAGCTATAATATGAACTGAAATGTTTAAAAAGCATTTCTAGCAGTTTAAAAATGAAGTTGTGACATATTGTCAGATCCAGATTTTAATTTGGCAAGTATTACTGTCTTTGCAGAATACAAGTACAAATCTGTTTAAAAGAAATCCTGCTTTATCTTTCTTTGCAAAATGAGAAGGCATTGTCAAAAGGAGGAAATGTCTAGTAATAAGTTGAAAACTTTGGGCAGTTTTACCTCAGAGATACATCTTAAATTGTCCTTTTCCGGTTCACTGCCTCTGTTATTATTTATGTTCTAATTTAAGACCTCAAGATTATATTCTTTTCCTAACTGGAAGCTGCACTTCATTCCTGTGCTACCTCCACACTGCAGCCAGATTTATTTCCTTAAGCAGAACATTGAGCCTGTCCTTCACCTGATTACAAACCTTTCACAATTTCCTATGAACTATGATGAGAGAAAGACCAAAGTTCTTGGCATTGCCACTGTACGTGATAGAATCATACTTGTGGCGGATATTTGTTTGTTTGTTTTACTTCATCTGCCTCCATAGTCCCATGTTTCATGACAGGACATGACATACATGGTAATAATAGCCCAACAAAGTTGCTATTGGACTACCTGGAGCCTCTGGCTTCTTTGGACTCCTGGCCCTCCTGAGACCTGAAGAAAGCAATGTCCTAAGCACACCTGTAATCCATGCTTGGTGCAACTGTTGGAAAGGTGTGCACAGTAAACCCTTTGCCTTCCCAGATGCACCTTTAATTCTTTGGGCATAGTATTTTTATCTGCCTTTTCCCACCTTCTCAACCTGGTAAATCTCCCCTATTTGTCATTTTAGGGCCATCTCATTTGGTTCAGGGTACTGTTTCTAGATTTTTTAAGGCAATTTGAAAGTCCTTATTTCCAAAGTCTTATCTCAAATTAATTAATTTTGACTCTCAGAACTGCTTACTTTCCATTATCTGAATCAGTTGTAATAAATATAAGTGGACTAATAATGAGTTTATGTTTTAAAAATACAAATAAAATGTTTGTTTCCTCAGATTTTTTGGATCTTTCCCACCTAGATTATATTCTCCATGGTTTCAAATATACCTAACTCAAAAGGGCTATTTATTTAAAGGATGGTGTGTATAATGCAAATATATATATCATTACTACTTACTATACTACAGAATTTTAAAATCTCAAATGATTTCTTATGAAAAGGTTTACTAAGCTAGAAGCTGTAAGAGAAGAATTATGAAAGTGGGTTTTCTTGGTTTAACAGAACCTATTGCTTGTTTTAAGTGTAATTGATCTCAAACACATACCTGTCAACTCTCTCTGCCTTTCCAAATGTTTTATGTATGCATTAGGTAAATATTGTTGGTTTTTTTCATAGCATCTATCAAGTTGAAATTTGATTCTCAATTCATCCTTAAATTATTAAGTTAGCACTTATTCATGTATTTTCTCACCTTTTCTACTACTGTCTTTTTTTTTTTTTTTTCTACTACTGTCTTAACTCATTAGTTACAATTTACTGTATTTAACTCTTTGTACATTGACTTTTTTCCACTTATAAAGTCTAAGTTCTTAAAAGTTAGGACCAAGTCATAATGCTTGGTCACGCTGCTTATTGTGCTTTGTACAAAAACAACTCATTTGGTGTTTTTAAGTTACTTTAAAAATATCACATGGGTAGTTAAATTTTTGTTATTCAGATTTTATGTAAAACCTGTTTCTGTTTTCTAGTTTCTATTGAACAGATACTTCCCTCAATTTAAGTGCAATTTGTATACTTCCTCATTGCCCTAAAAGTTTAATTACCAAATGATATAATGTAGAGTGTTCCTTTCGGTGGCTTACATGGTTTTTACTAAATATTACTTATTTTATTGGTCTCTAAAGCTATTCTTCCTTCAATCTAATTACTTTTAAAGTTTCCTGAATTTCATACAAGATATTATGAAATTATATTCCTGAAATATTAAGAATTTCAAGCCTTATAAAGATCATAGCTAAAGTGAAATAAGCAGACGAAAACTAACACTATGTGGTATCATTTATATGTGGAATCTTAAAAAAACAAAAGCCAGTTTCATAGAAAGAGAATAGAATGGTGGTTGCTGGGACAGTGGACATGGTATATGGGGACATGTTGGTCAGAGGGTACAGACTTTCAATTATGAGTAAATTCTGAGGATTTAATGGACAGCTTGGTGACTGTAATTAATAATATGGTATTATATACTTGAAATTTGCTGAAAGTAGATCTTAAGTGTTCTCATCACATACACATAAAGGAGTTAACAATGTGAGGTGATGGATATGTTAATTATCTTGATCTTGATAATAATTTCCCAATGTATATATATATCAAATCATCACATTGTATACTTTAAATACATACAATTCTATGTGTTAATTTTCTCAATAAAACTGGAAATAAATAAATTTAAAGAGCAACTAAATTTAAAGATATAAATCGTTTCCATACCAGCAAATTGGACAACCTAGAAGAAATGGACAGGTCTCTAGAACCATACAGGCTGCCAAAACTGAGTCAAGAAGAAATAGATAATTTGAACAGATCAATCATTAGAAGTGAAATAGAATCTGTAATTTAGAAACAGAAAAAAACCCTGCAAACAAAGGCAGGAACTGGATGGCTTTACTGGGGATATGTTTGGATATGCCAAACATATCCAAAGAGAAACTTATACTATCCTTTTCAAGCTATTCTAAAAAATTGAAGAGGAAGAAATACTCCCAAATGCATTCTATGAAACTGTCATTACTCTGATACCAAAACTAGATAAAAACACTGAAAAAAAGAAAAGAGCAGGCCAATGTCTTTGATAACTATAGATTCAAAAATCTTTAACAGAATATGAGCAAACTAAATCCAATGATACATAAAAAGGATCATACTGAGAGGGTAATAGGTAGAAAGGCCAAAGATCCCCAAGCAGCAGGAGGAAATAAAATGCAAGTGGCAGATAGTTTTATTCTTTTTCTACACAAAATTAAAAGAATCTTGTTTTAATTCTGTGTTCCCTGGTAGCTCAGCTGATAAAGAATCCACCTCCAGTGCTGGAGACCCTGGTTCAATTCCTGAGTCTTTCTGTCCCCTTCTGATGTCTATGTCAGAAGCTTTCTCTATCTCTTTTTATACTTTAATAAAACTTTGCTACACAAAAAACTCCAAGTGATCAAGCTTCATCTCTGGCTCTGGATCAAATTCCTCTCCTCCGGAGGCCATGAATCCCATGTTGTTCATGGCTCATAGCAGCAATACATCATGATCAAGTTGGTTTCAGTCCAGGGTCACAAGGATGATAGAACAGTACAGAAGTCAATTAATGTGATATACCACATTAACAAAAGGAAACACAAAAAACACATGATCATCTCAAAAGACACAGAAGAAAAACTTAAGAAAATTCAACATCCATTCATAATAAAAACTCTTAAAACAAAGTAGGTATAGAGCGAACATATCTCAACATAATAAAAGCCATTTTGACAAACCCACAGCTAACATAATACTCAACTGTGAAAAGCTGAAAGCCTTCCTGCTAAATTCAGGGACTAGACAAGGATACTCACTCTCTACTTCTTCTATTCAACATAGCACTAGAAACCCTAGCCACAGCATTCTGACAAGAAAAAGAAATAAAAGGTATCCAAATTGAAAGGGATAATATTTGCAGATGATGTGATACTCCATATAGAGAACACTAAAGCCTCCACACAAAAACTGTAAGAACTGATAAATTCAGCAAGGTAGCAGGATATAGAGAAGGCAATGGCAACCCACTCCAGTACTCTTGCCTGGAAAATCCATGGACAAAGGAGCCTGGTAGGCTGCAGTCCATGGGATCACGAAGAGTCAGACACGACTGAGCGACTTCACTTTCACTTTTCACTTTCATGCATTGGAGAAGGAAATGGCAACCCACTCCAGTGTTCTTGCCTGGAGAATCCTAGGGACGGGGGAACCTGGTGGGCTGCCGTCTATGGGGTCGCACAGAGTCGGACACAACTGAAGCCACTTAGCAGCAGCAGCAGCAGCAGGATATAAGATTAACATACAGATATCTGTTGCATTTCTTTATACTAACAATGAAATATCAGAAAGTATAAAAAAAAAAATCCCATTGAAAATCTCATCCAAAAAAATTTCTGGGAATAAATGTAACAATGAGGTGAAAGACCTATATGCTGAAAACTATAAAACATTGATAAAGAAAACTGAAGATGATTCAAAGAAATTGAAAGTTGTCCCATGCTCTTAGATTAGAGGGATTAGTATTATTAAAATGACCATACTACCCAGAGCAATCTACATATTTAATAGAGTCCCTATCAAAATATCCATGACATTTTTTAACAGAACTATAACAAATAAACCTAGAATTTGCATGGAATCATAAAAGACCCACAATTAATTGCCAAGACAATCCTGAGGGAAAAAAAACAAAGCTGGAGACATAACCCTTCCAGACTTCAGACTATACTACAAGCCTATGGCACCCACTCCAGTATTCTTGGCTGGAAAATCCCATGGATGGAGGAGCCTGGTAGGCTGCAGTCCATGGGGTCGCTAAAAGTCGGATACGACTGAGAGACTTCACTTTCACTTTTCACTTTCATGCTTTGGAGAGGGAAATGGCAACCCATTCCAGTGTTCTTTCCTGGAGAATCCCAGGGACAGGGGAGCCTGGTGGGCTGCCGTCTATGGGGTCGCACAGAGTTGGACACGACTGAAACGACTTAGCAACAGCAGCAGAGAGCCCAGAAATAAACCCATACAACTATGGTCACTTAATCTATGACAAAGAGGCAAGAATGTATGATGGAGAAAAAAGAGTCTTCAACAAGTAGTGTTGGGAAAGTTGGACAGCTACATGTACATTAGTGAAATTCTAACACTGTCTCACATCATATATACAAAATAAACTCAAAATAGCTTAAAGACCTAAGTATACAATGTGACATGTAAAACTCTTAGAAGAAAACATGGGCAAAACACTGTAACATAATTTGTAGCAATATTTTCTTAAATCATTTTCCCCAAGCAAAAGAAAAGGAAAAATAGTCAAATGGGCCCTAATCAAGCTTAAAAACTTTGCTCAGGAAAGGAAACCCTCAACAAAATTTCAGAACAACCTACAGAAGAATGGGAGAAAATAATTTGCATACATTGCAGCCAGCAAGGGTTAATATCCAAAATGTGCAAACAGCTCATACAACTCAATACCAAAAAACAAATAACCCAGTCATAAATGGGCAGAAGAACCTGAATAGACATTTTTCCAAAGAAGACATACAGATGGCCAGGTGGCCAACAGGCACATAAAAAATACTCAGCATCCCTAATTATTCAGTTCAGTTCAGTTCAGTTGCCCAGTTGTGTCCGACTCTTTGCAAGCCCATGAATCACAGCATGCCAGGCCTCCCTATCCATCACCCACTCCTGGAGTTTACCCAAACTCATGTCCATCGAGTCGGTGATGCCATCCAACCACCTCATCCTCTGTCGTCCCCTTCTCCTCCTGCCCCCAATCCCTCCCAGCATCAGGGTCTTTTCCAGTGAGTCAGCTCTTTGCATGAGGTGGCCAAAGTATTGGAGTTTCAACTTTAGCATCAGTCCTTCCAATGAACACCCAGGACTGATCTCCTTTATTTATTTTTGTTCCACATCCTGAACCCTCCTCCCTTCTCCCTCCCCATACCATCCCTCTGAGTTGTCCCAATGCACCAGCCCCAAGCATCCAGTATCGTGCATCGAACCTGGACTGGTGACTCGTTTCATATATAACATTATACATGTTTCAATGCCATTCTCCCAAATCATCCCACCCTCTCCCTCTCCCACAGAGTCCAAAAGACTGTTCTATACATCAGTGTCTCTTTTGCTGTCTCGTATACAGGGTTATCGTTAGCATCTTTCTAAATTCCATATATATGCGTTAGTATACTGTATTGGTGTTTTTCTTTCTGGCTTACTTCACTCTGTATAATAGGCTCCATTTTCATCCACATCATTAGAACTGATTCAAATGTATTCTTTTTAATGGCTGAGTAATACTCCATTGTGTATATGTACCACAGCTTTCTTATCCGTTCATCTGCTGATGGACATCTAGGTTGCTTCCATGTCCTGGCTGTTATAAACAGTGCTGCGATGAACATTGGGGTACACGTGTCTCTTTCAATTCTGGTTTTCTCAGTGTGTATGCCCAGCAGTGGGATTGCTGGGTCATAAGGCAGTTCTATTTCCAGTTTTTTAAGGAATCTCCACACTGTTCTCCATAGTGGCTGTACTAGTTTGCATTCCCACCAACAGTGTAAGAGGGTTCCCTTTTCTCCACACCCTCTCCTGATCTCCTTTAGAATGGACTGGTTGGATCTCCTTGCAGTCCAAGGGACTGTCAAGAGTCTTCTCCAACACCACAGTTCAAAAGCATCAGTTCTTTGGCGCTCAGCTTTCTTCACAGTCCAACTCTCACATCCATACATGACCACAGGAAAAACCATAGCCTTGACTAGACAGACCTTTGTTGGCCAAGTAATGTCTCTGCTTTTGAATATGCTATCTAGG
>NW_011495026.1:8853785-8862753 GCF_000754665.1 Bison bison bison | reverse complement strand
GGGTGGTGTCATCTGCATATCTGAGGTTATTGATATTTCTCCCAGCAATCTTGATTCCAGCTTGTGCTTCTTCCAGCCCACTGTTTCTCATGATGTACTCTGCATAGAAGTTAAATAAGCAGGGTGACAATATGCAGCCTTGATGTACTCCTTTTCCTATTTGGAACCAGTCTGTTGTTCCATGTCCAGTTCTAACTGTTGCTTCCTGAGCTGCATATAGATTTCTCAAGAGGCAGGTCAGGTGGTCTGGTATTCCCATCTCTTGAAGAATTTTCCACAGTTGATTGTGATCCACACAGTCAAAGGCTTTGGCATAGCAATAAAGCAGAATGTTTTTCTGGAACTCTCTTGCTTTTTTGATGATCCAGCGGATTTTGGCAATTTGATCTCTGGTTCCTCTGCCTTTTCTAAACCCAGCTTGAACATCTGGAAGTTCATGGTTCATGTATTGCTGAAGCCTGGCTTGGAGAATTTTGAGCATTACTTTACTAGCTTGTGAGATGAGTGCAATTGTGCAGAGGTTTGAGCATTCTTTAGCATTGCCTTTCTTTGGGATTGGAATGAAAACTAATTATTAGAGAAATGCAAATCAGACAACACAAGAAACATTCCCAGAAGTCAACTGTGTTCATCTCTAGGCTGAATAATGTGGATCAGCAACACGAAAAGATTTAATAAATACAGGCGTATTCTAGGACCTCCTCTCTTACTGATTCCTTAATTAGATTCCTGATGGAGAGAGCAAGCGTATGTCTATAACTTCTCCCTTCCCTATTACTAAAAGTCTCATTTCTGAGACCATGATAAGACGCAGGGAGAGGAAGAGGCAAGTTGAAAATTGTTAAATAGTAATCCCTTTTGAACACTGAGATTTAAAACATAAATCAAGAATCTTTATTTTAACCTGATTTGTCTACTATTGTTCTAACCTCGTGGTTTTAGAACATTTATCCTTTTATTCATTCAAAGAACATTAATGCTTACCTTGTGCCAGGTTTTAGGATCCAAAGATAACTAGCATTCCCTGTATTCAAGGAGTGCAGTCAAGTACTGGGATAATTATACAGGAACAGTAATGATGATGATAACATCTAAATTGAAACACGCATGCCATGTACCAAGCACTGTGCTGAGCCCTTTATTTAGATTATATGATTCAATCCATAGAGTCATCCTCTTAAGTAACTAGCACTGTTAAGGATTTTAAGGTACCAAGAAGTTTAAATGATTTGTCTAAACACACAGATAATACATGATGGAGCTAGAATTTTAACCCAGTTAGACTGATTCTTGTTCCCTCACTTTTAACCTGTATGCCAACTTACAAGTTATATGGTACTCAGAAGAGTCACAGAAGGTTGCATAATTTTAAGTTGAAACTTGAACAAGAAGTGGAGTTCACCTGATAGGCTAGGAGATAAAATGTGATTCAGAGCTGAGAGTGAATTATGTGTGAGAGCAGGGCTGCAGAAAGCAGCATGGAGTTTGGCTAACTCTGAATGCTTAGATGCTCTTGGAGTCAGAGGATGAGAAAGGAAAAGTAGCCGCAGATAAGTTGAGAGAGTTACACCAAAATTTTAGACGCCTGAAATAGTATGCTTGAATATGACTTTTTTCCTTGAGGTGCCATTCAGTGATTAGAGAATAGGGAGTTATAGTATTTGCAGTTAGAATAATTACTCAGCAATGATGTAGACACAGAGAGGGAGAAAAAGGAATGAGTAAGACTGCCAGTAGAAAGACAGCTAGCAATATAGTTATGGTATTCTAGACAAGAGATTATGTCGGCCTGACTTCATTGAGTAAGCATGTATTGAGTGCCTTGAATATGAGTGTGTATGAGTGTATTGAGTGGCAGAATATGATATCTGCCATTACATTTCTGCCTGTAATCTGTTGGGAAAGACAGACAGTAAACAAACACACAAACATATAATAAAGAAGATGGAATACAAGTGACAGTTTCAAGAGAGATTTAAGAGGTAGCCTTAACCACACCTATTAATCAGTTGAATTTGGAGAGAAAGATGCCCAGAGTAAGTCCAAGGTTTCTTTGAAATAAATCAGAGCTGTTACTAAGGACCCACCTCTCTCTCTCTACTTTCTGGAACTGTTTTCTCCATGAATCATGATACACTGATATGTTTCCATCAGAGTAAAATGTAAAGGCTCAGTATTGCTTTTCTTTATAATAGAAGATGTTCCCTACACTCACATACACATCCATGTTGATCATTTTCTTTCTTCCTTTCTTTTAAAGGGGGTAGGCGTATTGTGTTTACTGAACACCAGCCTGTGCCAGACACAGTGCTAGATGATTTACATACATCATTTCTCTTAATCCTTCTAAAAGCCTTGTTGATCATTTTAAATGAATAGGAGCCAACAGAACCTAATTTCTCAGAGTGTCTATTATAATACTTTGGTGTGAACAAGTATTTCTGTGCTAATTAAATTAGATTTGGACATTGATAGAATATAAAAATTGCATATGTTGAACTTCAGAATTTATAAGAAAGAAAAAGTAGAGTTCATTTTGTAAAGGTCGGAGGAAAGAAAGGGAGTAGTGTTAGTTTAATTAAGTAGTGTAATTGCTAAAATTATACTAACACCTTTTCAGTAAAGACCATGTTACATAATCAGGCATTGCCTTGAGTAAGATAGTATATGAATTGAGTCCAGAAGACCCATGTAAAAGGTCATCTAATATAGTCATGCTTAGTGCGAGGTGCACAAACAGATTTCACTTGAACTCAGTGGAATTATTTGCAGAATTGCATGGGGATGTTTTCTCTTCTTGTGTATTTTGAGGGAAATTCTTGTCAGAAGTATATAGGCTTCTCTGATTTAAAAACCACTATCATTTTCACTCATGAGGAAACTGAGGTTGTTAGAGATATAGAGACTTGCCCAAGATGTTGAAAAAGTCCTCTTTAAAAAGCTGTTTGCCCAACAGTTGTTTAACCTAGAATTAATATAAGGCTACAGTGTCTATGCCCTTGCAACCAGAAGTATTCAGAGTTTTAGGAAGCCTGGGCTTGTTTTTTCATTGAGAATTGTCATATGGTGATTTTAAAGTAACAGCAGATGCCATCATTCGGAATACATTCTTCCACTCTAGTATTGCAGAACAGTATTTTTAAAGAAATTCTAGGAAGGGTGTTAACTCATTCAGGGTTTTACAGGAAGGAAAGCTCTTTCCTACCTTTTTTTAAGCTAACTTTCACTGACAAGATCAAGCCAGAAAAAGCTTAGCTGGCTGTTGGCCCAGACAAAGCTATAATCGTTGAAGTATACTCAACCTCCGTTGCCCGGGGAAAGCTGCAGCTTAGGGGAGAAGGGAGGACGGAGCACAGATGCTTGCTGAGTGTTGTTCCAGAGACTCAGATGACGTGTGTGCTCTATATCCTTTGCTGTGTTATTCTTTCAATTATTAGAAAGGAAATTTTAAAATAGCCTAGAATGACTAGTGTTCCCAGAAAGGTGAAAAGGATACTTCAACTTTAAAAAACTAACCAAGCCATTCACAGCTGTATCCCTAGCAACTAAAAAGGAGCCTGGCACATAGTAAAGGTATAATCCTTTTTTTTTTTTTGGTGAAAGAATTCTTTAAGTTATTGTGTCACTTATGTTATATTTTAGAACAAGAATTTTTTTTCCTTCATCCATTGATACTGAGTATCATATTGTAGTGGCAAGATAGTAAAAAAGAAAAGGTGTGACTCAACATTCAGAGACCTCCTGATTTTCGTTTACTTTCTATCATTTATTGCATGATCTTGGGCCTCGTTTTTTTTCTTAATGGGGGTATAACAATATCTAATTCACAAAATTTAGAATAATATTAAATGAAATTTGCTATGTGAAAATTGCTTTATGGATTCTTAGTTAAGTCTCTCAGTCATGGGGTCCAACTCTTTGCGACCCCATGGACTGTAGCCTATCAGATACTTAAGGGCTATATAAATATTAATGTTGATTTTAGATAACATTTTTAATAATTTGAAAAAAAATGTGTTTGCTGGTATCATCCTAATGTCCTGAATCCAGAATTTGTTTCTTTTAGGTAGGGAAGAAGTGATCCCAGTGATTGAGATACAGGTTTTAATTCTATGATAAAATACATTTCAAGATAATCATGTGTCATTTCTACCTAATGAACTAATGTTAAGTGTGGGGAATAGTCTGAAAATAATTAAAGCATTCATTTTTAAACAAGGGCACTATATTTATTATGTATTTGTTAATTGAATTTTTGTTTTCTAATTTGTACATGACTTAAAAATTAGTACATATTTATTAAATGCTCAGCATATTGTAGGTATTGTGATATGTGCAAAAAGTATACAGCACCTTTTTCCAAAGTGGAAATGTAATATTAACTTTTGAGATATTCTATTTTGAGAATTTGGAGTAGACTTTCTATATACTACCTGCAGTTCTCTCTTGGAGATTTCTCATACCCATTAGTATCAGCTCCAGAAATCCCTGCATGTAGAAACCTGTTTAATTTTGTTTCTACCCAGTGTTGCCCTAACTTATTTTAACAAGAAGATCTTTTTTTTTCTCCTTTTTATCTGCTAACATTTTTCTGAGCAGTTTATGAAGCACCTGTATAAGATACATAGTATTGACTCCATGAGTTTTAATATTCTATTTGCAACTCTAAATATAAATATCGGGTGACTTTTTTAAAAAGTGGGAGATATACTTGTCTGGAATTGGAATGGTCGTGATGCCTGTCATCCGTATACATGGCCAAATCATAGAAATTGAGCTATAAAGCTTGTTAAGAAAATGTTCTTTCTCTTATTGAATGGTTATATTACTTTTCAAAAACTGCTTAGTCCGAGAACACAGTCTGTTAGAAAAGAAAGGATCTGAAAACATCTCTAAGCCCCTTAAGTTTATTGATATTTAATATTGAGGATCTCAGTATTATATATCAATATATGTTGATATATAATTATATGAGTATAATGCTAAGAAGTTTAATCATCTTTATTTAGCTATAATTTGCATATAGTAAACTGCATCAACTTAAAGAGTATAATTCAACTAATTTACGTGTGTGTGTGTGGGTGTGTGTGGGTGTGTACGTACCTGTGAAACCACTTCTGCAATCATGATGTAATAAGAGAACTAATAATAGAATATTTCTGTCAGCCTGAAAGGTTCCTTTTGCTCCTTGGAAATCCATCTTTCCCTTTACCCCAGGCTCCAGCCAGCCACTTGTTTGCTTTTTATATAGATTAGATTGAAAATTTTTACATATTTTATATAAATGGAATTTATAGTATGCAGTTTTCAATGTCTGCTTTCTTTAACTCAGAACAATGGTTTTGAGACTCGTGCATATTATTGAGTGTAGCAGTAATTTTTCTTTTTTATTGCTGAGTGGTATTCTATTATATGTAAATACATATGTGTTCATTCATGAATTGGTAAACATTTGGATTGTTTACAGCTTAGGGTTGTTGTAAATGAAGCTGCTGTGAATACCTGTGTGCAACTCCGCATGACTCTCTGCTTTTGCTCCTCTTGGATGAACACCTGGCAGTAGAGCAGCTGTATTGTTCTGGTGGGGAACTTTCTAAACTGCCACTTTTCCAAAGTAGTTGTGCTATTTTATGTTTCCATTAAGAGCCTACAGTTTCTAATTTTTCTGTATCCTTATTCAATCTTTGGTATTGTCAGTTTCTTTAGTTTTAGTCATTCTTTTTTTTTTTTTTTTTTGCTGTCTTGTATACAGGGTTATCGTTACCATCTTTCTAAATTCCATATATATGCGTTAGTATACTGTATTGGTGTTTGTCCTTCTGGCTTACTTCACTCTGTATAATAGGCTCCAGTTTCATCCACCTCATTAGAACTGATTCAAATGTATTCTTTTTAATGGCTGAGTAATACTCCATTGTGTATATGTACCTCAGCTTTCTTATCCATTCATCTGCTGATGGACATCTAGGTTGCTTCCATGTCCTGGCTATTATAAACAGTGCTGCGATGAACATTGGGGTACACGTGTCTCTTTCCCTTCTGGTTTCCTCAGTGTGTATGCCCAGCAGTGGGATTGCTGGATCATAAGGCAGTTCTATTTCCAGTTTTTTAAGGAATCTCCACACTGTTCTCCATAGTGGCTGTACTAGTTTGCATTCCCACCAACAGTGTAAGAGGTTTCCCTTTTCTCCACACCCTCTCCAGCATTTATTATTTGTAGACTTTTGGATCGCAGCCATTCTGACTGGTGTGAAATGGTATCTCATAGTGGTTTTGATTTGCATTTCTCTGATAATGAGTGATGTTGAGCATCTTTTCATGTGTTTGTTAGCCATCTGTATGTCTTCTTTGGAGAAATGTCTATTTAGATCTTTGGCCCATTTTTTGATTGGGTCATTTATTTTTCTAGAGTTGAGCTGTAGGAGTTGCTTGTATATTTTTGAGATTAGTTGTTTGTCGGTTGCTTCATTTGCTATTATTTTCTCCCATTCTGAAGGCTGTCTTTTCACCTTGCTAATAGTTTCCTTTGATGTGCAGAAGCTTTTAAGTTTAATTAGGTCCCATTTGTTTATTTTTGCTTTTATTTCCAATATTCTGGGAGCTGGGTCATAGAGGATCCTGCTGTGATGTATGTCAGAGAGTGTTTTGCCTATGTTCTCCTCTAGGAGTTTTATAGTTTCTGGTCTTACGTTTAGATCTTTAATCCATTTTGAGTTTATTTTTGTATATGGTGTTAGAAAGTGTTCTAGTTTCATTCTTTTACAAGTGGTTGACCAGATTTCCCAGCACCACTTGTTAAAGAGATTGTCTTTAATTAGTTTTAGTCATTCTTATGAGAAAGTAATGATAGCTCATTGTGGCTTAAATTTGCAGTGATCTGATGAACCATGATTCATTGGGTTTATTTTTATAAAGACCAGTTTATCAATTTTTTAATACTTCTAGTAGTTTTAGCTCTTAAATTGAGATTCATGATTCATCTCAAGTTAATTTCTGAGTTTGGAGTGAGTTAAGAAGTCAATGTTTATTTTAAAAAATGTGGGTATCTAGTCATTGAGCATCATGTCTTAAATTGCTTTCCTCCATGAATGCATTAAAAATAAAAATCAATATGGACTCCATATCCTGTTCTATTGATCTGCTGTGTCTGTCGTATAGACCTCATCACACTACCTTGTTTCTTTATTAGCATTATAAGTTTTCAAGTTAGATAAATCCTTCAACTTTGTTCTTTTTTTAAGTTTTAGCTTTTACTATTCTCAGTTATTTGCATTTCTATATAAATTTTATAATCAGTTTGTCAGGTTTTTTAAAGTCTGTGTAATTTTTATTGGAATTGCACTGAGTCTGTATATAAATTTGGAAAAAAAGAATATCTTAATAGTTTTGAGTCTCTGTTTAAATTGGTCATCTTTAATTTCTCTCAACAGTGCTCTGTAATTTTCAGGGAAGCATTCTCTTGTTACTTTTAGTCCTCCTTTATGTTTTTATATGTTTCCATTAGGTGGATTTTTTTAACTGTATTTTCTAGTTTGCTGCCTAATACATCTTTTCTAGTTTTAAACTTGTATCCTCTAATCTTGCTATTAGTTGTTTTGTAGACTGCTTAGACGTTCTAGGAATCAGCGAACTAAAATGGACTGGAATGGGTCAATTTAACTCAGATGACCATTATATCTACTATTGCGGGCAGGAATCCCTCAGAAGAAATGGAGTAGCCATCATGGTCAACAAAAGAGTCCGAAATGCAGTACTTGGATGCAATCTCAAAAACGACAGAATGATCTCTGTTCATTTCCAAGGCAAACCATTCAATATCACAGTAATCCAAGTCTATGCCCCAACCAGTAACGCTGAAGAAGCTGAAGTTGAACAGTTCTATGAAGACCTTCAAGACCTTTTAGAACAAACACCCAAAAAAGATGTCCTTTTCATTATAGGGGACTAGAATGCAAAAGTAGGAAGTCAAGAAACACCTGGAGTAACAGGCAAATTTGGCCTTGGAATACGGAATGAAGCAGGGCAAAGACTAATAGAGTTTTGCCAAGAAAACGCACTGGTCATAACAAACACCCTCTTCCAACAACACAAGAGAAGACTCTACACATGGACATCACCAGATGGTCAACACCGAAATCATATTGATTATATTCTTTGCAGCCAAAGATGGAGAAGCTCTATACAGTCAGCAAAAACAAGACCGGGAGCTGACTGTGGCTCAGATCATGAACTCCTTATTGCCAAATTCAGACTTAAATTGAAGAAAGTAGGGAAAACCATTAGACCATACAGGTATGACCTAAATCAAATCCCTTACGATTATACAGTGGAAGTGAGAAATAGATTTAAGGGCCTAGATCTGATAGATAGAGTGCCTGATGAACTATGGAATGAGGTTCGTGACATTGTACAGGAGACAGGGATCAAGACCATCCCCGTGGAAAAGAAATGCAAAAAAGCAAAATGGCTGTCTGGGGGGGCCTTCCAAATAGCTGTGAAAAGAAGAGAAGCGAAAAGCAAAGGAAAAAAGGAAAGATTTAAGCATCTGAATGCAGAGTTCCAAAGAATAGCAAGAAGAGATAAGAAAGCCTTCTTCAGCGATCAATGCAAATAAATAGAGGAAAACAACAGAATGGGAAAGACTAGGGATGTCTTCAAGAAAATTAGAGATACCAAGGGAACATTTCATGCAAAGATGGGCTCGATAAAGGACAGAAATGGTATGGACCTAACAGAAGCAGAAGATATTAAGAAGAGATGGCAAGAATACACAGAAGAACTGTACAAAAAAGATCTTCACGACCCAGATAATCATGATGGTGTGATCACTGACCTAGAGCCAGACATCCTGGAATGTGAAGTCAAGTGGGCCTTAGAAAGCATCACTACGAACAAAGCTAGTGGAGGTGATGGAATTCCAGTGGAGCTATTCCAAATCCTGAAAGATGATGCTGTGAAAGTGCTGCAC
>NW_011495026.1:8852586-8853685 GCF_000754665.1 Bison bison bison | reverse complement strand
CCCAAAGAAAGGCAATGCCAAAGAATGTTCAAACTACCGCACAATTGCACTCATCTCACACGCTAGTAAAGTCATGCTCAAAATTCTCCAAGCCAGGCTTCAGCAATATGTGAACCGTGAACTTCCTGATGTTCAAGCTGGTTTTAGAAAAGGCAGAGGAACCAGAGATCGAATTGCCAACATCCACTGGATCATGGAAAAAGCAAGAGAGTTCCAGAAAAGCATCTGTTTCTGCTTTATTGATTATGCCAAAGCCTTTGGCTGTGTGGATCACAATAGACTGTGGAAAATTCTGAAAGAGATGGGAATACCAGACCACCTGATCTGCCTTTTGAGAAATCTGTATGCAGGTCAGGAAGCAACAGTTAGAACTGGACATGGAACAACAGACTGGTCCCAAATAGGAAAAGGAGTTTGTCAAGGCTGTATATTGTCACCCTACTTATTTAACTTCTATGCAGAGTACATCATGAGAAACGCTGGACTGGAAGAAGCACAAGCTGGAATCAAGATTGCCAGGAGAAATATCAATAACCTCAGATATGCAGATGACACCACCCATATGGCAGAAAGTGAAGAGGAACTCAAAAGCCTCTTGATGAAAGTGAAAGTGGAGAATGAAAAAGTTGGCTTAAAGCTCAACATTCAGAAAACGAAGATCATGGCATCTGGTCCCATCATGTCATAGGAAATAGATGGGGAAACAGTGGAAACAGTGTCAGACTTTATTTTTGGGGGGCTCCAAAATCACTGCAGATGGTGACTACAGCCGTGAAATTAAAAGACGCTTACTCCTTGGAAGGAAAGTTATTACCAACCTAGATAGCCTATTCAAAAACGTAGACATTACTTTGCCAACAAAGGTCCGTCTAGTCAAAGCAATGGTTTTCCCAGTGGTCATGTATGGATGTGAGAGTTGGACTGTGAAGAAGGCTGAGCGCCGAAGAATTGATGCTTTTGAACTGTGGTGTTGGAGAAGACTCTTGAGAGTCCCTTGGACTGCAAGGAGATCCAACCAGTCCATTCTGAAGGAGATCAGCCCTGGAATTTCTTTGGAAGGAATGATGCTAAAGCTGAATCTCCAGTACTTTGGCCACCT
>NW_011495026.1:8837276-8852486 GCF_000754665.1 Bison bison bison | reverse complement strand
AAAGACTCTGATGCTGGGAGGGATTGGGGGCAGGAGGAGAATGGGACGACAGAGGATGAGATGGCTGGATGGCATCACTGACTCAATGGACGTGAGTCTGGGTGAACTCCGGGAGTTGGTGATGGGCAGGGAGGCCTGGCGTGCTGCGATTCATGGGGTCGCAGAGAATCGGACACGACTGAGCGACTGAACTGTACTGAACTGAACTAGGAGTTTACATGAACTATTATATATCCTCTGTAAAGGAGGATAGTTTTTTACTTTTTACTCTTCCAAGTTCTATACCTCCTTCCCCTATACTCTCTCCACTCTGGTTTTGCCTTATAGTACTTCTGTTATAATGTTAGGTAGAAGTGGTGAGTTTTTACCTTGTTCTTGATCTTAGGTAGAAAACATTGAATATTTTGACATTACATATGATGTGACCTGTAGGTTTTTATAGTACCATATATTATGTTGAAGAAGTTCCCTTATATTCCTAGTTTGCTGAGAACTTTCTTATCATGAATAGATCTTAAATTTTGTCTTTAGTTTTTCTGCACATACTGAAGTGATTATATGGTTTTTCTCCTTTATTCTGTTACTATGGTAAATTATACTCAATGGATTTTGAGTTAAACTAACTTTGCATTCCTGGGATGATTCTTACTTGGTTACTATGATTTATCCATTTTATATATTGTTAGATTCTATTTGTCAATGTGATTAAAGAATTTTTAGGTCTGTGTTTATGTCGTCAGTCTGTAATTTTCAATTTTTGTGATGTCTTTCTCGAATTTTGGAGTTAGTATCATACTGGCTTTTAAAACAAGTTGAGAAGTGTTCCCTTCTCTGTATCCTAAAGTGATTGTGGTCTTCTTTCTTATAATTTTGGTGTTATTTCTTCTCTGGTTCAGAAATAAAATTCAGAAAGGAAGCCATCTGGTTTTGGATTTTTCTTAATGGGAAGGTCAGTTATAATGAATTCAACTTGATGAGTTCAATTCCATTTAAAAAAATAAATGTAGAGCTATTCTGATTTTATGTTTCATTCCCTGTCCATTTTCATCTTGAATTTCTCAATAAATTTGTTTATTTTTATTGTCAAAGTTGTTAATAATAATCGATTATCCTTTTATTATCTTTGGTGATAAACCTTTTTTTTTTCATTTCTAATTTGTTCTCTCTTTTATCCTTGTTCAGTCTAGCTAGAATTTAATCAATTTTAAAAATCTTTGTGGAAAGCCACTCTTAACCTTTGATTTTTCTCTCTTGCTTGTTTCCCATTTCATTGATATCTGCTCTCATGTTTCCTTCCTTGTACTTACTCTTTAAACTTAGGTCATTGATTTTAGACTTCTTTATTCTTATAAGCATTTAAAGTTATAAATTTGCCTCTAAGCACTGGAAATGGCAGTCCACTCCAGTACTCTTGCCTGGAAAATCCCATGGACGGAGGAGCTTGATAGGCTATAGTCCATGGGGTTGCAAAGAGTCAGACATGACTGAGCGACTTCACTTCACTTCACTTAACTGCTTTAAGTATATTTCACACATCTTCATTTGTTAAATTTTCATTATCATTCAACTTGAAACATTTTCTAATTTCCTTTGTGATTTCTTCTTTGATTAATGTCTTATTTAAAAGTATGCTGTTTAATTTCTAATGTGCTTGGGATTTTCCTCTGTCTTATTTTTATTCATGACTAACTTATCTTCTTGTATTCAGAGCTCTACTCTATTTGAATTTGTTGAGTTTTGTTTTACTGCTTATCATATGGGCTGTCTTGGTGAATATACTCAGTGTACTTGAAAAAAATACGTGTTCTGTAGTTATTGGACATGATGGCCTATATATAAATTTCAGTTAGGTCTGAGTAATTGATGGCTTGTTAGATCCTCTCTGTCTTACTGATTTGTTTTCTAGTTCTATTAATTACTAAAAGAAGAGAGTTAAAATCTCCTATTTATGTTGTGAATTTATATTTATTATCTTTTTAATCCTGTCAATTTTTGCTGTATATATGTTGAGGCTTCATTATTAGGAACATACATATTAAGAAATGCGAAGGTTCTCAGACTTTACCCTATTTGAGAGCTAACAAGTTAGCCTGCCATAATTCCATAGAGTCTGGCGAAAGACATGAGACTCCTGAGTCGGAGACAAAGGATAATTTATTACTCACAGGATATCATCATTTTTTATGCCAGTTCCCTAAGAACTAAGTCCCACAGAGCAACTATATGAAGTTTCAGTGTTTGTGTTTTCTGTCGTGTTTTATGTGTAGTCACAGCTGCGTGTTTAAGATTTTGTTTTTTGTTATTATTGTTGTTGTTTCAGATTTTGTAATTAAAAGAGATTCATGTCTGAGTTCTTGTCTTCCATACTTTCTGTATTCCTATCACATCTTTTTTCTAGATACTTCATATTCATAAATACACATTAAAAATACACTGTTTTGCATTATAAGTAAGTATCTCTTATATATTCAAGGAGTACTATTTCTCATTATGCCAGTAACAAGAGTAATTTTTGGCATATCTAAGGAGTCTACATGTTTGTGGTATTTCATTTCCAGTCCACTTTCTTTCTTTCTGAAGATTCAGTTTTTCATCTCATGTCATTTACCCAACCTTAAGAACTTCCTTCAGCATTTTCTATAGTGTAGATCTACTGGTTTTCTTCCAGTGGAAGGGTCTACTGGTAGATATTCCTTGGTTTTCTGTTACTGAAAGTGACTTTATTTTTCCTTCGTTATTGAAGGGTACTTTCACTGGGAATAGAATTCTTGAATGACATTTTCATTCTTTCAGCATTTTAAAGATGTTGTTCTACTGGTTTCCACATCATTTTGATTGAGAGTCATTGGTGATTCAAATCATTGTTCCCTGTGTTCACTCTGGCATCTTTAATTTTCAGCAGTTTGACAGTAATATGTTTGTGTATGGTTTTCTTTGTAGTTACTTTGTTTGAAATTCATTGAGCTTCTTGATTGTGTCAATTCATGTTTGTTTACCAACTGGGAGGAATTTTCAGCTTTTTCTTCAAATAATTTTTTCTACCCCATCTTTTCTTGGATTTTTATTATGTATATGTTAGACCTTTTTTGTCCCATAAGAATGATCTTTTCATATAAATCTTATCATTTCACCTTCCTACTTAAAGCCTTCCAATGGCTTCTCATTGCAAATAGAATACAATCCACACTCTTCACCATGTTGCTTAAGGCCTTAGAATCTGCCTGTGACTGTCCCTCTAACCACATTTTCCTACATCTTTTCACTTTATTCAAGATTTCTACCACAGTGGGGTTTTTTATTTCTCTGGAACCTACCGGTCATCTGTGCCTTTACACTTGATGTTTCCTTTTCCTTGAGTTCTCTTTCCCCAGATTTCTGTATGGGTGACTTCCAGGAGTATCAGCAAAATTTATTTTTTCAAAGAGGCTTTCTCTGACTGCCCCCCACTAAAAGCTACTGCATCCTGTCAACAGACACACTTTAGACCCTTATTTCTTTTAATAGTTTTATTAAGATATAATTCACATACCATAAAATTCATTCACTTAAAATACACAATTCAAAGGTTATTAGTATATTCACAGACATGAATAACTGTCACTATAATTGGTTTTGCACATACCTATCTTATTCATGCTATTTCCTAGAATCAAGAACAAAGTCTGATATATAGTACATGCTCAATATTTTTTTTTCTGAATAGATGACTTCATTGTTTCTAAGATAATTCAGGCATTAGCCTTCAATAAAATATTTGGGAAGTTTTTTGACTGCCATCAGCTCTTAGAAGTATTCTTTGATCTGAGCTGTTATTTTGAGACCTCTGAAATAGCTTAACCCATATTTTAAGAATTACTGCAGGAAGTTATCCAAACACAAATCTTTTGATATGATGAATGCAAGTCGTATACACATTTCCTTAAAAGAGAAGAATCGTCTTTTACCGACCTGACAGTTAGTTGCAAGGGAGCAAAAAGCCGTTCAGAAGTACTGCTTTTCTGTTTTCAAAAGTACTCTGACATTGTTATTTGTTTGAGTCTTTGATGTAGATATAGAATCACTGGTACTTGTTTTAGTTACTAATTATGGTAATAGTGAGTTATTCATAAGATTCTGGGCATCCTCTTTCCTTGTGTACCTTTCATGAGGAATGTCAGTTCTGAGCTTGGTTAATCTGTGTTGCCCCCTCTTCTTTATATAGGCTTTGATGCGGCCTGGAAGAATTGATAGAATCATCTATGTGCCTTTACCAGATGCAGCAACAAGAAGGGAAATACTTAACCTGCAGTTTCACTCTATGCCAATCAATAACGAGGTTGATCTGAATGAACTCATCCTCCAAACAGATACGTATTCAGGAGCAGAGGTAAGACAATTACCTTCCAAATACCTTGGTGAAAGGAAAGCAGTGGTTTGGGGTCATTAGCAAAGAACGTTGCTTGGTGCCAGCTGTTTTAAATAACTCCATATTAAGAAATCTTAAAACAGGAAATACACTACATGACAGAAAATCACTAAAATTAAATTACATTTTACCTAGCCTACAGTATTTTGTTTGCTTTTACCTGGCTTATCTTATATCTCAAAATGTGGTCTTCAGAGAGTTTGCATAATATAGTGGAGAGATCACTGGACTAGAAGTAGAAGATTCTTTGGGGGCTTCTTGATACAGCAACTTCCAACCAGTTACACACTTTTCTGAACTTTGATTCCTTTACCTAGCAAATGGAAATAGTGCACAACTTTCCCTACTGTGTTCTCATAAAGATCATAAAAATGAGATTAAGATATCATGAACATACTCCGAAATACAAAAGACTTGATTTTCTTATCTTTTAAGCTTTTGGAAAATTATCTCAATCTACAAAGATTCTGTGATAAAAACCATAAAAGGGACAGCCAGCCTGCTCTTAATAGTAAAAATACAGTTTAAACAAGAACAGCAACACCTCTGTGAAAATATGAAAATTTTAAGTATGGCCTATTAAGTAAGAGATATTTTTCTCTCCTTAGCAGCTCTTTACTTAGGCTGTTTTTGTTTACAGAATAAAATTCCACTAAAATACTTGTGCAACTTTTCTACATGTGTTCAACACAGAAATCTCTTCTGAATACCACTGATACAGGTTTGTACTAGAAAATTAATACTCTCATAAATACGAAGTTGCAGATTCTTTTCATTCTGAATTATCCAGCAGACTGGGACTCCACTTTCTGTTTTACTTGCTGTTATTTTTATCTGTCTTCTATAAAAACCAAAGAGACTAATACATAATAAACCATATGATAATCAAAGTCTTGTAGATAAATTTACATGTGGAATTGGATTTAGTATATCATGCAGTCATAGCTAATAGCAACAACCAAAAAAAAATCTCAGATCTACTAATTGTTTCTGCAACTGTGAACTATGTATATTTGATTTTCCCCCTTTATATGTTTAAATTCACTGGGGTCGAAAATTCTTGTAGAAAGCTTGAGACGCAGTTAAAGTGCCTTTACGTTTAAAGTCTTGTCTAAAACAATAATCTTTATGAGCATCTCTTTGGCATGACCATCCATTAAGTTAAAATGAACATATAGTTACTGCTAGCCGACTGCTGTAGCATTTCTAAAATTTCGGTTTTGATGTAAGAGCAAAGGCTGGCATCCTGTATATGGTACGTCAGTTTACAGGAAACAGCCAGGAGAAGAAACCATAAATCTTTCACTTAAGTGAAGTGGAAGAGCAGTTAGCAAAGTATAAATATGCCTTTCTCACTTTGAAGTAATTCATGATAGTAACACAGAAGTGCAAAACAAAAATCAAAGCCAGTGAGGTTCTGTCTGGCTGAGAAGTAAAAACTCATTTGGTGCCAGGAATTATTGTACCAGCTTGCTAATTCTTATGTAGTACATGCCTTATTCAGCCTAAAATATAAGCACATTCATTTCTGATTAATTTTTATATCAGATCTTCTAAAAATAGTCATAGAGAAAGTAGCAGACATTTCTGTCCCTCGCTTTACATTTTTGTGTCCCATAATGCTTGGATGAGGGAAGGGTATTCCACTGTGGTCCTAATTATAATTAGTGTATGACTACAATTTTATAGACACTTATTCCAGATATATATCTTTGTAGTTCTGCGTTTTCAATTTGGACAAGACAGATTAGTTACACAGTTTTTGTTTTGAGAGGAGGGTTTAGTCTTAATATTTAGGTAATTCACACAGGTGCCCTATTCTTTGAAAAGAAATACTAACTTTTTTAAAGTCTTAAAATTGATCAATAGGAAATTTAAGATAGATTAAACTTAGCTTCACATAAAATATAAGATCTCATCTTTTTTTCTTCTCTGTATCAGAATGAAAATGGCAAGACAATGTTTGAAAGCCAAAATTAGTTTTGATGGGTTTTTAAATAGTAAAAACAAAGTCAAAGTTTTCACTTCAGTCATGTGACTCCTACAGACTCACTGCTTTATCACTGATGTCACTAATTTATTTCTTCCCCCAGCAAGGCCAGCACAAAGCCTACTACATAGAATATACTTAACAAAGACTTAATAAACTGAAAAAATTATATTTAGGAAAAACAAGACTTTCCCTCCTCATTTGTCATATAGGAAACTTCTTATAGCAATGCGTCCAGCTATGGGCACAACCTCTTTTTCAGGGTTGAAGTGTCTCTGTGGCCGCTTTTGGTATAAAAATGAAACTGCCGACTCAGTTAATTATTGTCTTTTCAGTAAAGTAGTATATTCAGTATTCAGTATTATATATAGTATATATATATAGTATTCAGTATTATATAAAATTAATTTTATTTGGCTGTACAATATCAACTATTTAACAAAAATTTGTCTGGGTGAGCCAGAAATGAGGAAATTACTGGCACTCTGTTTTTTTGGAAACAGAAAATGTTTACTTTAACTGTGGTATTTTATTTATCTTTTTAATTAAAAAGTTGTAGAGGATAATTGGGATGGAGATGATATCGGCACTTATTAAGCAACTGGGATAAGAGGGGTTACTTTTTCAAAAGAAATTTTTGTCACCTGGTGCTTTTGTTTCATGGAAGCTTACAGACACCCAGAGATTGAAATAGCTCCTTATACTGAGTTACTTTATTTTTCCTCCTTGGAAAGGGTCTACAGGGAATTAGAATATATTTTTTAATCCTAAGGAGAGTCCCAAGGGGAAGTTTGTCACCCACTGAAAGGAGAAGGTGGTCCCTAGGGAGTATCTTCTGCAGAGAGGCTGAAGCAGGCAGCGTCCATCAGCCACCCCTGCAGCCCGCTATTCCCCGGTGGCCAGAGCCTCATTGTCTTTGATTTCTTGGCTGTAGCTTCCACTTAATGGAAAAACATGTTGCCATTTAAAAGCAGATGGGAATTCAGCTCAGGAGGAAATAAGAAGTCTTTTTTGGTTATGGCTATTGTTTTCTTTTGCTTTGATTTTTGTTTTTTAAGTTATTTGTAGCAGATTCCACTTCATGTATTTCTGCTATGTCAAATTATCCTAGTTCCTTTTGGAAAACTTTTACCACTGGCAGGAAATCAGCAATCATAAATATATGTATATTAAGCCATAACTGGGCCCATTACTCGTGTGCCATGTGCTTGAAGACAGAGGTGATGAATAAGATACATAATTTCCTCGGTATAAGAATTTGCTGAAACAGGCTGACAATGTCAGTAAAATTTATATTAACTATTTGCATTTGGATGTTATCCTCGTTTTAGTGATTATCTCGTTAAATTGACAAAACATCTAAGAGCCAGGTATCAGCTATACATTTATGAGTAATATAGGCAATCATAGCATTTATTTCACATATCAAGATTTGAGAATTCAGCTTTCAAGAGAGGCAATTAAGTAGGAGAAAAAACAATTTTAATAATACAGTTGAATTGTAGCTCATTTCTTCAGAGTTGCTTCAGACAAGTTATTTAATATTTAACTTCTTTGAATCTTAGTTTCTTCATCTGTGAAATGCCTGCATGACAAACTGTTTTGAGGGTTGAGTGAGATAATAAATGTAAAAGCAACAAGGCCTGACACATAATGAGTGCTTCATAAATGTTATTTGCCTTCATTTTATCCTCCTCATATCAGTTCAGTGTTTATATTTACCACTGCAGTATTGAATGATGCTGCCATAAAACAGTTTTGCATGGTCTCAATAACCAGATAATTTATCTGAAAGCTGTTAATAAATAATAATTGAGTTTGCCTCTTACACTTTTCTCCAACTGTAGAAATCTACTTAATATAGTGACCCATTCATAAGATGACTATCTTATGAATCTAGCTCTAGCAATTTGTTAGAGTTAAATTCATTTCACATTAATTTTTTAAAAAGCTTTAACTTCATGTAAATTTAGTCTTATCTTTGTTTTACTAAAACGATGTGTCTTGCCCTGAATTCTGTTTTGTAGTCTAAGTCTGAGCCCTTCTGAGTCTAATAAAAGCTCAAAATCTTCATGTCAGCTTGACATTAAAAAAATCAACTTTCAGTGTGCCCCATTAATTCAAAAAGGGTTCTATGCACTGTGCTTGAGCTATTATAGCTAATAAAGTTGTTGTTCAGTCACTCAGTCGTGTCCAACTCTTTGTGACCCCATGGACTGCAGCACACAAGGCTTCCCTGTCCATCACCAACTCCTCGAGCCTCCTCAAATTCATGTCTATCATGTCGATGATGGCATCCAACCATCTCGACTTCTGTTGTTCCCTTCTCCTCCTGCCTACTTTATTGTCTTGCTGACTATTATTCTTATAACATACTTTCTCTTTTCTCCTACCCAGTGAAAACAGAAGGAGCAATTATAATCATGTAGGATATCTGTACTTTTCCTCCATGAATCCTCCTGTGACTATTTTCCCTAATCTAAAAATCATGATCAATGTACTGGAACCTGGCATAGATTGACTCTTTATATGACCAGCCTAGCAACACATCTGAGACAGGTCTCAAGATCCTCAGGCAGGACAGGACACGTTTTGGCTCCCTGTGCAGTGCTGGTGGAGAGTGATTAGCAGCAGTGTTCACATCTCTAAGTGCAGCAGGCACCATGGGACTTAGCAACCTCCTGTAGATACACCTGCAATCTGCCTGTCCTGCCTAATCAGAAACTGCCCTGTGAAATCGTGCTGTTGTGACCATTTGGTCTACTGCTCTTATTTGAGATCTTTGTTCTCTCCACTCTTTATTGTGCGTTTACTCTAAAATTCTGTATCTATACCCCAGAGTTTCAAAGTACTCTTTGCTCACACAGCCTGTTGAAATCACTGCTTTGTCATAAAACCATCATGACAAACCCACCCAAAAATGGCTTCTCCTTTTGAATGCTTTTACTCTGATTTTTGTTTCATTTGTTTGGCTCTTAGGATATTTTCCCTTCTGGTTATTTTAATAAGGGCAGCCGCCTCATGTCCCGCCAGACAAACTGTAAGATTGTCTATGGCAGAAACTAGGTTCTGTACTTCTTGGACTCCCAGCACAGCAGCCATGTGTCCACTGCATCAGTGAACTCTATGGTGGATGGATGATTTGTGTGTTGATTCTAAGTAATCCTAATGAACAAAAATACCAATTTTAACATTCACTAAAGTGACACTTGTAGTTTTAAACTTTTTTTGATACTGATTTATCTGAAGTCCCATAACAAACAAATGTGACAGACCCAGAACCAGAAATCAGATCCTTGAACTCGTCCTGAAAGGCTCTTCCTGCCTCTGAGTCAACAGAAGTATCTTTGAAAAAGTTCCATAGTCCCTTTGACATCTCTGATCTTTGATAAAGGTTTGCCTCCTCTTGTGGACAGTGGGTATGAAACATCTTGACACTTTTTTTATATGTACTTTTCTTACAGTTATTGTCATCTTCACAAAAATTATAAGCTACTTAAAGTTAGGAACTGTGTTTTTCTTTATTTACTTACAGTATTTCCCCAGGTATTGTGAATAAGATCTTCAGTTTAGAGGGAAAGACATATAAACAACTAAGTTCTATGTAATGTGTTTGTGTGTGTGCTGAGTTGTGTCTAACTCTTTATGACTCCATGGACTGTAACCCACCAGACTCCTCTGTCCACGGGATTTTCCAGGCAAGAATACTGGAGTTGGTTGCTGTTTCTTTCTCCAATACAATGTGTTTATGTGATATGATATAGTCATGTGCAGAATACTGTGGGAAAAAGAAGAAGTTGTAACTCTGCACTAAGTAGGATTCAAAGAGGGGATAGCTGATCTGAGTCTTAATCGATGAAAAGGAGTCCCCAATATAGGAGGGCTGGAAAGGGGAGTGTCCCTGGCATACAGAAAGGTAGAAATGCATAAAAGTACATAGTGTATTCTACATTCCATTAAAGGTTGAAATATGAATAGAAAAAGAGTCTGAGAGTAGAAATGGTAGGTAATAAACCAGGGGAAATGAGTCAGACAAGTGTGAAGGACCTTGGACATCACATCAGGTAGCCAAAGTATTGGCGTTTCAGCATCAGTTCTGCCAGTGAATATTCAGGGTTGATTTCCTTTAAGATTGACTGCTTTGATCTCCTTGTTGTCCAAGGGACTCTCAAGAGTTCTCCAGCACCTCAATTCAAAAGCATCGATTCTTAGATTCTCTGCCCTCTTTATGGTCCAGCTCTCACATCCATACATGACTACTGGAAAAACCATAGCTTTGACTATATGGACCTTTGTAGGCAAAGTAATGTCTCTGCTTTTAAATACGCTCTATAGATTTGTCATTGCTTTTCTTCCAAGGAGCAAGCGTCTTGTAGTTTCATGGCAGCAGTCACCATCCACAGTGATTTTGGAGCCCAAGAAAAGAAAGTCTGTCACTGTGGACAGTGGACAGTCTGTCACAATGGAAACATTGTTTCCCCATCTACTTGCCATGAAGTGATGGGACTGGATGCCGTGATCTTAATTTTTTAATGAGTTTTAAGCTGGCTTTTTCACTCTTCTCTTTCACCCTCATCAAGAGGCTCTTTAGTTCCTCTTCACTTTCTGCCATAAGGGTGGTTTCATCTGCATATCTAAGGTTGTTGGTATTTCTCCTGGCAATCTTGATTCCAGCTTGTAACTCATCCAGCCTGGGATTTTGCATGATGTGCTCTGCGTATAAGTTAAATAAACAGGGTGACAATAAACAGCCTTGTCATATTCCTTTCGCAATTTTGGACCAATCAGTAGCTACCCTGTTTAAATGAATCATGATAAAATCTTCCAATGCAAAAACCAGATATACTGAAAGCATGTATTAATTAGGCTGTGACTTTTAAGCCAGTCCTCTACCCCCTCTCTCTTACTGTTTGGTAAAAACCAAGACCTAGACTTCAGTCCTTTGTTGACCACTTACTACAGTATTAATTTGGCCAAATCAGTTATCATCTCTAGAACCAATTTCTCGTATTTTAATAAAAGAGTAGAGTTATGGTCTTCATGATCCTTCCTAGTGCTGATAATGTGTACCTATACCTGGCATAGATTAGAGTAGTCCTATAAGGAATTCCTTAGAGATTGTACCTCCAGGGACATATAACACAGTTATGTTTTCCTTACAATGCTCCTAGAAACCTGGAATCTTGGGATTGTGGTCATTGTCTCTAAATGCTTGCTTCTATGGCCTAGAGACCCTAACCATGGCACAAGAAGAATAGGAACCTTGAAAGACTCTGACAGTTCCTAGAATTTGGATTTTAATAAACATTCTCCTGGGAACCCTGGAAGTCCAGTGGTGAAGACTCCATGCTTTCACTGCCAAGGCCCCTGGTTCAATCTGTGGTCTGGGAATGAAGATTCCACAAGGTGTGTGGTGTGCCCGCCCCTCCACCCCACCAAAAAAATCTCCTTAGCAAACTTGAACAATTTTCCACTGAATGGAAATGAAAGTTTTAATTGCTTAGAGATTCCCATGCCCAGTGATTTTTTTTTCCTTGATACCTTTGGTTTTCCTGCTTTCTTAAGGACAGCTTGTCAAGTTCAGTATCTATGATTCTGGAGGCATTAGAATAAAAACTCTTATAAAATGAAAATATACATCAGCCTGCTTTTTCCCTAAACTCTTTGTTAGGAAAGTAAGTAAAAGCTACAAAGTTATAATGTTCATTTTAACTTACAGTTTTAAAAATGTACAGTGTATGGAAATGTAACATTCTCTATATTTCCAAACGTGAACTTCTGCTTAAATTGGCAATAAATTCGGCTTACCTGAAGGCTATTTTAGATAGGATGTTTATACCAAAGCAAACTATCCTCCAGAACACCTTGTGCTGCCATACCTGTATTACTGACTCCTTGCCAGTTGTTTAAAACTGCTGTCAGATTACAAGAAGCATTAGTCAGAAAGGAAATGAATGTTGAATGAGAGGCTGGCTGGCAACAGACTTAATAGAGCATGTTATTACTGAAAGTATAAAGTACTGAAGCCCATTTATAAAAAGAAGTGGTGTTATCAAAGCAACAAGTTCATCAAGACCTACCTGATAATCTAGTCCTCAAGCCTGGTATCCAGGCAAAGTAAGTATCTATGAAGAATTACTCCGGCCCATAGTAATGGCATTTTAACAGTCTCCGTTGTTTCTCCTCTTCCAGATTTTCAGTCTCTCTATTGATCCATGCTGGTCCCCCCAGAATTTTTGTATAAACATTGAATCTGTGCTTCTTCATCTTCGAAAGAGTGATAAATTTGGGGGTTTTACCAACTTGGAAGGAGCTCAAGATTTTTTTTTTAAATGTGTAGAGCATGCTTTAATTCTGTGGTATAGATCCTGGTAGAGTTGGACAGTTTTGATTATTTGAGGTGAAGTAGGCTCAGTCCATTTCAGTTCAGTTGCTCAGTCGTGTCCAACTCTTTGTGACCCCATGAATCTCAGCATGCCAGGTCTCCCTATCCATCACCAACTCCCAGAGTTCACTCAAACTCACGTCCATCGAGTCGGTGATGCCATCCAACCATCTCATCCTCTGTCGTCCCCTTGTCCTCCTGCCCGCAATCCCTCCCAGCATCAGAGTCTTTTCCAGTGAGTCAACTCTTTGCATCAGGTGGCCAAAGTATTGGAGTTTCAGCTTTAGAAGTAGGCTAATTTCTAATAATAATTTAATTGATCTACATATGAAAATCACTGCAGATGGTGATTGCAGCCATGAAATTAAAAGATGTTTACTCCTTGGAAGGAAAGTTATGAGCCTTACTCCTTGGAAGGAATGTTATGAGCAACCTAGATAGCATATTCAAAAGCAGAGACATTACTTTGCCAACAAAGGTCCATCTGGTCGAGGCTATGGTTTTTCCAGTGGTCATGTATGGATGTGAGAGTTGGACTGTGAATAAGGCTGAGCACCGAAGAATTGATGCTTTTGAACTGTGGTGTTGGAGAAGACTCTTGAGAGTCCCTTGGACTGCAAGGAGATCCAACCAGTCCATTCTAAAGGAGATCGGTCCTGGGTATTCTTTGAAAGGAATGATGCTAAAGCTGAAACTCCAATACTTTGGCCACCTCATGCGAAGAGTTGACTCATTGGAAAAGACTCTGATTCTGGGAGGGATTGGGGGCAGGAGGAAAAGGGGACGACAGAGGATGAGATAGCTGGATGGCATCACTGACTCGATGGACGTGAGTTTGAGTGAACTCCGGGAGTTGGTGATGGACAGGGAGGCCTGGTGTGCTGCGATTCATGGGGTCACAAAGAGTTGGACACGACTGAGCGACTGAACTGAACTGAACTGATATATGAAAAGTATGCCATCAATGTAAGTGAAGACTTTTTCTTCTTTTAACAACAATTTGGGGACTTCCCTGGTGGTCCAGTGGCTAAGACTGCACACTCCCAATGCAGGGGGCCTGGGTTTAATTCCTGGTCAGGGAAGTAGATCCCACATGCCAGAACTGAGTGTTCACTTTCCTCAACTGAAAGAACTCACTTGATGTAATGAAGACCTGGTGCAGCCAAATAAACAAAAAAAAAATTGTTTAAAGAAAAGAACAATTTGTACCATATGAAACTGCATTATAGTTAGCAGATAGGTTAATGAGAGAGATCTGTTGTCCAGAATAGATGAAATGATTCATACAGTAAGTACATAAGTGTATTTATCCTCGTACATATAGCAGGTGCTCAATAAATCATTTTTGTTGTATATTTGTATAAATCAGCAAAATCAATTTCATTGCTCTCTAATATAAAGAACTTATGATTTGTTTAATATTTCCATATTTTACTGCCTTAGATTTTATGAATACTCATGAGTATTTTATGTATATGTCATGGTTTTAGTTATAATGGTATGTTCTTTAAATTCAAACTATAATTCATAGTTACGTACAGAATTTATTTTGGCTGATTTAGATTAAACATCTGAAATCCCTATTTTTATTTGTTCTTTTTTAAACACATATACTTTTTTTTTTTTTTTACTTTCAAGTACGAAAAAGTATTTGTAAGTATTTCCTTACAAACTGTCTACATAATATCCCTATTTCAGTATATTAAAGTAATATTTGGTTCCTTGGGTACAATGTAATTTTTTAATATGTTTTTATTAATTGAAAAGAAAAAAATGGTACATCTAGCATTTCTACTGGAATAATTGTTTAGGAAATACACATACCAAATTACTATGCCCTTTCAATTTTAGCTTAGAGTTGAACCTGAGTGTTTAGGTAAGGCTCAGAAATGTAACGCAAAGGACAAAAATACCTCCTGTTTGTCATCTGGTGTTAGATGGTGACACAGAGATGTTCTTATTCTTCATCCTCAAATGACAGTGATTCTGAGTTCTCAAAGGTGTCATTCTATTAAAATATTACCAAAACTGTAAAATAGTTCAGAGTTACAATACAGTCATTGAATTGTTTTTAAACATAACCTCTCCTGTGTTTTAGAAATTTAAAAACTGAATCTAACCTTGCCTTAGGCTTGAAAGAAAAGTACAAAGAATTAAGATTTGCATCTGTTTTTTGTTTTGTCTGTTTTTAACCTCCAAATACTATTTCTGGTGGTCTTTAATAACAGCTAGCTCTCTTTTTGCTTAAAATCTGGAAAATGGGTTTTGCTTTTATATTTGTGGGAAAGTTTCCCTGTTCGTTTAGAAGGAAAAATTAAGATACAATATATATACCAATTTCATCATTGTAGAAGTTCCAAATCATAAATTAGCCATTTTTTCTTTTTCTTCAGAATTACCCAAAAAGATGGAAAATCACTTAAATTGTTT
>NW_011495026.1:8835090-8837176 GCF_000754665.1 Bison bison bison | reverse complement strand
TGTTTTTGGCATTTGGAAAAGACCTTCTTTCTGTGATAGCAAAAGTAGTCCTTTGGCATATTTTTATTCACTTCAAAAGAACCCTTAAGGAATGGTTTTATATTTAAACACAAGAATTATATTTGTTTGCCTAGCATTAACTTCTTGCCAGAATTCTTAAAAATACAAAAGGTCAAACACTGAACAGTCGTAGTCCCCAGCATTTCTTTTTTCATTTCTTCTCTGTATCATAAATCCGGGTCAGAACTGGAGATTTGGGGGAGATGAATCCAGAAGTGTCAATAAGAAGTGAACTTTCTTATTTTACAATTGAATTGGTCATATG
Organism: Bison bison bison; assembly: GCF_000754665.1. Taxonomy (NCBI): domain Eukaryota; kingdom Metazoa; phylum Chordata; class Mammalia; order Artiodactyla; family Bovidae; genus Bison; species Bison bison. The sequence continues at coordinate 8,836,851 of NW_011495026.1, read as the reverse complement.
AGTGAGTGAGTGAGTGAAGTCGCTCAGTCGTGTCTGACTCTTTGTGACCCGTGGACTGTAACCTACCAGGCTACCCCGTCCATGGGATTCTCCAGGCAAGCATACTGGAGTGGGTTGCCATTTCCGTCTCCAGGGGATCTTCCCGACCCAGGGATCAAACCCAGGTCTCTCGCATTGGAGGCAGATGCCTTAACCTCTGAGCCACCATAATGAGCGTAAAGTATGTATACATGCACAAGTTCATGGACACTGGGCTACCATTTCATCCATGGCTTCTTTCGAACTTAATAAAAGACATTTATGCTATAAAATTAATATTGTGCTCCTGCTATAAACAGCACACCAAAATTTGTTGCCATGTCTAGTTTCCTGATTTTTGAACCTGTAGGGATAGTTTCATGAGTAAATTATATCCTTGGTGCTTTTAAATTACATATTTAAAAATATATTTATAAAATTTTAGAACATTTATTTTGTAAAGCAAGTTACATTAATATTTTCATTCACTTTGCACTTGTATCTAAAACTAGAAATTAGTCACTGAGTTTTAGGAATATAATAAAATAACTCAAATGTATAAGACTTGGTCCCTATTATACAACATAATAAATTATGTAAAAATTGAAACACATCAAAGGCCTGCTGTAACATGATCTAGTTTATTATAAAATCCAGTTTAATGTGGGGATGACTTGGATCCTACCCCAAGTGGTTTATTTTCAATTACTACTCTAAAGCCTCATCATAATAATTTTTATAATAATATCTTATAGCATAAAGTAGTATATAGCTGTGTTCTGTATTGTTTTGAACTTTTGTTTTTGCTACTCCAGTAGTGATATAGCCTGAGGACCTCCTGAATTCTTTTTTGATAACCAATACTTTAGATGATCAAGATGTGATTCACTTTGAAAGTCATATAATAGGCAAAATATAAAATATTAAAGAGAGTATTTCTCCCATTTTATGTGCTTCACAGAGAGAACTACAGGCTCATAAAAGAGAGGCAGAGATCTTAGTGCCTAGTAAGTTTGAAGTTTTCTTTTCTCTTTTTCATGATCATAATTGCTTATAATTTTTTAAAGAGTGGCTATGAACCAAAATCTGTCCCTGAAAAATTCATATTTTGAAGCTCTAACCCCCAATGTGATAATATTTGGAGATAAAGCATATAAGGAAAGGAGGGAACTAGGATTAAATAAAGTGATGGTTAGGGTCTAATAAAGCCTCCTGATGTACAGAGGAAAGGTCATACATGACCTAAGTCACTATGATACTTTTGGATGTCTGCAAGATAGGAAGGGAGCGTAATTGACCCTGATGACACTCAATCTTAGATTTCCAGCTGTGAGAAAATAAATGTCTAGCGCTTCTACCATCCACTCTGGTATTTTCTATGGCAGCCCAAGCAGACTAACAGAGTCCATTACACCTCGCATTATTAAAGAACGGGTCATGTTATATTTTTTATTTCTTTTTTTCTGACTAATAAAGAGTATTTCTGTTAGTTAATAGTCATTAATTTCATCCTGAATTATCTTTGAGAATCGGGTTGGTATAGGCAGTTCCTAGTTTAAACAAAATTTACTCTGAGTTGCCTCTTAAGGATTAAAAGTAACATTTATGTCTCAAAGCAATGCTTCCATTGGTGAAGTGTCCAAGCTAGTTCCCTGAAATATAGTACATCACGGTATAAGTAACCTAACAGGAGTGGGTATAAATTTTAGTTCCTGGAAAAAGAAGGACATGAACTATTAGAGC
>NW_011495026.1:8771500-8834990 GCF_000754665.1 Bison bison bison | reverse complement strand
AACCAAAGGAATGAGGGAGATTGTTTTTTTCCCTTGGCACAAAGCCAGTCCTGTGCAAGATTAGATTAGAGAAGGTTTGTCTTCACTTTTTCTCTTTGGATAACTTTTCACCCTTCATCTTCCAAGTTCCTTGCCCCACCCCTAACATCCTCCAGACCTACTTTTCTGAGTTCTTTTTTTGACGATCTCAATCATCAGTTGTCTGGTTGAAAAGCAATCTGATTAAATCAATTCACTACATAATGTTAAATAATCAAGAACATACACAGAAGTATCTGCATTTTTTAAAAATTTTACTCTCTCAAATGAATCTCTTAATTGGTGCATTTTGGGGTTATATTTTTTAAAATAAATAGAAAAGAACTTAAAAGTATTCTAGTATGTTCCCTATAGCTTTTCTTGTTCTTTAACACTTTCAGTTCAGTTCAGTTGCTCAGTCATGTCCGACTCTGCGACCCCATGAACTGCAGCACTCCAGGCCTCCCTGCCCATCACCAACTCCCAGAGCTTACTCAAACTCATGTCCATGGAGTCAGTGATGCCATCCAACCATCTCATCCTCTGTTGTCCTTTTCTCCTCCTGCGTTCAATCTTTCCCAGCATCAGGGTCTTTTCCAATGAGCGAGTTCTGTGCATCAGGTGGCCAAAGTATTGGAGTTTCAGTTTTAGCATCATTCCTTCCAAAGCAATCCCAGGGCTGATCTCCTTCAGAATGGACTGGTTGGATCTCCTAGCAGTCCAAGGGACTCTCAAGAGTCTTCTCCAACACCACAGTTCAAAAGCATCAGTTCTTTGGTGTTCAGCTTTCTTTACAGTCCAACTCTCACATCCATACATGACTACTGGAAAAACCATAGCCTTGACTAGACGGACCTTTGTTGGCAAAGTAATGTCTCTGCTCTTTAATATGCTATTTAGGTTGGTCATAACTTTTCTTCCAAGGAGTAAGCTTCTTTTAATTTCATGGCTGCAATCTCCATCTGCAGTGATTTTGGAACCCCAAAAAATAAAGTCTGACACTGTTTCCACTGTTTCCCCATCTATTTCCTATGAAGTGATGGGACCAGATGCCATGATCTTCGTTTTCTCAATGTTGAGCTTTAAGCCAACTTTTCACTCTCCTCTTTCACTTTCATTAAGAGGCTCTTTAGTTCTTCACTTTCTGCCATAAGAGTGGTTTCATCTGCATATCTGAGGTTACTGATATTTCTCCTGGCAATCTTAATTCCAGCTTGTGCTTCATCTAGCCCAGGGTTTCTCATGATGTACTCTACATATAAGTTAAATAAGCAGGGTGACAATATACAGCCTTGATGTACTCCTTTTCCTATTTAGAACCAGTCTGTTGTTCCATGACCAGTTCTAACTGTTGCTTCCTGACCTGCATACAGATTTCTTAGGAGTCAGGTCAGGTGGTCTGGTATTCCCATCTCTTTCAGAATTTTCCACAGTTTGTTGTGACCCACACAGTCAAAGGCTTTGGCATAGTCAATAAAGCAGAAGTAGATGTTTTTCTGGAACTCTCTTGCTTTTTTGATGCCATTGGATGTTGGCAATTTGATCTCTGGTTCCTCTGCCTTTTTTAAAACCAGCTTGAATATCTGGAAGTTCACAGTTCACATACGTTGTAGCCTGGCTTGGAGAATTTTGAGCATTACTTTACTAACGTATGAGATGAGTGCAACTGTGTGGTAGTTTGGGCATTCTTTGGCATTGCCTTTCTTTGGGATTGGAATGAAAACTGATTTTTTTCCAGTCCTGTGGCCACTGCTGAGTTTTTCAAATTTGCTGGCATATTGAGTGCAGCACTTTCACACTGTCATCTTTCAGGATTTGAAATAACTGGAATTCCATCACCTCCACTAGCTTTGTTCATAGTGATGCTTCCTAAGGCCCACTTGACTTTGCATTCCAGGATGTCTGGCTCTAGGTGAATGATCATACCATTGTGATTATCTGGCTCATGAAGATCTTTTTTGTATAGTTCTTGTGTGTATTCTTGCCACCTCTTCTTAATATCTTCTGGTTCTATTAGATCCATAGCATTTCTATCCTTTATTGAGCCCTTCTTTGTGTGAAATGTTCCCTTGGAAATGTTTCCTTGGAAAAAGATCTCTAGTCTTTCCCATTCTATTGTTTTCCTCTATTTCTTTGCACTGATCACTGAGGAAGGCTTTCTTATCTCTCCTTGCTATTCTTTGGAACTCTGCATTTAGATGGGTATGTCTTTCCTTTTCTCCTTTGCTTTTCACTTCTCTTCTTTTCATAGCTATTTGTAAGGCCTCCTCAGACAGCCATTTTTCTTTTTTGCATTTCTTTTTCTTGGAGATGGTCTTGATCCCTTTCTCCTCTACAGTGTCACGAACCTCTGTCCATAGTTCATCAGGCACTCTGTCTATCAGATATAGTCCCTTAAATCTATTTCTCACTTCAACTGTATAATCATAATGGATTTTATTTAGGTCATACCTGAATGGTCTAGTGGTTTTCCCTACTTGAATTTAAATCTAAATTTGGCAATGAGAGGTTCATGATCTGAGCCACAGCCAGCTCCTGGTCTTGTTTTTGCTGACTGTATAGAGCTTCTCCATCTTTTGCTGCAAAGAATATAATCAGTCTGATTTTGGTGTTGACCATCTGGTGATGTCCATGTGTAGAGTCTTCTCTTGTTGTAAGAAGGTGTTTGCTCTGACCAGTGAGTGCGTTCTCTTGGCAGAAGTCTATTAGCCTTTGCCCTGCTTCATTCTGTACTCCAAGGCCAAATTTGCCTGTTACTCCAGGTATTTCTTGACTTACTGCTTTTGCATTCAAGTCCCCTGTAATGAAAAGGACATCTTTTTTGGGTATTAGTTCTAGAAGGTCTTGTAGGTCTTCTTACAACCATCCAGCTTCAGCATTATTGGTCGGGGCATAGACTTGGATTACCGTGATATTCAATGGTTTGCCTTGGAAACGAACAGAGACCATTCTGTCATTTTTGAGATTGCATCCAAGTTTTACTAAGCCTTATTAGCATGAGGGACTTTAGGGTAGAAACTAAAAGATAGGTAATAGTAGTAGAAAATTCAATAGTAAGTGATTTTATAATTGGAAAATATTTATATTTTAGAGACTAGTTTGAAGCTGACTCTGAAAGCACCAGGGTTCCTCTGGGTGGTCCTAAGGCTGGGGCATAGGAGCAAACAGGAAGAAAAATACTAGGGCCCCTCATCTGGACTGCATTGAGGGGAGCAGCTCCACTTAATCTGTAGAATTTTGTTTGATAAGAGGGATTAGTTTCTAAAAGAATTTTGGTTTAAGGTCCAAATTTAAGAGGAAATTCATTGTTAAAAATATAAAAAACTGGGAATTTCCTCCACTAGCTCAAAAAGACAACTGAGTTAAAGAATAAAAGTCATAACCAATTTCTGCCCCTTTTAAAAAGCTTTTCTTCATTAGACATTTTTATATAAAATTTTGGGAGATGTATTAGAAGGCACCCAGTAAAGAATTTCCAAAGAAAACTATTTATAAATATTTGGTCACTAATTCTTAAACATGACCCCTAAAAAAACATGACCCCTAGGACATACATGCTTAAGACCATATTTTTCTAGTATTTGTATATAAAATCTGAAAAGTACCATTTTCTATTAACAAAGGACCAAAATTCTTTTTTTTTTTTTTCAGGGATGCATTTCTGTAACTTGAAAGTTACATTTAGGACTCATATTTCTAAACATCTGTCTCAGTAGAGAAATTAAGACTATTTCTTCTACATTGCTAAAATATTCTTTTATTAACTAGAATTATCTCTTATGTGACATTTTTAATTATATATTTTTTATTAATAAATTTTATTTTCTGAGCAGTTTTAGGCTTACAGAAAAATAAGTGAAAAACATAGAGTATCCATTCACTTTCTCACCTCCTTCTCTCATTTCCCCTATTATCATCTTTCATTATTATGATACATTTATTAAAATTATTGAGCCAAAAAAATAAATAAATAAATAAAATTATTGAGCCATTATTAATATATTACTATTAACGCAAGTCCGTAATTTATATTTCAGTCTTGGTGATGTACTTTCTATGGATTTTGACAAATATATAATGATACTTGCATATGACATTTGACAAATATATAATGATATAGAATGGTTTCACTGCACTGAAAACCCCATGTGCTCCACTTATTCACCCTTCCTCCCTAACTCCAAACCCTTGATGTTTTTACTGTCTTCTTAGTTTTGCCTTTTCCAGAATGCAGTATAGATGAAATCTTCTTTAACATAGCAATTTGCGTGTAAAGTTCCTCTTGTCTTTCCGTAGCTTGGTAGCTCATTTCTTTTTATTGTAGAATAATATTCCATTGTCTTCATGTACCACAGTTTATCTGTTTACCTACTGAAGGACATCTTGCATGCTTACAAGATTGATTAAAGCTTTTTATAGATGTTTATGTGAAAGTTTTATTTATGGACTTAAGATTTCATCTCTTTGTGGTAAATACTCAGGAGGGTAATTGCTGGATCATAAAGTAAGAATACATTCAGTTTTATAAGAAACTGACAAGCTATCTCCACTCCCAACAAGTTTCTTGTTGCTCCAGATCCTCATCAGCTTTTGATGTTGTCAGTGTCTTAGATTTTAGCCATTCAGATACATGCATAGTGATAGCTCATTGTTAATTTGCAGTTCCCTAATGATCTATGATATTTAGCATCATTTCCTTATTTTCCATCTACATAACTTCTTTGGTGAGGTGTCTGTTCAGATATTTTGCCCACTTTTCTTTTTTTTTTAAATTTTATTTAATTTTTAAACTTTACATATTTGTATTAGTTTTGCCAAATATCAAAATGAATCCACCACAGGTATACATGTGTTCCCCATCCTGAACCCTCCTCCCTCCTCCCTCCCCATACCATCCCTCTGGGTCGTCCCAGTGCACTAGCCCACTTTTAATTGGATTATTTTCTCTTTTTTGGATTTTTAAAGTTCTCTATATATTTTGGATATCCTTCCTTTATCAGATTTGTGTTGTCTAAAGAGTTTTTCTTAATTTGTGGCTTATCTTTTCACTCTAATCTAAAATTTCATAGAGCAGAAAGTTTTTATTTTAATAAATTCATATCTGTTTTTCTTTCTTTAATAGGATATTAAATGTATTCTTTCTGTAAGAAAAAGATACCTATTTGGAATCGTGTTATGTTTTATAAATGTTTATAGGTAAAAACAGCCATATTTGCTCAATACTTTACTTTTTGCCCTCATAATTGTGATGATTTATAACTTATAATGATAAGGGAGAATTATTCCCTCCAAGAACTGTTAACCATGAAGAAAAACATTCTATTTTGAACATTATGTTGCTGTATTTGAATTAGATATTTCTACCTGTATGAATAGAAAAACGTTCTCCTCAGAATTGGGATTCACTACTCAACAGGAGCATTTTTAACTTGGGCACATGCAGTATTTTATATGTAGATGACACACCACACAGTGGCCGTACTATATGGCAGTGCTTTAAAACACAGGATGACTGTGCTGGGAGGTGATGGATGAGGGGAGAGACCTTTTAAATGACAAAGTACATTATAGAAAGAAGTTTTTACTCTTAAAGTTTTGTCTGATTCAAGAACCTTGTCACATCACACACTGGCAGTAAGGTGACAGAATTTATATATTCAGCAATCTCTCTTTAATGGCACAATTTTAATAATATCTGAACAAGATACTGTAGTAAAATAATACAGAACAATCTAGTATAATTTTTCTTTTTATGTTGACTTAGCTTTACCTGTATTTTGTGGATTTTTCTGTTGCCACAGTGCATGTATGTATATATGTTCACCTACACACCAAGCTCATACACAGACCATAGAAATGAGAACTTCAAACTTTGCTGAAACTAATTTATTTTTCATATCATGCAGTTTTCCATAATTAACAAAACTACCTTATGGGAATCATACAGCAAACGGGAGCCTTTTATTATACTGTTTAAAAAGCCCGTAGAATGGGTGTGCCCTACATATAACCACAGCTTTAGAGAATGACATCTTGGCAGGAGAAGCCAGTACACAGTTATATTTGGGTGGCATTAACAGGCTATCATTTGGAGTTTAGTAGAGGTAAGAAGCATTCACCTTTGCTTTTTACTCCTGCTCTCCTGCTTTCCTCTTTTTTCCCCCTTGATTTATTGAGATGTAATTGACAAATGTGTGTTAGTTGCTCAGTTGTGTCCCACTGTATGCAACCCCACAGACTGTAGCCTACCAGGCTCCTCTGGTAGTCCATGGAATTCTCCAGGCAAGAATACTGGAGTGGGTTGCCATTACCGTCTCCAAATTGACAATTGTAGGATGTTTAAAGTATCCAACATGGTGGTTTGATAAACATTATGAATGGATTCCCTCCATCAAGTGAATACAACCATCACCTCATGTATTATGTGTATGTAGGTGTGAAAGAGAAAATTTAGCTTCTACTCTTAGCAAATTTTAGCTACACATCACGGTATGATCAACTTTGGTTACCATATTACACATTAAATCTTCAACCTTTTATTCATCTTATTACTGAAAGTTTGTACCCTTTTACAACATCTCCTGATTTCCCCAACTCCCCCAGCCTCTGGCAACCACTTTTCTCTTCTGTGAGTTTGATTTACCATTTATTTATATATTTTTGTTGTTGTTCTTGTTCAGTCACTAAGTCATGTGTGACTCTTAAGCAACCCCATGGACTGCAGCACGCCAGGCTCCTCTGTCTTCTTCTGTCTCCTGGAGTTTGCTCAGATTCATGCCAGTTGAATCGGTGATGCTATCTAAGCATCTCATCCTCTGCTGTCCTCTCCTTTTGCCTTCAGTCTTTCTCAGCATCAGGGTCTGTTCCATTGAATCAACTCTTCACATCAAGTGGCCAAAGTATTGGAGCTTCAGCATCAGTCCTTCCGGTCACTATTTAAGATTGATTTCCTCTAGGACTGACTGGTTTGATCTCTTTGATGTCCGAGAGACTCCTAAGAATCTTCTCCACCGAAGTTCAAAAGCATCAGTGTTTCAACACTCAGCCTTCTTTATGGTCCAACTCTTACATCTACACGTGACTACTGGAAAAAACCATAGCTTTGACTAGACGGACCTTTGTCGGCAAAGTGATGTCTCTGCTTTTTAATATGCTGTCTAGGTTTGTCATAGCTTTCCTTCCAAGGAGCAAGCATCTTTTAATTTAATGGCTGCAGTCACCATCTGCAGTCATTTTGAAGCCCAAGAAAATAAGATCTCTCACTGCTTCCACATTTTCCCCTTCTTGCCATAAAGTGATGGGACCAGATACCATGATCTTAGTTTTTTGAATGTTGAGTTTCAAGCCAGCTTTGTCACTCTTATCTTTCACCCTCATCAAGAGGCTCTTTAGTTCCTCTTCACTTTCTGCCATTATAAGTTTTTAGACTCCACATTATAAGTGATACCATGAAATATTTTGTCTTTCTCTATTTACTTCAGTTGTTATAATACTCTCCATGTTTGTGTCACAAATGATAGGATTTTCTTCTTTCTAAAGACTGAATAATATTCCATTTTATGTGTATTTATAAATATTTACATAGTTATATATATACATACATCACATTTCTTATCCAGTCATCCAGAGACAGACACTTAGGTTGTTTCCATGTCTTGGCTGTTGTGATTAATGCTCCACTGAACCTAGGAGTATAGGGGTCCCTTCAAGGTAATGCTTTCTTTTATTTTGAATGTGTACCCAGAATTGGGATTGCTGGATCATATAATACTTTTGTTTATAACTTTTCTTCAAGTAGCCTCTGTACTGTTTTCCATAGTGGCTTTTTTAGTTTACATTCCCACCAACAATGTACAAGAATTCCCTTTTTTCCATATCCTTAATAGCATTTATCACCTCTTCTGTTTTTGATAATAGCCATCCTAACAGGTGTGAAGCAACAACTAACTATGGTTTTGATTTGTGTTTCCCTGATAATTGGTCATGTAGAGCACCTTGTTAGGTTGGCCATTTGTATGTATGCCATTTGGAAGAAAATAACTGTCTGGCCTTTTCCCCATATTTTAACTGAGTTATTTGGTTTTTTGATGTTGAGTTGTATCAATACCTTCTGTATTTCTATATGTTAGATATTGACCCCTTTTCAGATATATAATTTGCAAATATATTCTCCCATTTAGTAGGTTGCCTTTTCACATGTTGATGGTTTCCTTGCTGTGTAGTAGCTTTTTAGTTTGATGTAATCTTACTTGTTTATTTTTGCTTTTATTGCTTTTGCTTTTAGTGCCAAATCCAAAGCATCATTGCCAAAACGATTGTCAAAAGAGCTTACCTCCTGTATTTTCTTCTAAGAGTTTTATAGTTTCAGGTTACATTTAATCCATTTCCGGTTGGTTTTCTATGTGGTGTAAGATATGAGTCCAGTTGCATTCTTTTGCATCAGATCAGATTCCCAGCACCATTTGTTGAAGAAGCTATCATTTCCTGATTGTATATTTTTCACTGCTTTAAGAAAATTAATTGACCATATATGCATGGGTTTATTTCTGGGCCCTCTATTCTGTCTCATTGATCTATGTGTCTATTTTTATGACAGAATACTGTTTTGATTACTTTAGCTTGGTAATATAATTCGAAATCAGGATGTATGGTGCCTCCAGCTTTGTTCTTCTTTCTCAAGACTGTTTTGACTATTCAGAGACTTTTGTGGTTCCATACAAATATTAGGTTGTTTGTTTCTGTGAAAGATTTCACTGGAATTTTGGTGGGAATTGCACTGAATCTGTAGATTACTTTGGATGTATGGACATTTTAACAATACTAATTCTTCCAGTTTATATTCTTTAAAAAGATATAAACAGTTTATCTTTAATTTATTTGTGTCTTCTTCAGTTTCTTTCATCAATGCCTTGTTGTTTTCAGTGTACATACAGATCTTTTACCTCCTTGGTTAAATTTATTCCTAAGTATTTCATTCTTTTTGATGCCATTATAATTGAGATGTTTTATTAATTTCTCTTTCTGATCATTCAAAGCCAGAGCACCAGATGTGTATACAAACTCCTTCCAGGGAGATACTGGCAACTTAGTTTCATTGTTTGAACTGGCCAAAAAGAAGGTGGGAGAAGTGTTTGCAGGCCTCCGCCAAGAATTGCAGCCAGCTCCTATATGTATGCTACAAGTACAAGCTGGACCCTTGGGCAGCAGTTTGTAAAGTAGGCATTTAGACCCCTTTCAGAGAAGGCAATGGCACCCCACTCCAACACTCTTGCCTGGAAAATCCCATGGACAGAGGAGCCTGGTAGGCTGCAGTCCATGGGGTCGCTAAGAGTTGGACACGACTGAGCGACTTCACTTTGACTTTTCACTTTCATGCATTGCAGAAGGAAGTGGCAACCCACTCCAGTGTTCTTTCCTGGAGAATCCCAGGGACAGGGGAGCCCGGTGGGCTTCCGTCTATGGGGTTGCGTAGAGTTGGACATGACTGCAGTGACTTAGCAGCAGCAGCAGCAGAGAAGGACTGGGAGAGATAGGTGTTGCTAATGTATCCCTGTACTGAGTCCTGGGGAGTGGGAGGAAGGGATAACTACAGTGATTACTTATGCACCAATGAAGCATTGCTTCTTTGTTTGCTGTAATCTTCTGGGTCTTATGGACACCAGCCAAGCCAGGTGGAAGTCTTAAAAGTTGAGGCCTTAGATGTTCAGTCCAAACCCTTGCTCCTCAGAGAGAAGCTGAGAGTTTGGAGTTCTCTTCAGGTTTTATGGCTCTGGGCCAGGAGTGAGGTTTATGATGAGTGCATCTCAGCCTTTCCTACCCATTTCAATGTGGGTATTTTCTCATTCATTCTATGTATACAAGTCTCTCAGCTTATTTCTGGATTTCTTTCATAAGTAATTGCTCCTTGTGCATTCAATGTGTACGTGGGAAGAGGGAAGTTCAGAAAACTTCTTGGTTGTCATCTTGCTCAACTTCCCTCTTGCTTTCCTTTTTATAGTATAAAATCCCAGTTATTTTACTGGTATCGAGCACTGTAAGGGATGAGCAAAGGCCAGACCAGAAATGGATATGTTTCTTTGCCAGGGTTCTGTTGCTTATGTTAAAAAACTAACATGCCAAAAAGAAGTTATAATAGAACAGGATGTAACTTATGGTCTAGATTCATCTTTCTGTGCTTTTTTTTAATGAGTAATTTGGAAGCTTTGTTTGAGGACTGGTGAGCTTAAGCAAAACTCTGAGAAATAATGGTTTTTTTTAACCTGGGGAGACAGGCTTGTTTTTCTTAGGACTGTTCAGTTTCTTATTTCTCTGAAGAGACCCATGGACTTCATTTGCTGAACTTATTAACAACAGTCTTCTAGCATATTAAAGATTGAAGTTTCACCTGCTACCAGTTTAATTTCCTGTGTAATACCTTGTCTTTAAAGCACTATGCTTCGCTTTTCCTGCTCTCTATCAGCTGCAGAGCTGCTGTTGTCTCCCTTGTTTTAAAGGCTACATTCTCTCTACCCATAAAATGGGGAAGGACTTCCCAGGTGGCACTAGTGGTAAGAACCTGCCTGCCAATGCAGGAGACACAAGAGACTCTGGTTCCATCCCTGGGTTGGGGAGATCCCCCAGAGGAGGGCATGGCAACCCACTCCAATATTCTTGCCTGTCAGTCCATGGGCTACAGTCCATAGGATTCCAGAGTCAGACACAATTGAAGTGACTTAGCACACATTTCTTATTGGGTGGGAAAACAAATATATTTAGGAACATTTTACAGAATACCTAAAGCTTCAAAGAACTATTCATCTTAGTTTAAGTCTTTTGTACCCACCCACTCAGCTTAGTTATAACTTCTTCCAGAAAGTCATTTCTAACACTTGTAGCTCAGATTAGATACCTTCACTCTGTATCCCACGGGCTTCCCTGGTGGTTCATGGTGAAGAATCCACCTGCCAATGCAGGAGACCCCAGGTTCAGTCCTGGGTCGGGAAGATCTCTTGGAGAAGGAAATGGCATCACACTCCAGTATTCATGCCTGGGAAATCCTACGGACAGAGGAGGCTGGCAAGTTACAGTCCATGGGATTGCAAAGAGTCAGACGCGACTTAGCGACTAAACAACAACAAATGTATCTCATAACACCTTGCACATTTTCTGTTCTTATCTAGATTTTTCGTTTTTTTTGTTTATTTAAGCTTTGTGGAGAGCGAATCAGTAAAACTAGCTATACTTGGTTTTAAGAATCTTGACTTATGAGTTCGGATCCACATAGGTCAGTAATTTTGGTAACTTTAAGCTAAAACAGGTTCCTCAACCTAGCATTTGGTGATGATGGGAGAAGTTGTCGAAAATATCTTAACATATGCAGCATAATAAAGCTCTAGCAGATTTTACTTTCTTATCTTTCTTGTAATAGTTTCTGATAGTTTCTCATTCCTCCAGTATGGCTATGATAAATACTTTGGATCACTTTGGAAGCTCAATCAGTAAAAACGTTTTTAAGCTTCTCTGTGTAAGCTGACAAGGAAAAGTCATTCTTTTCAGATTGTCACTATTTGTCTGACTTGCTCTTGTCTGACTTGCTTTTCAATTGAGAATAAATAATAAGGAGGACTAGGAGGTGACGATTACATCAGTTACTCTTAGAAATTATAAAAGCAAAATATTGTCTAAAAAAATTATCATGTTCTTTCCATCTCTTCGTTCCAATCCAGAACTGTGTTTCTCCATGGAAGCTTTATTTTAGAATTCAGTGTTAATCTTTTCTATCATTTTTGAAACTAAAGAAGAGTAGTTTCTGAAAGATTTTAGTAGCCAAAACTTGTTCTCTCCCTCAAATAAAACTTTTTGTAGAAAGTTTTATTCGTTGTTTAGTCATGCAGTCATGTCTGACTCTTTGAGACCCCATGGACTGTGTAGCCCACCAGGTTCCTCTGTCCATGGGATTCTCCAGGCAAGAATACTAGAGTGGGTTGCCACCAATTCCTTCCCCCTGGGGATCTTCCCGACCCATAGGTCAAACCCACGTCTCCTGCACTGGCAGGCAGATTCTTTACTACTGAGCCAAACAGGGAAGCCCCACGTAGGAAGACCGTTAAGATAAGAATGAATCTGCTTTGGTTGGGGCCTGTCCCACCTATATACCTTTCCCTCCTTTTCCTGCTGTGACCTCTGAGTCACCTTGCAGACTGCAGAGTGTTTTAAAAACTGTTTCACTAACTAAGAAAGCTACTGACCACATGGCTTATTTCATTCTTGTTTCTCAGAATTATAACCCGAGTACTTATTATTTTCTTGAGCTCAAGAAGCAGAACATGCTTGTAAGGTTATGTACCTCTGTGTGTGAAATGCACACTGAAATTCCGTCTTGACAAGTTTGCACCTATCTGATTATAATAGTCTTCTTTTTAATGAAATGTCTTTGCTACAGTTTCAAATAAAAGTTGGAACTTCCAGTTTTTACATTCCTGACATTTTTAAGTTTGAAATTAGTAACTCATATTTCTTTTCCCGTGTACACATGAGCTGAGGCAAATATATTGAGCATCCAAATATCATGTGTTAGGGGAGGAGAGCCTGCGGTTCAAGTACTCCTTGTACAACATCCCTTGTCCCTCTTAATACTGTCCCTTCTTTTTCCCATGTCACCCCTATAAAAGAAATCGTTGACAGATTTATAGTTTTAAATAGCTTCTCAGATACGATCTTCTCTGGTAAATAAAGCTAAAAGATGAAGTTAAAGAATAAAAACAGATAACTGAATGCTATGAGAATTTGAGTTTTTGTATAGTGTAGTCATTATGTCTTTCACATTGGAATGGAACCTGCCTGTTTACCTTAAAAATGTAAAACACGAAATAGTAGAGCCTGGCAATAACCTCAGTTTGAAAAGTGATTTATCATCGGTGAATATTAAAAATGCCAACTTGTCTTTATTACCTGTATACTTTCTAGGGGAAGGGTATTCCCTAATGAAACTTTTTATGAAATGAGTTAATGTTTAATATTTATTTGTAAAGCTCAGAAATATAATGAAGAAATAGCTATAAATCTTGTGTGCTTTGTACATCAAAAAATTTAGGTTCATGTTGCTTTCCCATTCACCTGTTCATTTGGGGTTCTTCAATAAAATAATGCAGAAAACATAGTTTGAACTTAAAAGAGGAAAATAATGTTTTAAAAACTCCACCTTTTATATCCCTACCTGTAATTTTAAGAATTAAAACCCTGAGCAACAGTGTGTCTTGGCAGGCAAATTATTTTAACCTGAAGCTTGATCAAAGTACAATTAGAAGAGCACTCTGAATTATAGCTAGAGATATTATTATCTTCTTATGCTCAACCTAAAAAGCGGATGCACAGATTACCTTTTCAACTCAGGATGTTTTCATCTTTAAGACCATGAAAAGTAGTGTACATGGGAAAATCAGTATAACAGTCCATCGTTTTTATCCCTCATTCATTCTCCAAGGATAGTTTCTGTGACACCTGTGAAGAAGCTTATCATGGAGCTATGTGCACATAGGTAATAGGATATACCCAGATTTAGCATAATTGATGAAATCCTTGTAGTGTACTGCAGCGCAGTGCTGGAGAGTGACTAGCACTCCAGGGAAGTCCCTCGCTAAGGAATTACTTCCAAGGCCAAAGTATTACTTAAACATAACTTTAAGGAAAATTGTGCCTTCCCAGCTTGGCAAGAAAATAATACTTGGAATAGTGTAAGCATGTTCTTCAGTTCTTTATCTGCTTCTGGTTTTCTGCCTATAGAAAGAGTTTAAAAAAAAAAATCCATACGTTTTTACTTTTCTTCTTTTGGTTTAATTTAATGAGGATTCTTTTGTTATCAAGGGTTGACAGCACTGGTAAATTCCTGCCAGCAGGAACACAGCAGTGCACAGTTTCAGGGGGGATCCCTGTGAATATTACCCCTTGACTCAGACAGGACTCAGTCACTGTGGCCTTATTCGGTGTCCTTGCTTGCCAGCTTCATTTTATATAGCTTTCCATGAAAGGTTCATGGCTTGAAGGATGTCCTAATCCCTGTGGGTTAAGTTTCCTCCTTTTCTCCTTTGGCTTACAGCTAGCTTACCCATTACTGAGAACAAATCTTTGGGTACTTGAGATTCATTGTTCATTTGGTGAAACTGTGGTACGTGTGTGTGTGTGTGTGTGTTAGTCGCTCAGTCATGTCTGACTCTGCGATCCCATGCACTATAGCCCACCAGGCTCCTCTGTATGTGGAATTCTCCAGACAAGAATACTGGAGTGAGTTGCCATTCCCTTCTCTAGGGGCTCTTCCCAATCCAGAGATCGAACCTAGGTCTCCCACATGGCAGGCAGATTCTTTACTGTCTGAGTCACCAGGGAAGTCTATGATGCACATACATTTGAGTGAATTTAAGGTTTTCATTTGCCATGTGCAACTTACACTGAAAAGTCATCTGGTCCTACAGTTGAAATTCTGCCCTGGGCATTCTTAATATTTCAGTTTTGTTTTTTTTTTTCATCATCCAAGATGGTATTAATTTGAGTCTGTTCATTGGAGCATGCATATGATTTACCTTTAGTAATTTTGAAAAGGTTTCACATGCTGAGAATCACAGTGTCATTAACAGTAATGCACTGTAGTACACAGTGAGATTCTTGGAGGCGTTGGCAAGAATGATCTTTCCTATCAACCAGTCAGCAAAGGCAGTGCAAAATTTCATCACTCAGTCTTGCTGCTCAGATAATACCAGTAGTTGGGGTGACATTGTTGAACTTCTTTCTGCTAGAAAATATCTTGCTTTTTGTTTTCAAAGATGGCTGTTGACAGATAATTCATTCTCTATGTGTATGGATATAATGAAAATACTTCTGTGAATTTAGTAGACCAAAATCCATCTTTAGGACTTTGCCACATATTTGTAAAACTTATTAAATAGTTGTACATAACTGTGTCTCCAACCTATGAACTTCCTTTCTTCATTCCTTTATGCTATTCCTGTTTAACAGTGTATTCCCCCTCAGTCTCCAATATTGGATGCTAAATGCCTATAAAAATTCATTTGGAGTTGCTTTGTTTATAGTGTCTCATATCAGAATTCCATTTATCAGCTTCAGTTTTTTACTAGAAGACATTCCAAGGAACAGCTGGAATTTTAGGAGTTAGAAACAAATTACAAACGAAAGTGGACATTTCCACAAGTAGAAACATAAGGATGTGTGAGATAGAAGCCTCCTAAACCACTCACAATGACTTCCACTTGAATTAGGTTATAAATAATTTGCATTGGGAAAAAAATAGTAGATAAATCCATAGCCACATCTTCACTATACACTCAGTAATCAGGTAATAATGATTTTAGTAAATGTTTGCAACAGTTTTGTTGAACAATTACTATGATATTGCTAGACAACTAGCAATAATGTCATGTAATAACTAATTTAATACAATAAGCCTAATATAATTTGTTGTTTAATTTTTAATACAATAATCCTATGAGACACAAAGTTATTTGATTTAATACAATAACCCTATGAGGAAAAAAAAACAGTACACTCATTTTACAGAGGAAGAAACTGTAGCTTAAAATAGTGTTTTTAAGATCTCACAGGTAAAACTGGGAGATCCAAGGTTTGAACCCTACTAATACCCCAAAGCCTATGCCCTTAAATCTTAATTTCCTTGAATATCCATTGTTTCTTTAGGATGGTTTTGAATGCTTTCAGTAAATGTGTGTGTGTGGCTGGGAATTTGTGTCTATTAAGCTTCTGCTCTAGCTTTTTCTTACTTTCTGACCAGCTTGATAATCTAGTCTCATCTTCAGTATCACAAGGAATTAATCTATATAGTATATTAGTTGTAACTCAGTGTCATCTTGAAGGGTTTTTTGAATTATTTTAATAGTTACCCTTCTGCAGTGATCTGAAAACACCACTTACATTTACCAGAAATAATGCCTTTCTAATGCCTGTGTTAAAGCTTCAGAATCTTAGAATGAATTGATTGATCAAAGAAGACTATTAGTGTCTGGCTTATAGTTTGTTCTTAATAAATGTTTGATGAGTGAAAGACCTCATGCATACAGTGTTACTTTTGTGAAAGTTTACCACACTGACCACTCTACCGTCTTCTCTGGAAAGAAGTAGTATGTGTCCTTTTTGGAATATCTGAAACTATTTTATCTTAACTGTATTAAGAACAAGCATTTGTTTGAGTCCCAGGCATTTGCCAAGATAGTCACTGGAGATAAAGAGACTTCTCCCACTGCCTTTTACCTTGGGTTTGAGTTTTGATATTTGATGATAACAAGTTGGGATCAGTGCTGGTCTGGACAAGGTTCAAATTAATTATATAAAAGGGTACATCATTTTTTAAACCCTATCATATCCTGTTACCCAGTTCTCTAGTTCAGGTGCTCTAGGCACTGATTTAATCTGGAAATGATAATTGGACTCCCCACTAGAATAGTCCATGTGTTTTGAGAGGCTGTCTGGTAATGAGAGGATGTCATTCTTATATGAAAGAACTTGAGGCAAGAATCCAGGATAAAGAACTTTGGGTGATCTCACCAGAGTCCTGGCAACACTGTGATCTGAATCATTTTGGTCAAAGTCAAGTTTCCTGAGGGTCATAATTTTCAGTAAGAGGAAGAATCCCAGAGTAATTTTCTAGATGGGTCTAAATAAAAGCACAACTCATTGGTTGCGTAATTGAACATGTTTGCTCTTACTTCTTGAGTTGTGCAGGTATATTAACTTTCATATCCAAGTCTGTCAGAACAGTTTTTTATTTTAATTGAATTATGTTTATGTTAATTTTCTCTGCAGTACTTTTTCCTCAGAAAGACCCTTGAATAGTTGTCTTTTTTTTTTTTTAACCCCCTTCAATTTCCACCATTGTCAACTCACTTGTGTTCCAGTTAAGTGGAAACAACCACAAACAGCCACACTTTGTGAAATAACCCATTTCTACCCTTGAGTCTACTCATTTACTCTTCTGATACATGACTTTTGGGGCCTGCAGAACCAAGGGATGAAACCTCTGGAGGTAATGTTGATGCATTTATAAGCAGTGTTTGCATAAGGTTCTGGTAGCCTCTTCTGTCCATGTTTGGTTTGGTCTTTTAAACTGCCTTACCTACCACTGTTCTTTTGTTTTTGTTTTGTTCATCATTTTAGTCCGTTTACAACCAGAAAAATGACTTGGGAGGGAAAGGAAAGTTTTATGGCAATCCTTATATTCTTAGCTAACTGACCTAATTGGCTTATCATTTAATTTTTGTTTATGAAAGTATAAAAACATAAAGCATGTGATAAATGCCGAGTTAAGGTACTAATACTTTTCCTTAAGTTTGTACATTCCAGAAATTTGTTATGTTTCTACATTAGGGGAAGTTGTGTGCTTAAGTTTTAAGGGGAAATTTTATGTCTTAATCTATATGTTTCTTATTAAATGGCATTTTGTGGATGTTGAAATAAACCCCTGGATTTAGGACCATGGTAAACAAACCTGAAATTATTAATTTTTCCCTTACTGTGAGTTTATATTACTTCTGATTGAAATGACAGTTTTTTTAAGCTTCAGCTAGAAGGAATAAATAACATATAAAAATATACACAAATTGGAAGTATAGCAGAGAGATGAAAAACTCAGTGTCTTGAATGAGGCAATCCTGGATTTGAATCCCATCTCTGATATTTACTAGCTCTGTGACCTGGGTAGTTTTCTCATATATATAGTCATTGTAGTAATAGTAAAAGAAGAATAACTACCAGAGGTGTGGAAGCAACCAAAATGTCCTTCAGCAAGTGAGTGAATAAATAAACTAGCGCATCCACACAGTGGAATCTTTCTTATTCAGCACTGAAAAGAAATGCACTATCAAGCCATAAAAAGACCTGGAGGAACCGTAAGTGTATATCACTAAGGAGCCAATCCAAAAAGGTGACATACTACGTAATTCCAACTATATGACATTCTGGAAAAAGCAAAAAAGCTATGGAGATAGTAAAAAAAGATCATTGGTTGCCAGGGGTTAGAAGGGATGAATAAGTAGAGCACATAGGATTTTTAGGACAGTGAGACTACTCTGTCTGGTACTGTAATGGTAGATACATGTCATTACACATGGGTCCAAACCCACGGGTTGTACTGTGCCAAGAGTGAACCCTCATGTAAACTCTGAACTTTGGGTGATAATATTGAGTAGGTGCAGGTTCACTGATTGTAACAGATATACCCGTGGGTGAGGGATGTTGATTATAGGGGAGGCTATGTATACGTAGGGGCAAAGGGTATCTGTACTTTCCACTCAGTTTTACCATGAATCTAAAAACACCTCTAAATAATAAAGTATACTAAAAATAATAATAAGGATACAGCATGGGAGGAAATGAAGAAGGAGAGAAGAAATAAAAAGACTGCTCACTGAGCCTGCTCTCAAGGCCACCGCCTGTTTTACACCCTAGGCCTTCCCACTCTCTCTGGCTCTCCCTCGCCTCCAGCCTCAATCGTTTCCATGTGGATGGTTAAGGCAGCTTGTTTCCCCACAATGAATTCCTAGAAACAGTGCCATAAAGCAGACCACCACAAAACAGGTCACTGCTGAGAGAGTTCTGTTTCCTTAAACAGACAATATTATAATAGAGGATTGCATTCCTGACCAGAACTTGCCATCAAATAAAAAATTGTGTTCTAAATTCTCTAAAACAAGTGTGATTACCCACTCCACATTGATTGCAATCCTGGGTACCATGAGTGACCAGTCCATAAAAATACAACTCTGGAGATAATCCAGTTTTACAACCATTTGGGGGTAATATATTCATTTTTTTAAACCTTCCCTGAATCATTGTTCATCCTCGGGACACAATCTGTCCCAACCAGCTGCGTCTTGCAGCTACCCCTGTGGTACCCACAGTGCCACAGGGCACCGTGACCACACTGTAAAGGGTTGATGTGGCTGAGGAGCAGTTCCCCGAATAAGAAGGCCTCATCTGTTCAAGATTACTAAGGAGAAGTACTGGGAATATCCACCAAAAAAAAAAGGAATACTGTTTCCTATATCAACGTAGTGAGACACCTACCGGGATGTTTTGTAAGTGTTTCTCCTTGAATGCAGAAAGAAAAAGTCAGTGTTTGTTGCATAATAGAACATTGAATGTATAAAAATTATTTTGCTTCACAAAAACTGTGAATGTACATGCTTTGCACTTTTATATTTCCTTTGTTTCTGGAAGTCTAGGTCAGATGCTCCATAAAGGTTTTATCACCATGTGATCTGCAAAGCATATGTTCCACCAGAAAACCCTTCCAGTACCCAGCTCTCTGGTTTCCATAGAGGTGATGATGGAAATTTATGTGTAATTCCTGACTACTGTTATGCTGCAAAGGATGTTTATAAAATATTAACTTCTGATAAAGGGGATAATATTTTAAAACACCCTTGATCCCTGAATAATGTTGCATATTAATGGTTATATAGCATTTGGCTTCAAAGTTTCTTCCTACATAAACTTTGGTTTCTTATGTAAGTATCCCCCTAGAAACAGATAGAGGTGCTTGTCTTTTTCACAGGGTTAGAGTCTGTTGCATTGTCCAAGTAAATGCTTTTGCCCATTACTACTGTTTTTTTGTTCAGCTACTGGCCCAAAAAAAAAGAAGCAGTTTTTATTACCTAGAATCCCCCAAATTTGAGTCAAGCCTAGTTTCATAAGAATGCTCTATCTGAATTGGGGTGGGGGTTGGGGCAGCACACTGAGTCTGCAGGTCAGATATGTCCCACAATCTGTTTTTGTAGGGCTCATAAGCTAAGAATAGTTTTGTGTTTTGAAGTGATTGAAGAAAAATCAAAAGAAGAAAAATACATGTAATTTCAGTGTCCATAAAGTTGTGTTGGCACACAGCCACAACTCATTCATTTACATACTGCCTATGGCTGCTTGCGAACAACAAAAGCGATTTGAATAGTTACAGGAGGGACTGTGTTCTCCACAAAGCCTAAAATATTTGCTCTCTGGCCCTTTGCAGAATAAATTTGCCAGTCCCTAATCTGAATAATTTTTCACCATCTGTCACTCTACCTACACACGTATATTCTTAGTCATTCTTTCTCTCTCTCCCCTCCCTTTCCCTTTCTTCCTCTCTCTCCATTCCTTCCGCTTCAAACATATATCGTTTTGAATCTGGCAATTACAATTACAAAGAAATCAGATTGTGAGCCTATCATAAATGCTAAGCGGAAACACGTTTTAATTTCCTTTGACTTGTCAACTCTCTTCCCCTCTCTACTTTCCCTTTCCTCTACTGTCTGTATATAGAATTTCTAAGGCCATGCCAGTTTCCAAACACATTTTGTTTTTAAGGTGGGGGTTAGATCTTGATACATTTTTTAACTTCCATGGAAAGTTCCCTGCTAGTATGTGGTCCCATTTTTAACCTATTTGTAGACACCCCCGATTATCTAAAATCACTTTCACATGGGGCTGAGGTTAAGCTTTATTTCTCTTGGCATGTCCCTGCCATAGCAGACACTTCCTCTTTGCCTTGAAAGGACAAAACGATGTTCAGCTGTCTGGGCTCAGGCCCAGTATTTGATTTATACATTATTTAATTTCCTCCTGAAAATTGGAAGCAGGACTTTCAGGAATGGAAGTCAGTATTTTTCATTTGTTTAAGAACACTTTTAGGTCTAATATAATCATCGGTAGTAGATGTCAGCATGATTAGGGGGTGACTTAAGGTAAAGCAAATAAAACATGAATACAAAGGAAGATTATTTGACAATGGAAAAGATCTGAAGTTTTGGAATAATCATATGTTATGTGTTAGTAGGTGTTTTGTTTGCTAGTGTTGTGTGCTAGTCTGTGCTTACACTTGAGGGTATCTGTCTTTACCCAGTGGCAGAAAAACCTCTAACCATTATGCTATAGCTGAAATTGGGGGATTAGAAGTTTGAGAAGAACTTAATGTAACTGTTCCTGTAATTTTACAGAGGATTTTTTATTTCTGTCCGAGCTGCTACTGCATTTATCTCCACAATTAAGTTCATACACATGCCAGGATATGAGTGCCAAAATGGTTTGAAATTCGTACTGCAGTGAACTCAGGAAATTAAAAATTAACTCTGGAAATACCGTTTCTTGTTTTACATCCACTTTTGGATAGTATATTCCTTTTTAAACCTCCCTTAGATCGTTGTTACTCTTAGGTTACAGCCTGTCTCCATTTTACCACTGAAATTCTCAAAAGACTGGAACACTTACTGCCTCCAGTTCCTTGCTCCCAAGTCACTTTAGAAACCCTGGCAGCCTGGCCTCTCTCTCCCTCCACACTGCTGAGCTGACCTCACCAACAGTTTCCTCATCTCCAATCCAGGACCCAAGCTCCAAGCCCTCAGCTTCCCTGGCCTTTCTGCCCCATCTGCCAGAAGTCATACCCTCTTCCTGAAATGCTCTTCTGGTTTTCATGTGAACTCTCGTAGGCTCCTCTGCTTCTTCCTTTTACAGACTCTCTCCTTGTATCACACTAAGCTGAAGTGTTCCCCAGGTTTTGTTCCTTCAATCACTTCTTTCTCTACGCTCTCAGCTGTTTCTTCTCATTCTTCCTCTATGCCCCAGACATTTGACGAGAACCCGAAGACTACAAGGAGCACAGTCTGAAACCACCCAAGTCTTGTGAAACTACTTTTGAGCCTCTGAATGCAGCCTACCCTGTGCTGCCTCTGTGCCTTGCTCGGGAGTGTTCCTTCACATGGAGTGCCTCGCTGCCAGCACCACCATCTTCACATCTCCCATTCATTTAAAGCTCATTACTAAGGGCCTTCTCTTGATTAGTGAGCTCCTGGTAGATGTTTTCTCCTCCTCATCGGAGCTATGGTGAGGGCCAGATAGCCTGATAATGATAAATAGTTTGAAGGTACCGGAGTCATGCAGATACGGATTTAAACCTGGATTCAGCACTTACCTGATTATATGATACTGAGCAAATATACCTAAATGCTTTAAATGTCAGTTTCTTCATTTTTAAATTGTTGGGGCGGGGGACTGCTGCCTCCCTCACTTGGACTGTCGGATACATTAGGCATGTGAAGATCTAGAACGTTTGGGAGTCAGTCAGTGGTGGTACTGGTGGCGGTGGTAGTAGTTGTAGTGATAACTATTACCATCGTCATCAGTATTGTTCTTCCATGCCAGTATTTTATATTTCTCGTATATCACTCACTTCACTTTCTAAAAAGCATTTGTACAATTGTCTTATTCCCCCCTTCTGAATTCTAGGCTCCTACAGGTTGACTTTATATTCCCTCCCCAAGAGCATTGAGCAATGTTTTGTGCATTGGTTTTCCTAAGTGAATTGAGTTGACTAGAATAGCCCTTCTCTTTCCCTAAATAAATACTGGCTTCACAGTGTTCTTGGGATTCAGAGCTGCTGTGTTTGTGGCTATATCTTCATATTTCTGTCAAATACTAGCATGAAAAGTCTTTGCCTGTTGTTATCTTTTGTCACACTGAATCTTGAAACTAGCCTCTAAAATTACTGCATTTTAATTTCTCAGAGACTTAAGGACCTATACATTTAGAGCTGAATCTGAAGTAATTCATATTTTTGGAAAAAAAAGAAAACTACTAAACTGCTTTGTATTTGATACATAAATGATATCAGTAGTAAAATACTTAAGATAAATTAATTAATGTTTATCCTTAAAGTTTTTACATTAAATTGTTTCTTTTGATTTTATACTTTCTGATTTATAAAAGCAAAGCCACCTGCAGTTTTTTTGGCTTATATAACTAGCAGTTTTTCTTTTTTACAGAATGTTTTTCCTTATAAAACCCTTAATTTCCATCTCTGAACATATTCCTAGAAAGCAGATTTTCTGTTTCTCAGAAATGTCACTTCTTCACAAATCACACACTATCCTGGTTACAATATCCTGTAACTGCTTTGTTTGTTGTTCAGAGGACCAGGAATGTAGAGCAGGTTCTGCTGATGATTTTTGAAGGAGATAGCAGAAGAAGACTTGTTGCACCGTTGCTCATCTGAACATCAGTAACACTGAGGTTACAGTGTCTGACACTAGTGAGTTTGACTCATAGACCAGGTAGGCGCTGAGGCCTTAAGAAAACAGCACAGATCACATGGAGGATTTTTTTTAAAGTACCAGCACCCAAAAGTCACTGAAATCCCCCCGATCAGGCTTTCGTCAGAGAGCTTTTTTGGATTTGCAGTTTTGCAGAGCTCTGTATTGGGTGGTGTTCTCAGAGCTTCGAACCAGCTGTGCAGCACCTGAGTGTAGGATACCCCTGGGTGAGCCCTGGGTTAGGGTAGTGATGGGGTCAGGGACAGACTGAATTTACATTTCAAGTACTTTCAGGAATTATTTGCAAGCACTCAGGAATATAAAATGGTATCACAGCTGAGAGCTTTATTTAACATTCCATTTAGCTCTAATCTCTACTTAATCTCCACTGTTTTTATTTGGTTACTAGGTATTTAGTACAGCCCCGTTTTGTGGAAGGCTGGCCAAAAGCACACTTCAAATTAATGGTAGTCTAAGCTTGCTCTACTGAATCTAGATTGGAGCATGAGCAAGAGGTTCATTGGTTCTAAGTTGTTTTATGGGGCTTTTTTGTTTTTGTTTTAACAATCTGCCTCAGCAGTATATACAGTATAAAGTTATAAATACAGCACCCGTGCTAAGGAATAAATTCCACATTTGGTCAAAAATCAAATTGTTAGGATAAAAGTCCTAACTTTAGTTAACATTAAGTCAAATATCAGACGTGTCCTCATTCATTCAACATGTATTTATTGAGCACCTACTATTAAGTAAATTACCAGTCACTGATGCACAATAGCAAACATACTAAATGAAAGTCTATCAATTTGTGGGTCCATTTTTGTGAGGAGAAAGAGCACATCAACAAAATAAGTTAAAATGTAATATATTAGATGACAATAACAGAGGAGGAGCAAAATAAAGCAGAGAAGGAAAAAAGGCCTAGAGAGTAGGGCATAGGTTAAATACAGGTGGCCAGGGAGAGCTTACCAAAAAGGTAATACTGGATCAAAGCCTGAGGTAAGTGAATTGTACAGTTTGTTATCCAAAGGAAGAGCATTCCAGAAGGGGAACAACAAGAGCAAATGATCTGAACAAGAGTAAGCCTTTCTTGTTTAAGAGCAGTCAGGAAGTCAGTATAGCTGGAGTGAAGAGAGTGGGGGGTGTTCCAGTGTCCAGCTGAAGAAAGTGGGAGGGGTGATTGATAGCAAATGATAGATCAAGTTAATTGAGGACTGAGGACTGACCATTGGATTATTGACAGAGCAGTTCAGTGGAAGGTCAAAAGTCTCATTTGAATGAGTTTAAGGGAGAATAGAAGGAGAGGAAGTGGAGAAAGGCAAATAAAGACAGCTATTCCCAGGAGTTTCACTGGTGGTGGATTAAAGCAGATGTGGAGGGACTTCCTGGTGGTCCAGTGACTAAGACTGTGCGATCCCAATGTGGGTGGCAGGGGCGGGGGAGGCGTGGTTCGATCCCTGGTCCAGGAACTAGATCCCACATGCCGCAACTAAGACCCAGCACAGCAAGCTAAATACATACATGACACATACTTCATTAAAAAAATTAAGCAAATGGGAGGTGATTATGCTTTTAAAATGAGTAATTATAACATATTGTTATGCTGATGGGGGAAATTGATTATGCATGGGGAAGCAATTACAGCAGCAAATCTTGACTTAGGAAAAAGCGAATGGAATCCAGTGATTACATAGGAGGTCTACTCTTAGGAACCCAGGTAGTACAACTGTTGAAACAGAAAGGCCAGTTAAGCATGCGAGTACAAGTAAAGGGAATACTGTAGACTTGATGATGGTAGCATACTGAAAGTTCTTCTCTACCATGTAAGCAAACTTTCTTCCCAGTATTTGAATAAGATCTACAATATTCCTGTCACGTGGTCATGAGTTTGAGCAAGCTCCAGGAGTTGGTGATGGACAGGGAAGCCTGGCATGCTGCAGTTCACAGGGTCGCAAAGAGTCGGACACAACTGAGCAACTGAACTGAACTAATAATTGTTTACTTACTATCTTTAGAGCTATCTACATCTGGGCAGCTTGTGAATTATTCATGTGTTTCTTTTATTGAGCAGAAACCTCTCTCCTGCAGCCTTGGTCCTAGATCTGCTTTCTAGAGCCTCACAAGATCAACAGTTCTAACCCTTTCCGTAAGCACCTTCTAGGTACTGAAGAGTTGAAATGATTTCTCACTGCAGCCCTTATTCCTTCTGGTATCACCGTTGTCCCATTAGGGTTTCTACTGGGCTGTGGTTTGGGCCCCTGTCACATCTGATCACTTTCTCTACTAAGAGGAGCCATGTCATTTGGGATCTTTTTTCTCCTAGGCTTGTTTTTTCCCCCAAATATTCAGTGGTTCTAACAAATATTCACACTTGATTAGCATACCAACAAAGATCTTGTCTAATGTGTTTATCCATAGACTGCATCCAAGGACAAAGCACAGGTATTCAAGAATCCCCTCCAACCTGACTTTACCCATTGGTTAGCCCTTTCTGGGTAGAATTGGCACGTGATGCCAAGTAAATCAACATCTGATTCAGGAGAGTTGGTCAGATTAAGTGGTATCAGGCCAAGAAAAAGGGCTATATTATTAGTGGATTCAAGCCTGGTTGTCAAGATGAAGGGCATATCCTTGAAAATGAGTTAGTGAAGCAAGCAGTTCTCCGATCAAGGTGACACATCTGATGGGGGACACTTTGGGTTGTAGGGGCTTGGAAGGATGCCTTATAGCTGAAGATAAACATTTCAAAGGCATTGGCATAGAAATGATGTTTGAAGACACAGAGTAGATTCATTATTTGAGAGGGGATAAGTAAAGGCTAGAAACTAGGGGCCTAGAATAATATATCTCTACTAGGAATGTCTATGGCATATTAAGCATATGATCTTCCAAGAATTCAGAGCTAGTCCCAGGACATTACCGTGTACATGAAAAATTGATTTGGAGAACCACACTGGTCTGAATCACAAAAATAAATGAGAATCCTGATTTTCCTATTATCACTTCCTAAGCCCATGATTGCCCCACTGCCAGCCCCGTGAGCTCTGCTGCTGCCTCTGCCACCACCACATTAGTGTAGCAGCAGTGTTGATCGCCAGAAGGCAGAGACTGCAAGTGAGACAGTTCCCGTCACCAGGCTTCAGACAAAAGCCAGATCAGTTCTGTAGCATGAAGCCACTTAGAGATGTGAAGAACGCGAGCCATAACTAGAGCTGGTTGAGGCTGAAGGCCTTTAAAAGGCGAAGCAAGGTGAAAAATGGGAAGAACAGAGGCAAATACAGGAGCCAGAAAGTATGACTTCAAGACTCACTGTTTCTAAAATTTTGAACAAGTAGTGGTTAAGAAAGCAATATTCTTTAATCATACTCATGCTTCAGTGAATAGGAGCTTCTTACCAGGTGGATGACTCTTCTTTACTTTGTCCCATTTGATTGTTTGTAGACTACGATTGACATATAAATAAGGGAGGAAAGGACTGGCAACAACTCAAATGTCCATTACCTGGGGCCTGGTTGAGTAAAATATGCAGCTATAAAAGAAAAGAGAAATGGCTCTCAGTATAGCTGTGAAGTGATTTCTTGGACAAGTTGATGAATGGAAAAGTTGAGGGAGAGAAAGGATTGAATTGAAGAGTATACTAACATTTATCTAAGATGATGTCAAGAAAGGGATGGGAAAGCTTCCCTTTTATAAATATATCCCAATCAATAAATGAAGAAGGAATACCAGAAAGGTGATAGTACTGTTTTGCAGCCCTAGTGAAGTAAAGGACTTAGGCAATCATGAGTGACTAAACCATAAAAAGAGAAACAGCCAGGCATTATATGAATCTAATATCTTTGAAGTATTTGTCCCCAAAAATCAAACCTGAATATTTTCAAGCTTCTAGATCTTATTATGAGTTTATAGGAAATAAGGAGACAGAGGAACATTCTAAATCACACCACAGAAATGCTCAGGAAAGTAAAGAATGTGGGAAACTATATCAGACATATGATCCAGTTTCTCCAACATGAATTGTAAGGAAAAAGAGGGAGAGAAATGAGGTATATTAAAAAAAAAAAAAAAAAAAAGAAATGAGATGTATTAATGAAATGCAATGCATAGGTCTTCTTTTGATTCCAGTTCAAACAAATTAGCTGGAATACATTTATGAATAATGGGCTTTTTTTTTTTTTGACGGCTAAGCCCACTTGCACCATTTATTTAAAAAGAATAGCTGTAAGGTAAAAATGCAGATGTTTTATTCATTGTAAAGACAGCAGTTAAAAAAGGGAAGAAATAAATATGACGTTAGAAATTATTTTATCATGTACAACAAACCCCTGATATCTGGGAGCAATCCCAAGAACTCATAACATGTACAAATTTGTGCTGAAGAACAGCTTCACTTTGAACACCTTAGAGCAGATGTTGGAAACTGGCTAGATGGTGAAAATGGTCATAGCTTTTCAGATTCTGAAAGACTCTGGATTTGTTAGTCGGTGATGGCAAGGGTCTACTGTAATATAATTTGCATCGAGTCAGAGTTAATAAGAATTGTTCTATTCATTAAAATTATTTATAATCATTCTCTCCTTCTTATGGTTAAGCAGCACAGTATTTAGGAGAAGGGGGAAAAGGCTGAGAAGTGCAAAGGGGAAGGAAAAGGGAGGGGCCTAAGTGGAAATGCTAAGGATAAGAGAAAGGTGATGGGGAAGACCAGAATTTTAACACTGACTAAATATTGATTTATTAAGGAATTATTGCTACTTGTAATGTGGAATAATGATGTCATTACACTTTTTAAAAAATCTTTTAGAGATATATGCTGAAATATTTATGGACTAAATATTATGATTCTGAGACTTGCTTCAAAAAATTTAGTGCAGTGTTGGGAGTAAGGATTAAAGTTTAGATAAAATAGGGTTGGCTGTGAGTTTATCATTGGTAAACGTGGGTAACAGGTGAATGAGAGTTCATTATATATTATTCTCAGGGCTTCCCAGGTGTTGCTAGTGGTAAAGAACCGCCTGCCATTGCAGGAGACGCAGGTTCCGTCTCTGGGTCGGGGATATCCCCTGCAGAAGGAAGTGGCAACCCACTCCAGTATTCTTGCCTGGAAATCCCATGGACAGTGAAGCCTGGTCAGCCATAGGGTTGCAAAGAGTCAGATGTGACTGAAGCGACTTAGCACTTACACACACACACACAATCTACTATTGTATATGTTTGAGTTTTCCCTAGTTTAAAAAAAAAAGCAAAAATATATTATTCTCTCTTTAAATACTCACTAAGGACTCAATTTCATCTATCTTCCCCTTTCTCCACTATTCTCAAGAGAAAGAGCTGGTCAAGTTTACAAAGTGGGATTGAGCTGGTGTGAAAGACACTTAAAATCATTTTCAGACACTTAGAATAGGTATAAGTTTTTCAAACTTGGAATACTGTCCATTTCATTCTTCCCCTCCTTAAGTCTTGTCAACACACATTTCTAGTTTAACTGAATTTAGGAACTGTCTTCAAATAAAATTTCCATAAACTTCCAAACTGAACAGCTCCAGACTCAAGTTTTGTAATCTATTAGCTATATGACCTCTTCCACCATAAAGGAAGTGGAACTTTTGTTTGCTTTCTTTTCTGATTTTCATTGAGACTTCTCTTGTTCCTTAGAAAGAGAATGCATTTAACACAAAGATAACATCTATTTTTGACCATGACCCAGTTAGAATCATCACTCAAAAGAATAGCTTTAATTTTTACTGTAGATTCCATAATCATTGCCAAAGAAGTTGGTCCTTGAGGTTTTTCAACTTCATCATATTTTGTATAAATACTGCACACTGATTGCTCCACTGGAGCTCCATCAGTATCATATTTTGGATGATCCAAAAATCTGTTGTACAGCCCAGATTGTTACCTGGACCCCTAGTGAGCAGCATGATCTAAGCAAACAGCAGCTAGAAGCAACTGACTGCACCGAGGCACACTGAGCACTGGTTTTGAAAGCATGGCTGGCAGGCGGGCCAGTCCACTGGTGGGCGCAAGGTCAGTTTGGCAGCTTTTCAACAGAATGTTTTGAGGTAATGTGTTGCTAGACAGCATTTGAAGCAATGTATAAGCAACACAAGTTTGCATATAAATAAGGGCAGAGGACACTTTAACATTCTCTTTCACCCTTCAACCAACCAACATAGGCTTGCCTCCAGTCACTTATACTTACAGGATCCCAAGGATTTTCACTCCCCACAAAAAACTACAGAGTTGTCACGTTATCACAACATGAGAACACACACGCGGTTGATAATGGTGCAGAGGAAATGATCTACCTCACTTTGACCCCATCGTAATACCCACAGTGACTGGGCTAAGCCCTTCAGAGACTTGCCATAGGAGTTTTGGTTAGTGGAATGAGAAAATGACTTTCTTGTGGCTAAATCTGTAAGATATAAAACATAGACACTGCGTGTTGCTGTGTTTTCAACCATGTTTAAAAAACCACTCTGTAGTGAGTGAGGAGATCAAAAATATGAGAGAATGAGTGCCTGGTCCCAGTTGGACTGCTGAGGCCCAGCTACACTACTGTCCTCGGGTTCCATTAGACCCAATAATAGCATTATAATAAATTTCCCCTTTGATGCAAATTGAGTTTCTATGCCTAGCAGTCAAGGACTAATCTACACCAGATGTCACAAATGATTGTTCATATTTGGAAACATAGAGAAGCTGAGGCAGAATTTTATCTGCCTTACTGAGAGGTATTCACATATGGAGTGTGAACAGTATTCATGAGTCCCCTTTGATTAAGGTTAGCTTGGTTGTATTTGTTATGGCAATTAAAAAATACATATCTTAAAGTCTTTTCAGGACTTGGGTTTCTTCTTAAAGAAAATAAAAGTGTTCATTAAAAGGTTGATACAAAAAGTAATTTTGAGGTTAACCCAAAATTTAGCATAATCTTCCATGGGAACATTTGTATATGTATGTGTGGGTTTTAAATTCCACAGATAGCACTAAAATGAGAAATAGGCAAAAAGTTGTTTTAAAATACTTTGTTTCAGCATGTAAAATCTCGTTGTATTACAGAATTCTTTTGCTAAAGGCACAGCTCTCCTGGGTTGATGCCAGAGTGATGGGATCTTAACAGCCTAGTTAATTTTAAAAGATTTACAAATGCTGGGCTTCGAACTACTGATAGTAAAATATACTTCACACTTTAATATAGTGCTTAAACTCATGCCACATCTTGTGGACTTAATATTGCATCTGCACATGAGTGTGTGTATGTGTGTGTGTATGTGTTTGAATGTAGATATGTTTATCTCAAAGAGAAGAGTTGGTGGGGGAAAGCAGGACAGACCTGTAAAATAACTCAGAATTTCTCGTGACTCTCACATTCTTCAGTGTAATTATAAAGTATGTACAGAAGATATATGAACACACTGTATCAAGTATGGTATGGGTTTATTTACAGTTAGATGCCAGCATACTGGGCTTCCCTGATGGCTCAGATGGTAAAGAATCCACCTGCAATGCAGGAGATCCAGGTTCAATCCCTGGGTCAGGAAGATCCCCTGGAGAAAGGAATGGCTACCCACTCCAGTATTCTTGCCTGGAGAATTCCATGGACAGAGGAGCCTGGTGAGCTATAGTCCATGGAATCACAAAGAGTCAGACACAACTGAACAGTTAAGAATGCACACACACCAGCATAATAAAACAGAGGTTCTTGTTATCAAGGTAGCCTATCTAAAGTTTCGTGATTAGATCTCCAAATAAAAAAATACAGCCCTTAACAGGAAATTCTTGGCACTTGCTCCAATTTTCTCCTCTTTACAACATTATAGAGTCCTTTTATGTGTATATTTTATCATGTATAATAGAGAATACATTGACTAAGATTGCAAAATAGAGTCCAATGTATGGTATTCCCTTGTGTCCAGCTGACTCATCTCCATGGGAAAAAAAAAAATTTCTGCTGTCTTTCCAATGATAGATTTTTTTTATGGTTAGAAAAAGCTGATGGTTAGTTTAAAATGATGAGGTAAAATATATGAATACAGTCATGAGATTTCTAAATATACATAGTCAAATTCACTCAATTTTACATCTTTAGATTTTAAAAATTATAGACAAATAATCTATGCTTTAAAATTTCACCATTAGCTCCTTAAGTATAACAACTGTGTTTCTGATAACAAACCAATCCCACCAAGTGATAATTTAATACATTAAAGTTTAGAAAATGTTAGATGTTATTTTTTCATTATCAATAGGTAGTTTGATTTGTTCTCCTTTTTCATAACCTTTTCCATATCTGTGGATTGCTCTTATGGCCTTTCTCATAGTTTTTAGTTTTTCCTTTACAAATGGACATTTTTCAGTCTCTGGCTCTTTTCATTATTGAACTTGTCACAAACCTTATTCTTTCATTAGAATTATTGTAAAAGAGTTTGGGTAACAGTAGTTAAGAAAGAATGTTTAAGTTTCATACACCATTAAGTAATGGACTTAATGATCAGAAGAGAAAAAAAAGAATGTTTTGGTTAAAGCCTTCATAAACTGAATCATCTTTATTCTTCACTTTCTTCTGGATTAAGGGTAACTATAATGAAAATGATTAGCCAATGTGGCTCTTACAAGTATTTGTAATTTCTCTTTAAGTTATGCCAAATATATAATTTTTTAA
The DNA here is from genome assembly GCF_000754665.1 of Bison bison bison. NCBI lineage: Eukaryota > Metazoa > Chordata > Mammalia > Artiodactyla > Bovidae > Bison > Bison bison. Next base: position 8,803,244 of record NW_011495026.1, on the reverse strand, counting down.
TTGTTAAAAGACAAGCACTGTATCTTACTACTGCCTTTTAAACCGGTAAAATCAGGGATCTTTTTTTTTTCTTTTCCTTTTTAATGGACATTCAAGAAATAGTTCAAAGTGCATCTCACTCCTGGCAAGACAGTAGGCCATATAATTTTTCAGATAAGGAAACAAGTCCTTCAATTTCTAAATACCCCAGTGTGTGATGTTATTACCAAACATCAAAACCTACATGTATTTAAATTTAAAAACTGACTTACAGGTTATCTAAAATTACACATAGTTAATATGTGCCACTTGTAAATTCTAATCTTATCTTGGGAACTTGGGTTTTGCATTCCTTAACTAATGTGCTTAAATTTGCTGTCTTAGTGTCTTATTATCCTAACTTTTTTTTTTGTAATAAATGAAATAGAAGTCTAGTTCCTCTTCATGTAAATAAAGACCTAAAGAAGCATTTAGTTACACCTAGAGGCAGCTGTAGAATTGTTCTGGGCACAAGAGGAGGTCTAAGAAAGTACGAACTCCTTGTCTTTACTGTGACTGACCACTGCAGAACTTCTGTGCTCCAGCTGTGGCAGTTCTACCCCAACTGATTCTGCCCTAAGTCATCTGGAAAGGGGAAAACAGATACTATTATGAAGCATTCATGGGACTTAAGAAGGTTTAAATTGTAGTTACTGTAGAGTGGTAGTTCTTAACCTGTTTGGGGTTCCTTCTTTTATATGATGAAAGCTTGAACTGTCTCTCTACATACACATTTTCATAGGTCTCAGTATGTTCTTAGACCCATCTAGCTACCCAAGGACCCTAGGTTAAGAATCATTCTTATGTAGCCAATAAACACACAAAGCTGGTGAAGTAATACTTGAAATAGCATCCAATTCATGTTACAAATAAGACAATGTTGATTTATAATTATGTGAGTTTAAAAGGATATAATATGAGCTTCTAAGCAAATGGCTCATAAGCCACACAAGTATTATCCGTCAGAGGAAACAGAGATCACCTTAAAATGTAAAAGTAGAAGGACTTCCCTGGTGGTCCAGTGGTTAAGACTCTATATATCCAATGCAGGGGGCTCAGGTTCAATCCCTGGTAGGGCAACTAAGATCCCACATGCTGCATGGCATGGTCAAAAATAAGTAAATAAATGATACTAACAACTAAAAAAAAATTTTTTTAATGTAAAAGTAGAGAAGATATGTGAATATATACTGTTAGGTGTTCTAGAATAGCTTATCTGATGGTGATATCATTTAATATAGATCCTTTTAAAAAAATATTTATTAATTTACTTTGGCTGTGCCGGGTCTTAGCTGTACCAGGTGGGGCCTAGTTCCCTGACCAGGGATTGAACCCAGGTCCCCTGATTGGCAGCACAGAGTCTTAGCCACTGGACCACCAGGGGAAGTCCCAGTACAAATCCATTTTTATTTATTTATATGCTACTGGGAAAGAAGAGCTTTCTTTTCTATCAGGACAGTACTACTGTAAATGAGAATGACATCTGTAAAAGAAGTGTGAATAATCATGTCTTCTCACTCCCTGTCATGAGCTAATGGTATATTTAACATAGTGTTTGCTCCCTGGAACCTAACTTCATATGCCCCTTAGCTAGCTAACTATTGTCAGGCATTTTTCTCTGTTTAACACAGATAGCCATTATCATTATAGCATACTCTTTCAAATGACTCTGAGAGTGAGAAAGGAGAAATGAGCTCATTTAAGTCAAGACTGGGTGTAGGGTGGGTGAAATGGCTGAAGATGATCAAAAAGTAAAAAACTTCCACTTATGAAATAAGTTAGTCCTGGGGATGTTATGTACAGCCTGGTGACTGTTAATGACACTGTATTGTGTATTTAAAAATTGCAAAAAGAGCAGATCTTAAAAGTTCTCATCACAAGACAAAGAAATTTATAACTATGATTATTTTACATTATAGACACATAGTGAACCATTATGTTGTACAAGTAAAACTAATAAAATGTTTTATGTCAGTTATATCTCAAATAAAAAAGAGGATGTAAAAAGTTCTGACTTCCAAGTATTCCATTCCATAGTCAGGGTCCAGAATCTCAAGGTAGACAAGATCCAAGGAAGAATACCTGAGGCATTCCCGAAGCTTTGGAGTTTCAAAGGAGGCACTTTTCTGCATGTGTTGGTGGGGCATGGTGTGGGAGTTGGCAGCGAAGACAGTTGACAGATGATGAAACACAGGGTCTATTAAAACTGGCTGAATATCCCTGCTTACCTCCTCCCTCCCCCAGCCACTGCTTCCCAAGCTCCACAACCCTGGTCCGGAGGATCTGACCCTTCAGACATGGGGTGGCGGGCAGAGGCGGGGTTGGGGGTATGCTAGCTGAACTTTGTTCGCTCTTCCCTTTCTTGACTATCTCTTGGCATGCTCTTTGCCTGGGCCCAAGCACTCCCATTCCTAAATGCTTTGTACCCAGTTAGGTACCTCTTCCAGGGCCTTAATAGCTTTCCAGGCATAACTTGTCATCAGCAACCCCCCCACCACCCCCCAAGGGTTCACAGATACACACCTCAGATGATCCACTGTGCTCCAGACAATACTACTTTTTTAGTCCAGAGTAGACAGTTATTTTGGCTGCAGTTGTCACAGCAGGAGCTGTGTTTGTGTGTATTTAAAACAAAACAAAATGTAAAAGCTACTTTCTCTCTCTCTGTTCAGAGATAGCTCAGCAGTAGCCCTTTTCGTAGACTCCCAGGGGTTAAGGGACATGCTAACTTGATATTTTGGGGGAGCGCAGCAGGGCCAAGGCTGCCAGCCTTCATGGGCCTTCTCATCTAGTGAGGGAAATAGACATTTACTACTAGTAACTCTGTCCTGACCACTGTGAGATAACTGCATGGTAGTACAGCTTGCTTCCAGAACACAAGACGGGCAACCGAGTGTGGGGAGGGAGTGAAGTTGCTGCTGAGAGTGCCGCTCAGTGGAAACATTCACACTGAACCTTGATGGGGTAGGTACGTTAACCAGTACTTTCCACAGCCTTGTTCCCTGAAAGCAGGACTTTGTTTTCTTCACGACTCTGTTCCCCAGGGCCTGGAACCTTGTAGGTGGTCAATAAAGATTTCTTGAATGAATGAATGAATGGAAGGTTCCCAGCATCTGTTTACCTTCTCACCCCTCTCCTTCTCTACCACTGGGCTTCTTATGTTCTCTCTATAGCCATACCAGTTGGTGTGTTCTTTTCAAAACTAAAAATACTCCTTTTTAACTTGTTGCTGCTGCTGCTGCTGCTAAGTCACTTCAGTCATGTCCAACTCTGTGCGACCCCATAGACGGCAGCCCACCAGGCTCCGCCGTCCCAATTAATGTTAGAAACATTTCAAATTCCCATAGCTGCAGATGGTTGCAGAAACAGTAAGAATAAAAACCCTCAGTCTTTACCCCTGTGGGATGGTCAATTCATTTGTAAATCTTTCAAAATCAAAAACTATTATGGGTTTCTCCACGCAAATAATAATGATTGGATGTACACTCAGCTATATATTTCAGAGATCTCATAATAACTTTAAATCAGCAAAATTAAGCAACCAAGGAGTTTTCCCCCCTGCTCTAATATCATTAGACTTTTTACATGTCCTTACAGACCTCATTTTCTTTTGATTCAGTACTCTGCATGGCAGTCTAGATAGTTTTCACTTTAACAGTTCCAGATGAAGTTGCATCATAAAGCCTATTTTGCATACAATCCAAGGGATTGTACGATTCCTTAAATCTGAAATTGGCCCTCCAAAATTCTCACCTCTAGCATCCGCAAGTAAAAGTTTATCTGTGAGGTGAATTGTGAAGAACTTTAAATCAATGCCACCGGCTTCCCTGGAATTCCCTTCCTCGACTGGCCCCGTTTTCGGCTCTGATCTGCGTTCTTGGCCGTTTGGGGCACCCCTGGCCGTTTGTGCCTGTGACAGTCAGACTCCATCTGCTGCTCCGCGGCCAGGAGCCCGCTGCGTGCCCTTCAGTCACATTTTTCAGGCGCGGCCATTCAGCCACCTTTCACCGCGTCTCAATGGACCCGGGAGAATGGCCCTCGGCCTTGCAGTAGTACATAATCTCCCAGGTAGCCTCCTCCTTGAAGCACCTCCAGTGGCAGGCTATTCGCGAACAGCGGGACACCACTCTCTACTGGGTTCCTAATCCCTCAGACACACAGGGGAAGGAGGTCGCGGACTCCGAAAGTGAAAAGAAAAGAGGGGGCGGGGAGCCGAGTGCACACAATGTCCCCCCGCCGCCCGCGCCACAGTCAGCGCCAGCTGCAGCCCAATTAAGCTCAACAGGTCACAGGTGTTCCACACAGACGATGCTTTTAACAAAACCACTTTCTTGAAAATACCTAAGACGTCGTTTTAAAGCACTGCAGCCCATTTCTTTTGGTGGATTCTTTAAAGCTATTTAGTACACTTGAAATACAAAGAAGCTGAAAAGCACATTTAGGCCTCACTGGAAGGCAAGCTTTCTTGGTTCCAAACAGCAGGAGCCGGGGGAGAGGGGAGAGCCGCCTCAGCGTGGACTCGGCGGGTAGTTGCCCGAAAAAGGGCTGGAGGGGCGTCTCCGGCAGCCCGGGTTCCCCCACAGTAGTCAGCTCTGCACCGTGCAGTTCACCTACTCAGGCAAGAAACTGCTGCATGGCCATCTCCTTGCACCCATAAATTACTGTCCCCAGGACGCAGGTGTAGTTTCCCTCTAAACTTTTAGAAAAGCAACCCTGACAGGCGCTGATTAAATCAGGTAAAGGAACTCAGCGCTGCAGAGCCGCTTTTCTCATTATCTGAGGTCACCCTATAAATAAGCCTCCTCTTCCCCCACATTTAAAATCACTGACAAAGTTTCTCCACAGACCTGAGTACACACTCTGGGCCCACAGGTTGGGGTGATGGGAAGCAAACAGAACTTGAGTTGGTTGTTTAGGCCACTGTCAGAAATGTGTTACTCTTCCATTTTTGGAGGATACAGATAATCTCTGAGAGGTAGTTGGGAGTTTAGTGGTGACAGTTGCCTTAGGATTTCAGCGTCCCTGTTGGAGGTGAGCAGCTCCAGGCCAGCTCCACAGGCCTGCATGCAGCCGTGTCCCTTCTTCTTGACCTCACCTGCCACTCAAGGCCAGTGTTCCTGTTGTCATTGTCTTCATTCTTTTACAGCCAGTAGAACAGGCGTGCACATACTACCCCAGCCTTACCTGGAATGGAGGGGACTGTGCTTGAAGTTGCTGTTGGGCTCCTGTTTTTCAGAGCCCCAGGAAGGCAGGTCGTGCTGCTGTGACTCTGAAGAAAACGGGAGGGCTACAGCCCAGGACGAACAAGTACCCGAAATAAGTGCCCAGCATTTTCAAGCTTTCCTTCCTGTTGATTAGTTTTTGGTAAACAGTTTTTGCCTTGACGGTCAGTCTTAACAACATCAGTTAAAAAATGCTGCCACCTGTTTAGAAACCATGTTGGTTTTAATTTTCGCAATATGCCTCTTTCTGTTTTACAAAGCTGAGCCACCTGTTTAAACTCTTCTTGTCTCGTGGACTGGGGGAAAGAATCATAGGCTATGTGTAAGAGGTTTCTTTTTTTTTTTTTTTCCTCAGTGAAGTAAGACATTGTTCTTATTCTTCGTGGCATTCAAAATTCTGCACAATTGCCTCTTTTGCCCTTTTGCATTTAAAAGTGAGGTAATTAGATTTCCCAAGGTTCAATGGTCAAGAGCCCTCTCATCCTGGGAAGTTGCTTCCCCACACCCCTCGGAAGAGGAGTTGTCTCACGTAATCCAGTTATTGCTGTATTGTTGTTCTAAAGGCACTGCTTTTTCAGAGGGCAAGCGTAGCAGGAAAATTCATACTCATATGTCCCTTTGCTGATATTGCTGAGTGTTTTTGTTTTTTTTTTTTTCCTGCAGTTGAATACAATTACTATTTTCTTCTTTGACTTTGTTTTGAGGATTTGTAAACATTTTCATAAAAATCTTTTCCTTTCCTACCTTTTAGGAGTTCATCTCAAATATGCCAAATCTTTCATACAGAGATTTCCTATTTATTTTGCTATTTTTCAGATATCTGATAGAAATGTTATGACTGCTGAACAAATGGAAAGAGGATTTGTAACATGTTGGCACCAAATAAATGAGTGTCATGGACACTGAAATACAACCTATCTTAATCACTCTGACAGTGAGATCTGAGGCTTTTTTGGTCTTGTTTACGCACTTACTCAAATAGAGACTGTTTTCACCTTTCAGCAAAGCACGTATGTATTTTTAAAGTCTGGGTATTAATTTTTTAGTCAAAACTGAAAAGGAACACACAACATACACTCTCAGCTTTACGGAGTCGGCCAAAACATTTTCCTTTTACAACATAATGGCAAAAACAACCTTATTGGTAGTTGGCTAATAATTCATTTAAATGATGTAGTCTGCAGCCTATGGGGAAAGATGACAAGATGGTGAAGGGATTAGGGGAAAGCTTCCAAAATCCTCTTTGCCAAAGATGTTAAAGCGTCTAAGTGCTAAGAGTGTTCTTTCTAAACAGGTTAGTTCAACATTCCAGACAGTCTGTGACTCAAATTCGTGTATTGGTCCACACTTCTCAGTGAGATTCTTCTGTGGCCCCATGGGAAGAATTCATCTGAATTCCCCCATCACTGAAACAGTCCAGACTCTGATTTTGAAAGTGAAACCAGCAGAATGATGAGCTGTGTGGTCCCCGTGTACACTGTAGAGATATCCATACATGTACACACATTCGTTAAGTTTCCTTAAAGCTTCAGAGACAGTAATAAGAAAGGTCCTAGTTTAAATTGAAGGCCCTTCTTCTCAGCTTCTATAGGATTCATTCCCGAATAGAGAGGTGTATTCTTAATAGCGAATTTATCTGAAAAGACCTCACCTCTCCAAGCTCAATACAGAAAAGGAAATCCTTCAGTAATGAATTGATGCCAGGTTACTTTTACCAAGTGAGGCAATAAACTTTGGCACAATTTGTTAAAACAAATCTTCCATTTCAATTATCTAAACCAATATATATTACTGCATTGTTGGTAAATTGGGGGGACTCTTTCTCAATTAAAGTGCAGGTTTTTCCCCTGTGACAGCACAGGAGAAATTTTACTTTCCCTGTATAACAAATTTTGATACCTAAGAAAGCATCCCACAAAATAACAGGCATACTTGTATTCTCGCTAAAATTTCTGATCTATATCACTTCTAAGGAGAGAATTAGATTCAAAGTTAGGCCCCAGACCAAAACATTTGCTTAAAATGAACATACATCAGTGTTAACTAATTTTTCCTACTGAGTTTATCATTCCAAAAACTTAACTATAACTGACAAAGTCTGGGTCATAATAGACTTAAGTAAAAATATTACAGAATATTGGCCAAATATTAGAAATACGTGTATAACATACACTTTTGAAAAACTTGTTAGTTAAGGAACTGCCCAATTCAGTTCAACAAATGCATGTGTATTAGGTATAGGTCCAAGGCACAACTGTGTACTGTGGCTGCTGCCTTTTGACTCCATTAAAAAGACTGGCCCTCCTCCCATCTCTCTTGCTCAGTTCTTTCCCTTTTCTCTCTGTTCTGGAATTTGTTATTGTTGTTCAGTCGCTCAGCCATGTCTGACTCTCTGCGACTCCATGGACTGCAGCACACCAGGCTTCCCATCCTTCACCATCTCCTGGAGCTTGCTCAAACTCGTGTCCATTGAGTCGGTGATGCTATTCAACCATCTCATCCTCTGTCGTCCTGTTCTCCTGCCTTCAGTCTTTCCTAGCATCAGGGTCTTTTCCAATGAGCTGGCTCTTCGAATCAGGTGGCCAAAGTACTGGGGCTTCAGCATCAGTCCCTCCAATGAATATTTGGAATTGATTTCCTTTAGGATTGACTGGTTTGACTCCTTGCAGTCCAAGGGACTCTCAAGAGTCTTCTCCAACATCATAGTTCAAAAGCATCAATTCTTTGGGGTTCAGCCTTCTTTATGGTCCAGCTCCCACATCCATATATTACTACTGGAAAAACCATAGTTTTGACTAGATGGACCTTTGTCGGCAAAGTAATGTCTCTGCTTTTTAACATGCTGTCTAGGTTGGTCATAGCTTTTCTTTTAATTTCATGGCTGCAGTCAACATCTGCAGTGATTTTGGAGCCCAAGAAAAGAAAGTCTGTCACTGTTTCCTTCGTTTCCCTATTTGCCATGAAGTGATGGGACCAGATGCCATCATCTTCATTTTTTGAATCTTGAGTTTTAAGTCAGCTTTTAAACGCTCCTCTTCCACCTTCCTCAAGAGGCTCTTTAATTCCTCTTAGCTTTTTGCCATAAGGGTGGTGTTATCTACATATCTGAGGCTATTGATATTTCTCCCAGCAATCTTGATTCTAGCTTGTGCTTCATCCAGCCCAGCATTTCTCATGATGTACTCTGCATTAAAGTTAAATAAGCAGGGTGACAATATTCAGCCTTCATGTACTCCTTTCCCAATTTGGAACCAATCCATTATTCCATGTCCGGTTCTAACTGTTGCTTCTTGACCTGCATACAGATTTCTCAGGAGGCAGGTAAGGTGTTCTGGTATTCCCATCTCTTGAAGAATTTTCCACAGTTTGTTGTGATCCACACAGTCAAAGACTTCAGTGTAGTCAGTGAAGCAGAAGTGGATGTTTTTCTGGAATTCGCTTGCTTTTTCTATGGTCTAGCAGATGTTGACAATTTGATCCTCTGCCTTTTCTAAATCCAGCTTGTACATTTGGAATTTCTCAGTTCATGGACTCTTGAAACCTAGCTTGGAGAATTTTGAGCATTACTTTACTAGCGTGTTAGATGAGTGCAATTGTGTAGTAGTTTGGCATTCTTTGGCATTGCCCTTCTTCGAGATTGGAATGAAAACTGACCTTTTCCAGGCCTGTGGCCTCTGCTGAGTTTTCCAAATTCGTTGGCATATTGAGTGCAGCACTTTCACAGCATCATCTTTTAGGATTTGAAATAGTTCAACTGGAATTCCATCACCTCCACTAGTTTTGTTCATAGTGATGCTTCCTAAGGCCCATTCAACTTTGCATTCCAGGATGTCTGGTTCTAGGTAAGTGATGACACCATCGTGGTTATCTGGGTCATGAAGATCTTTTTTGTATAGTTCTTCTGTGTAGTCTTGCTACCTCTTCTTAATATCTTCTGCTTCTGTCAGGTCCATACCATTTCTGTCCTTTATTGTGCCCATCTTTGCATGAAATGCTCCCTTGGTATCTCTAATTTTCTTGAAGAGATCTCTAGTTTTCCCCATTCTATTGTTTTCCTCTATTTCTTTGCATTGATTGCTGAGGAAGGCTTTCTTATCTCTCCATGCTGTTCTTTGGAACTCCGCATTCAGATGGGTATTCTTTCCTTTTCTCCTTTTCCTTTCGCTTCTCTTCTTTTCTCTATTCGTAAGGCCTCCTCAGACAACCAATTTGCCATTTTGCATTTCTTTTTCTTGGGGACAGTTTTGATCACCACCTTCTGTACAGTGTTATGAACCTCCATCCATAGTTCTTCAGGCACTCTGTCTATCAGATCTAATCCGTTGAATCTATTTGTCACTTCAACTGTATAATCATAAGGGATTTGATTTAGGTCATACTTGAGTGGCCTTGATGCCTTTGAACTGTGGTGTTGGAGAAGACTCTTGAGAGTCCCTTGGACTGCAAGGAGATCCAACCAGTCCATTCTAAAGGAGATCAGCCCTGGGTGTTCTTTGAAAGGAATGCTGCTAAAGCTGAAACTCCAATACTTTGGCCACCTCATGCGAAGAGTTGACTCACTGGAAAAGACTCTGATGCTGTGAGGGATTGAGGGCAGGAGGAAAAGCGGATGACAGAGGATGAGATGGCTGGATGGCATCACCGACTCGATGGCTGTGAGTTTGAGTGAACTCTGAGAGTTAGTGATGGACAGGGAGGCCTGGCGTGCTGTGATTCATGGGGTTGCAAAGAGTTGGACATGACTGAGCAACTGAACTGAACTGAGTGGTCTAGTGGTTTTCCCTACTTTCTTCAATTTAAGTCTGAATTTTGCAATAAGGAGTTCATGATCTGAGCCACAGTCAGCTCCCTGTCTTGTTTTTGCTGACTGTATAGAGCATCTCCATCTTCGGCTACAAAGAGTGTGAAAGTGAAAGTTGCTCAGTCATGTCCGACTTTTTGCAACCCCATGGACTGTATAGTCCATGGAATTCTCCAGGCCAGAATACTGGAGTGGGTAGCCTTTCCCTTCTCCAGGGAATCTTCCCAACCCAGGAATCGAACCATGATTTCCTGCATTGCAGGTGGATTCTTTACCAACTGAGCTATGAGGGAAGCCCGTACAAAGAGTGTAATCAATCTGATTTTGTTATTGGCTGTCTGGTGATGTCCATATGTAGAGTCTTCTCTTGTGTTGTTGGAAAAGGGTGTTTGGTATGACTAGTGTGTTCTCTTGGCAAAACTCTGTTAGCCTTCGCCCTGCTTCTGGAATAGGGGAGAGCAAAGGGAAAAAATGGATGTAAGATAGGCAAGAGTCACGTTGTGCCTAGACTGGATTGTTTGTTATGGGTTAGCACTTCCCAGAGTGCATGCAGAAAATAAGCAGTAACCCTACAGATAGCTATTTGTAGGAGTTTCACCAAAAGCAGAGGACAGATGGAGAGTTCTGGGGGAAACATCAGGTTAAAGAAGATTCAGGAGACCATCATGGCTAGGCTTCCCTAAAGTTAATAAATCTTTAACATTCTACTGTGCATTGTGGGAAACAGTATATATACTATTACACTTATTTGATCATGCAATACTTCTTCCTCTGAAAAGACACCAGTATCTCAAGGGGAATGCTGGCATGGGCCATGAAAACAAGCAGGAAGCTGCACCTCTCTTGGGAAACATGGAAGCTTGAAACACATGCCTAAGTAAGTGACCCAGAGCAAATAGAAACCAGTCATCATGAAATGCACCTCCTAAGAATACTTGCCTTTTCAGGCCTTTTTATTGGAATTAGGATAGAAGAACCAATAATCTAATTACTGCTTTTCCTTCTGGGATGTCTACTAAAAAGCCCTTTTATGGGGAAAAAAGTAAAAACAAAGGCACTTTTAGGAGTTACACTGTGTCAGCTGCCAGTGCATCAGCTGCTTTTGAATTGGGTTTAGAGATGACTGTCATTGACTACCCTTCACTGTCATTATGGCCCACAGGACTTCTGAAAACTATCATTATTTTCAGTGACATTTTAATGATGGAATTACTCTTTTCCCTCCATTTTTGGATACTGAAGCTAGACCCATGTAATTCCTGGTCTCTTTCTCCCCACCTTGCTCGCTTTATTTCTTCCACCCAGCATGTCCTTTCTTCTGCTATGTCCATATCTAAATTCTGTCCTTCACACTCCAGTTTATGAACCAGTAATTTCTTCCTTCTTTCCACACCAAAGCATTTTCCTTTTGCTTGCTAGCAGTACCTCTTAATACCATGTTTTCTGTGTCTCTGGATCCTCCACCTGCCCTCACATGCTTGTTGCATAGTATCTGTACTGCTGCTGCTGCTGCTAAGTCGCTTCAGTCGTGTCTGACTCTCTGCGACCCCGTAGATGGCAGCCCACCAGGCTCCCCCGTCCCTGGGATTCTCCAGGCAAGAATACTGGAGTGGGTTGCCATTTCCTTCTCCAATGCATGGAAGTGAAAAGTGAAAGTGAAGTCGCTCAGTCGTGTCCGACTCTTAGCGACCCCATGGACTGCAGCCCACCAGGCTCCTCCGTCCATGGGATTTTCCAGGCAAGAGTACTGGAGTGGGGTGCCATTGCCTTCTCCGATAGTAGCTGTACAGTGTGTGTTAATTGATGAATGACTGGTTAATTATGAGTAGAGCTCTGTTTCCTCTCAGTTACTTGTTGTATATTGCTAAGCAGATACAATAGAAAAATAGAAGTGGCAGAAAGGATTGCCTAGTTGGCTGGTTCTTCAGGACATCCCTTGTAAATAAAAAGCAACAGGATAAGGTTTATTGAAGCAAGTGTAGAATTCAGGCAGGCCCTCAGCCACCTTTGAATTGTGAACAGCTGGACTCCTCCTACACAGCGGAGGCCAGCTTCCTGTGAGGTGCTTGAGCACCAGCATTCAGCTGCTCTGTTTCCCTTGTCATCATCTCCCAGAGAGCCTAAAGGTCGTCTCTGTCGAAACCAAACATTCCTTAGTGCTTCAGTCAAAGGTCTCTCCAAGTTTTCTGTATCTCACAATTCTATAGAAATTGTTCATCAAGGGTCAGGCCAGTACTCAACATAGTAGGCCAATTACTATGAAATGTTAGCACATACTGGAGGCCCCAAGTCACTAAGCATCCAGCTTTCAAATGGCAGTCAGTGCTCTGACCACCACCAGTGTCCCCTCTGTCACTGCCATGGAAGCTGAAGGCAAAAGGCAATCTATAGCTTAGAGGAAAATCTATAGATGCAGATATGAAGGAAGAGGAATTGCTCAAGGGAGCCAACCCCAGGGACAGCCTTGAAGGCCTCAGTGTCTCACTTCCCACTCCCTGTATTTCCCTACCTTGCCGTGTTAGGCTACCCGAGATTCCAGTTACTAGAGGAGTATAATCATTTCTTCTCCCTATTCGATTACTGTGTCTTGAGAGAAGTTTTACTAGACTGTGGGTTCATTTTCTCAAATGTGCCAGCGCTATTAGCCACCTGATCTCTGGCCACATGAGCCGAATTCCAGGAATTTTGAGAGGTTCCAGGCAGCCTTGCACCTCCCCTTCTTTCCTCACCCCAACCTCCCTACCCCACCACCCACCACCACACCATTTGCTGGTTTCAGACTTTTTGCACCTACCTCTACGATGAGATCACTGCACGTGCAAAACCTCGGAGCACTGGTCACATAGCAGTTAATTCGTAAAGTCATTAGTAATTGTCTAGCACACATAGTAGGTACTCAGTAGATGTTTGTAGCCATTCATGCTGGGTCCAGTGTTCTCCAAGGTATCAGGTAAAGTGTGTAAGACAAGGCGTTGGCCATGGGGTGGTAACCTTTCTACTCTGCTTAGCCTGAGGAGGGAGCCACACAATGGAAGCATTTTCTGTTCTGAGAGAGGGAGCTGGAATTGCACCAGCAAACGATTAATCCCTTCCTCTCTGCCTCTCCCAGGGATTTGGCTTCCAGCTGTTCAGCCTTGCAGCCATTGCTTCAGATTCCTGCACACAAGAGAGAGTGCTGCTCAGATGGTGGGGCTAGGAGGACGCCAAGCTCTCCCCACTCGGTTCCACCACCTCCTCATAGAGGTCCCCAAGGTCCCTTTGGAACACAGTGGAACCAGTTTACCATGTGGGCATTTTATATGCTTTCACTGTGCTTATTAAATATCACATCCCATTTTCAAAATAGCCCTTTTTGCACCAGAATGTGTGATGAGGTTGTTTCACTAATCCCTAGAAGTTTTGTTTCTTCCTTCAACAAGTCGGTAGCCATTCTTTTGGGAAAAGCATTAACATGCATAACCACTATAGTCAACTTCAGTGCTCATTAATGAAGCCCAGAACTAACAGTTACATTGTGGTAATTTGACAAAGCCATCTAAATCTATGCATGTTTTTTGAAAGCTCCCTAAACATGCTGCTAAATCCCCTAAAAAGCTACTAAACTGCTTTGGCAGCCATTAGCCCAGCATAAGCAGAGGAGCTCTTTTCAGTAAGTGAACAAACAGAGAAAATATGCTGAATGGCTGGACAAATGTGTTTCAGCTGGCCCTTTCATTTACCGATATAAGGGTGCAGTCAATATCAATCACTGTTTTCCCTGTTGCCCTGAAAATCACAATATCTCTTTTCATCCACCAAGCTCTTTTCACCACAGTAATGTGTCTTTAGAATGACACTGGCATCAGCCTGCTTCCGCTGTCTAAAGTCCAGAGAGCTTAAAACACATTTCAGGATTCAAGACTGGAACCTTCCTCCCTTCCGTTTTCCTACCGCCCACTTTCTCCTCCCTCCCCCAGCATCCCCTCCACCCCCCCCACCCCCAGATTCTTTTCAATTCTCCCAGCTTTCCTCGCTGAGTAAACAGAATTCACCTCTCTGTTTTAATGCAGCTCTCCAAAGTAAACGGAGACAACACTATCTGATATTCCTAAGATTTAAGAACTCATTAAGGAGATGCGCATAAAGAAATGCTTTTACATGTCGGTAATAGATCAAAGGTGGAAAGGAATGTGGAAATTCTGTGCTATGACAAGGTGTGCTGATGCGCGGGACCTCGCTCTCCATCAGTCTCCTTCCTCGGCCCTGCCCTTATCACTGGTCCCCTCCCACCTCCCCCGCCACACGCACACTCACCCTTTGTCTTCCTGTGTTAGAGGTCTTTGTTGAAGTTGAAGTGTATGTGTTCAGTCCTGTCTTTGCAACCCCATGGACTGTAGCCCACCAGGCTCCTCTGACCATGGAATTTTCCAGGCAAGAATACTGGAGTGGGTTGCTGTTTCCTTCTCCAGGGCATCTTCCCAAACCAGGCATCGAACCCCTGTCTCCTGCATTGCAGGCAGATTCTTTACCACTGAGTCACCTGGGAAGAGGTCTGTGCCTGTACCTTTACCATTGTAAGTTCCTAAGCACCAATGCCATAACCTAACATCTTTTTGCCTCCTGGATCTCAGTACTTAATATATTGTTTTGAAATTAAAGTGATTACTTCTTATCCTTCTGAAAACTCAAGTGGAATGAGTCTCAGAGATCAATGTGGATAAGTTTATAGTTGTAGAAGTTAACCATAGATGAATATCTGAAATGTGAACATTCCTAAAAAACAGTATGATTGTTCTCTACTTTTTTTTTTATTATTCCTTTTTATCCTATTTTTGTTTTTATTTGTTTGTTTTGTGTCAGATCATAGCTGTCTGTAGAGAGGCAGCCCTGCTGGCTCTGGAAGAAGACATTACAGCCAACTGCGTTATGAAAAGACACTTTACTCAAGCCTTGAGCACCGTGACACCCAGACTTCCTGAATCATTGAGACGTTTCTATGAAGATTATCAAGAGAAGAGTGGGCTGCATACACTCTGAGAGAATGTGTACATTCGTTATGCTAAAAATCCTTCGTAGAGAAAGGTTGTTTCAAAATAGTGTCAAAATAGCCTTTAATAAGCAAAATGTCTGAAATATGTTGACCAGATTGAGGGGCTTCCATTCTTGCAGACATTTTAAGTCATATGGTTACAATGAAAATATCCATGAAAATCTCTGGACAAGAGTTAAAATTAGTTTTATCTAGAAATGTGTGCTGAGTTTTAAAAATCAAACTTTTATGTTTTCATTACTGACCTGGTTTATTCCTCCCATGGTGCTTTCCTTTCTTCAGAATCCATTTCAGTGCTTTTCCAAAAAACAAAACTGTGGGCATCAGTTTTATACATGAACATAGAAAATGCATGTAGTTGAAATCACGGTTTAAAATATTCACAAATCTTTAATTTTGAAGGCCAGCCCGTGAAATGGCTAAATGCTCCAGCCAGGCTTATGTGACCTTGTTTCCAATTACATATTTATTCTCATTATAATTCATGCATACATTTTTGGCATTAGCCTTCTTAGGTCTGTACTCGTGGCAATGAAACAAAGAATTGAGAGTTATCTCATACCCTGTAATGCCCTTTGAAAGATTAAAAACTTGGAAATGTAAGCTCAGTCCAGGCCTAGAGAAGTACTTGGTTGTTTTTTGTTTTGTTTTGTTTTGGTTTTTTCATGAAAATGCTATAAATAAACCATATGAGGTGTTCATGTTTAACTTGTACACATTTCCAGGTTACCAGTAAACTTTTTCAGTTGAAAGAAGAACCAACTTGTACTGTTAATCATATTGTCTTACATTGCATTCTAAATATCTATGTTTATGCTCCAAATTATTTGTCCTTGAGATTTCTTGACACTAGTACTCCATAAATATCCTTGAAAAAGCTGTTGGAAATTGATTGCCTGACTTCCAGGTCAGAAGCTGGTGATGGGAAAGATTGTGCATTTAAACCTAGTCACTGTACGTCTTTGAGAATTCCCAGAAAGACCATAAGGTGAGAGATACCTGATTGTGAAAATATCGAGACTATACAGTTTTGTGGTTGTGGATATTCTGAAGTCGTGTCTCAACTGTTTCATCCTTTGACTCTCAAAAGTGGATTTTGTAAGAGTTTTTTTTCTCAGACTGCATTGGTTTACTATTACAGAAAATCTCCCAAGGGATGAAGAATATTACTGCTATTTAGAAATGTGCTATCAAATAAATAGTGGAATGTGGCTATTTAAGTTGAGATTTTAATTAAAATTAATTAATAATAAAAATTTAGAGGACTTCCCTGGTGGTCCAATGGCTAAGACTCTGCACTCCCAAGGCAGGGGACCCAGGTTCCATCCCTGGTGAAGGAATTAGACCCCACATGCCACAACTAAGACCCAGCACAGCCAAATAAATAAATAAATAATTGTTTCTTAAAGAGAAAGAAAGCAATTTTTAAAGTTTAGTTCATCAAACCTGTTAGCTACATTTCAAGTGTTCAAAGGCCACATGTGACATGTGTCTGCCATATTGGACAGACTAGATTGTAGAACATTTCCATCACTTAGAAAGATCTGTTGGACTCTGCTGATTAGAAACTATGGCTTACACATTGAAATAAATAGAACCTCAAAGTTGCTTTTGTGCTTCCCACTATACCTTTAGTTATTAAGGGACCATAATGCAAAGAGTTGACTCATTGGAAAAGACTGATGCTGGGAGGGATTGGGGGCAGAGGAAAAGGGGACAGCAGAGGATGAGATGGCTGGATGGCATCACCGACTTGATGGACGTGGGTTTGGGTGAATTCCGGGAGTTGGTGATGGACAGGGAGGCTTGGCGTTCTGCAATTCATGGGGTCGCAAAGAGTCAGACACGACTGAGCGACTGAACTGAACTTCTTTAAGTGCTAGGGTACAAGAAAATGAGAGAAAAACTTATTCCCAAAGGCCTAACCAGGAAAATTAAAGAAATCCTGTTGCCTATAAACTACAAACAAGAACAGGAAGCTTGAACCAACACTGAGACTCTCAGATGGGGCCTGGGTGCTGGGGGTGAGAGGAAGGCAAACGCTACACGGAGTTTACGTATTTATGGCCACTCAGACCCGTTAGCCCATATGACATTTGAAATTGTGACTGAGCCTCATACATAATGTTCAGATCTTTAGAGACCAATACCTTGAGTGTAAGAACAGACTAACATTCTCCCACAAGCCAGGGAGACCACAAAGAGCTTCTCTTGACTTGGTCTGTGCTTTGAATTAAAGAACTAAAATCCTGCTTGTTGTAATTTAGCTATTAAATTGTGTCCAACTCTGCAAGCCCCCAGACTGCAGCCTGCCAGGCTCCTCTATCCATGGGATTTTCCAGGCAAGAATAAGAATACTGGAGTGGGTTGCCATTTCCTTCTCCAGGGGATCTTCCCAACCCAGGGACCGAACCTGTGTCTCCTGCATTGGCTGGTGGGTTCTTTACCACTGAGCCACCAGGGAAACCCCAAAACCCTGCTTACAGAGTTTATAATCCCAAAGGGCGTGTGGAGCCTCCACACTCTCCTGGTGGAGTATAAATCAGTACAGCCACTTCAAAAAGCAAGTAGCGTAACTAGTAATGTTGAAAACCCTATAATCCCAATGGTTCTCCCAAGTGTATAAGTCAGAGCAAGTTATTCAACAAGGTAATGAATGCGAAAATCATATTACCATTATTTGTAAGTAGTAAGAAACTGGAAACAGTATCCATCAGTAAGAGAAGGGATTTCTATGAAATACTCATACAGTGCAGTAACTGTGGCCGTAAAATAAAATAGCTATATGTAAAACAGTAGTCTCAAAAAGAAGGTTTCAGAAGAATACTTAATAAAGTTTTAAGGCATGCAAGGTAATATGTTGTTTAAGGGGACGTGTAGTAGAACACTACATGGATGGAAACCAAACACTAAGTATTGGAGAAGAATTTCCTCAGAAAAGTTGAAATGCTTCATATGTTAAACTGAGTGATGAGAATACAAATATTGATTGTAATACAATCTGTAATTTTTGTATACCTAAATATTTTACAGTTTTTAAAAGATGACCTTAAATTGACATGTTTTGATGCGAGGGCAAAATGCACCTATAGCCATGTTCTGCATTCTAACCAATATCATAATCATAAATTCACCCCACTCCATGGACTTCCAATGCAACCTGCCACATTTCTGGAAAATCAGGAATACCAGGCATGATGGAATAAAATGCAGACAAGTAAATAAGGATCAGGTTTTTAGGACCCAGGAAATAAGTAGAAAGAATGTGGTCCCTACTAGCTTTTTTTAATTTCTAGTTTTATTGAGATACGACATACAACACTGTATAAGTTTAAGGTGTGCAGACAGCATAGTGACTGGACTTATATCATGTACTGATGACCACAATCAGTTTAGTAAACATCCATCTTCTCAAACTGATCCAAAATTAAAGAAATATAAAAACGATATTTTTTCCTTGTGAAGTTGGAAGAAATTTGTCCATGAAAGTTAGTATTTAGGTGCTACACGTCTTGCAGTGGGTGGGAGAAATTAAATCTCAGAGTCAGTCCGTGGCACTGTGATCATACAAAGAGGTAAAATTTAAGGATTTTAAGAGATTTTTATATCACTACATCTGTAGTCGATTCCAAGCCAATTATTATTATTTTTTTATATCTTTAGGGAGCTAACGGTTGCCATTGAAAAGGCAGTGATAGTCCTTTACCTGAAGTTTGTGCCTTTTCTACAGCAGTAACAGTAAAGGTCTGAGTCGCAGAAAAGAGCAGGTCAGGTGTCACTGATGAGAGTTTACCTAGTTTTAACTCTGTAACGATTTGATTTCTCAGAATTTAAAACGGTGTATGAGCCTATTATTTTGGATTATTTGTGATTGAATACACAATACAATTCATGGAAAATTTAAGTTCAACAAGGAAAGAAAATGCCCAGCTTCCTGTCTAAGGACAGCTTGGTTTGGGGGCGTCTATTTGGTCAAAAATATTTCACTGGTTCAGATTCTTTCCAGGGTTTGGGGATATTCACACTGACACTTTTTGCAACATTCCAAGGGACTTTAGTTTGTACAGTGAAACTAATATTTCTTTCTAATAACAAAACTTAGAAGAATGGCTTTTAAGTTCTTTGCAAGCAAGAAAATTTATTTACAAGTTTAATACTGACCGCCCTAACCTAGCTTGAAAAGTATTCAGGTCTGTGCTATTTCTAATGCATAAAACAGATTTTAAAAATAATATATAAGCTTTCCATTTTGGAAAAATAATTATTGAATTTTATAGAAAAACAAACCTGAGTATCTATTTCATTTGTCTTAAGCAGGAGAAGGCTGTAGAAAAGGTGCTCAAAAGATAGAATAAAATAATGTCCCTGGACTGTATGTATAATGTCTTCAGTCCTTGAATGTGAGGTTGTTAGAGTCTTGGTTCATTTTGCCATGTTTTCCTGAGTCCTTCCTTTAAAGATGAGCACCCATCAGAGCACTTTTTGAAATTATATATGCATTGATTTAACAATAGTTTCCAAATATGCTCCATGTAGAAATTCTGGTTCTCCAAATTGCTTTGCTTTCCTCCCTTCTTTTTTCATTATGCCAGTTGTGTGCATCGATAGACTTTATCTAACTTCTATGTCAGATATACCCCCGTAACATGTATCTTTTGGGGAACAGAATTCACTAGCAAATTTAAGCAAAAAGAGATGTTACAAGTTTTTTAATAGTCTACAAAATCATTGCAAAACAGGTAGATTCTTCTTTCAAGACTTAGCCACAGGCTTCCCTCATGGCTCAGTGGTAAAGAATCAGCCTGCCAGTGCAGGAGACATGGGTTCACTCTGTGATCTGGGAAGATCCCACATGCCGCGGTGCGCCATAGTATTGAGCCTGTGCTCTAGAGCACATGTTCCACGAGAGGAGAAGCCACCACGGTGCGAAGCCTGCACACCACAACTGGGGAGTGGCTGCTGCTCACCACAGCTAGAGAAAAGCCCACGCAGCAACGAAGACCCGGCACAGCCAAAAATAAATACATAAAATTACTTTTTTTAAAGAAACGTAGTAATAAACATTCCTGGGAAGTGTTTAACGTGTCACACAACACACAACAAAACCTAAGGAAATGGAAAATTGAGCTCATCTATAATGAAATTAGAGAACAGAGAAATCATGTGTTAAATATTTCAATTGCTATCTGTCAGGTACAACACAATTTGGACCAATTTGAAAATGTGCTCTGTAACCACCATGTAATAAAACTAAAAATAAGTATAGAAACAATAATAACAACAAAAGCAACTACTTAGAAGTTCAAAATTCATTTAGAAATAATTATTTGATCAAAGAAGTCAAAATCAAAATAATGGAATATCTGGAAAATAATAATGAAAATACTATTTATGGTTGATGACAAAAAATTTTTAGCACAGATGATTATATAGTCAAAAATTCATTTAGATCTTCAATCTGATCATTGTAATGCTACCTAAACTGATTCAGAGCATAAAGAAAAAGAAATCCCAATACTTGCTGTGATAACATACTGCCAAACCCCCTTCACTAGCTACATATCAAAATCTTTAAAAGAAGTACCTTTTAAAAATGATTACTCAAGATAAAATAGTAATTTTAGCATATTAACAGATCAAAATAGAAAAAAATACTCAATTTTATGGGATTCATGCCTCTTTTTTTTTAAGTAAAGATAACATTAACATGCTAAAAATAGTAATCCTAAACCAATGGCCAGTAACATAATTAAATATCAGAAACTAGATGAGTTGTTCATCTTTATTGCTTGAGTGCTAGCCAATGAAGGCATACTTGGAAATAGAGTAAAAACCCCAAGATAATTCACTGAAAGATTATTATGTAACTAGTATGGCCTCAGACTTCACTGACTGTTAACAAAAAAATAAGGTCACATTTTCTTTTATACTCAAATTATGTCTTCATCCTCCGATAACCAATTCTACTGATTCTGCCTCTTCAAACACTCTCTGGGACTCTCCTATTCACATAGTTCAATATTTGTTAAGTACATAGTGGCAGAAGCTTAACACCAGCTCCTCACTGTCCACTCAGTCCCCCCCACCCCGCCCGCATTGTCCCCTCTGTGAATCACTTCCCACCCCTGGGCCCCTGCTGCTGGCTTCTAATGAGCTCCCCCAGGTCACCACCGCTCTTTCCCATCTCTTCTCCCTAGTTTAGACAGTGCCCTTACTTCGACTTCCCCCAGTGTATAGGCTAACACTAGGCTGTGATTTTTTTTTAAGTAATAATAAAAAAACAATGAAAACATCTTAGTTTCATGATGGATATCAGATCTCCTAGAGTGTGTACGCGTCTTCCTCTGTGGCATATGGTCTCTTTCTTCTACTCTGTTGAAAGATCATTTGGGGCTTCCTTGGTTGGTCAGACAGTAAAGAATGTGCCTGCAAAGCAGGAGACCCAGATTCCATCCCTGGGTCAGGAAGATCCCCTGGAGAGGGGCATGGCAACCCACTCCAGTGTTCTTGGCAGAGGAGGCTGGCGGGCTACAGTCCATGGGGTTGCAAAAGAGTTGGGCACAACTGAGCAGCGGTTCTTGAGTGACCTTTAAGAAAGCTAGGTCAATAGAGGAATAAATGAAGATGGTTACACTATGTTACATACTTGATGTGGTTTTTTTCCAAAGAAGTTTTAATTCATTGTGTCCATTAAGTAATTTTCATCCAACCCCAAATCCAACCTTCTAAATTTGGCTTTGTAGTGCTGAGACTGTTCCTTGGCAAACCACAATACTTCTTTGCCACCTGATGCTGGTAGGCTGCAGTCTATGGGGTCGCAAAGAGTCGGACAGGACTGAGCAACTTGACTTTCACTTTTCACTTTCATGCATTGGAGAAGGAAATGGCGACCCACTCCAGTGTTCTTGCCTGGAGAATCCCAGGGACGGGGGAACCTGGTGGGCTGCTGTCTATGGGGTCGCACAGAGTCAGACACGACTGAAGCGACTTAGCAGCAGCAGCAGCAGCAGCAGCAGCTGTAGCTGTGCCAGTAGGAGGCGCTAGAGGAAGACTGCCAGGCTAGAATAGAAGATGGGACTTGCTGTGCTGTTTCCTGTGGGAACCCTGTGTCTGCCCTGACTCTTTCCAGAACATTACCTGATAATAGTTGTTGTGTTTTTTTTTTTAACCCCAACTGTGGCATTTCCTTCCCACAGCAGTTGAGTCCAACATTTGCAAATACAGCCTTCCTTCCCGCAGAGATGCTGGCACTGGGAGAATGTTTTGTGGGCATATAGAGTCTAAGGATATTAGACCAAGGAGGTTTAATGTAACACTGGATTGAGCTCAGGGTATGATATAGGTTCATTTAGCACAGATTCTGGATTAAATATGTTTGTTTAGCTGCAAGTGGCTGTCATAAGCTGCTTCTTTATTTTACTTGTTTATTTGTACATTGTCTCTGTTGTCTCCAAATGCTTCACGCATGTGGGGATTCTTGTCTGTTTTGCTCACTGTTGGATTCTCCCCAATCTCCATTGTAAGTGAAGAAAAAAATTTTTGTCTTCTGTGCCAAATTAAAAAAATAATAGCTTCCTTTTTCATTTGCCTGTGTGCTCACTCAGTTGCTCAGTCGTGTGGGACTCTGCGACCCCACAGACTGTAGCCCAGCAGGCTCCTCTGTCTATGGGATTCTCCAGGCAAGAGTACTGGAGTGGGGAGCATGCCTGCCACGTCAGGATCTTCCTGACGCAGGGACAGAACCCGTATCTACTGCGGCTCCTGAATTGAATCATTACTGCTGAGCCACCAGGGAAGCCCGTTTAATTTGCATAGTTACACACACACAAATGTGGCCTTTTGTGCTTGCTCTCCTCTGTAGAACATCTCAGTAGAAATTCTTCAGAAAATTTGATGAGCATGATTGAATGAATGCAAAAGAGCCTATTGGCTGAGAGTCAAAGGACAATAGTGCACCGTTTCAGCTGCTGCTACTGAGCTTTCTGAGCTTCTGTCAAGAGAGAAATCTGGTCCTTTGTCTCCTGTTTTCACCTGTAACCGTTCACCACATTATCCCTCCATGTCGCTCCCATTTTAGTAATAAAATATCTAGTAAAAACTAGGAGGAGGTAGAATCATTCAAGTCGATATGTAAATATTAACACTCATTTTTAAACATTTCACAATGGCCCATGCTTTGGGAAAATCTTGAGATTTTTGATAGGTTTTCTCACAAAAAGTTGATGTACCCAAAAAAATGAAACATTACAGTGAAGTTTTAGCACAGAGCCAGCTTGTGCCAACCCAAAGAACAGTAAGGATTTTTCCAGTAGCTTCTGGGATAATCTGTACTGTTCGCCTCTTAGGCAGGTTAGAGTTCACCATCACAGGGCATATCAGACCTGAATTACAGGAGTCACGGCTTGGAACCACAGGACTTTGTTCAACGCTCTGGGCAGAAGTTGTCCAGGGTCAGGCTTGCTGCCCTGGGTAGGGCTTCTTCTCTGGCTTCAGAGAAGATAAGGTCCACACGTCTTCCCCCACTTCCCTTCCCTGGAGGGTCAGTGGAGGTGGACACTGCCAAGCAACTTATACCACAGTTCACATTTTCTTTCATGTTTTCTTTCAACAAGTTTCACTCTTTACTATGGTCCCAACTGGCCAGCCCCGGTGGACTCCAGGTACATTCCATTAGAAAGCGCACTGGGGAAGAAGGCAAAAGAATTCTGGCAAAATCACAGAATGTGGATAATAATATACCAATTGCAATGGAACATTCACGCATCTCATGGGGGTGCTGTGAGAACCAATTAATGTTTGTAAAGGCCTTTGAGTTCCTCGGAGGAAAGGTGCCACCAGAGCGCTAAGCATTATTGTGAAGGGATTATGTGCACAAATACAATACCAGGAGCCAGGATATGACTAAAAATAAAGCAGAACTTTCTGTGAGGAAGGTAAGGAAGGAAATGCCTCACTGAAAAAGGCTTAACTGTCTTTTAATACAAATGCTTAGGCTACCGGGTAATGGAACAGCAAATCTGAGATTCTATTCTAGGTGAAGGATTATGTTTTCTCGGCATTGTCAAGGTGCTGGGGAACAAAACAAAGTGACTGCTTTACCCGAAAGGAGGTTCGAGTCTTTGAAAAAGAGATTAAGAGGATGTTTGGCTATTGCCCTGTGTCCATCCATGAGGAAAAAGGCAACAGAAAAGCAAATGTTTATTTGCTTTTGGGGGGAAGGGGTTTAAAAAATCGGAAGGAAGGAGACTGCTTCAAATTTTATGGTGGCTCCCAATAAATCTAATGATGAGGATTAAAGCTTGTTAGACACCGAAATAACACTTTTCGTTTGCTTCTTTCTCAAACAAATGCTTCAACATCTGTGTTTGAAATAGCCGAAGTAGTATCTTCTTGCTTGAATATTTACAAAAAATGATAACGTTAACTCTACAAACAAAAACCCTCTACTTTGTCTGTGATATAAGTAAACCAGGCTATATTTATGGACTGGGTCGTATAGTGTTTTCAAAGCCCTCATTAGGCACTGGGTTCATAAAATTCACAGCAGAAATGGGGATGAAAACCCTGTCTCCTCCCAACCCCTCTTTCTGACCCTTTCCTTCTCTTCCACCTGCTTATTTTATAACAAGGCCTCTGGAGTCTGAAGCAGATTAGCAAACAAATAAATCCTTTAATGTCATGAAATACTTTCTGCCGCATAAATGGGATTAATCTGCCAACCCAGCAAATTCTACATTTCAAATACCTCAGCTGCATTAATAAGCCACTCTGCCAACCCCCTAATTTATGGCACAAAGGTCATTTTATTTTCATGTTTGCCCTGGTTAGACTTTCTTTCTCCTTTCTTCCCTCCCTTTCCATCTCCCGCTCTCTTGTTTTCCCCCTTTGAAAATGTCCTGTACGCAGCCTTCAGACAAGCATCAAAGAGCACAAATAATAACCTGTGGTTCCCAGAGAAGCCAGAAGAGTGAAAGAAGGTGGGGCCTGAGCCGCCCTTCACCAGCCCCAGAATTTCCCGCGGCCGCCTCTGTGTGGCCCTGGCTGGACAGCGTTGGGCTGAGTGAGGCCTGGACGGCACGGCCAAACGCAGGCGCTCTATGGCCTCGAACCTTGTTTCCCCAAATTTTACTGTAATCATAAAGCAAAGCTGGGCTGGTTCTGTAAACCCTACTCAGACATTTTAAGAACTGCAAATGGGTGGAGTTTTGTATGAATGGAGAAGGCAGGCCGCCTGATCTCTGAGCTCAGAGTTAGAAGGTATCTCCAAGTGCCATTGAATTCAAGGACTTGCTCAAGGTCACAAAGTAAGAGGGTCAAGCGGGTGGTTTACAGTCACTGGTTCTTCCGTCTGCCTGAGCCAGCCTGTTCCCACCCAACCGCACTGCTTCCCTGAGGAAGGGATCGCTGCACTGCTCTCTCACTCAGGAGCCTGAAGGGGAAAAGGCTATTTTGGGGTTATTTACTCAAAAGCCATTGGGTATATTCTGAGTCATATTAACATTTCCCTTTACTCACCCTTTGAAACCCGAACACCATGAGTCACTGTTCTGTCCTCTTGGTTAGTGACCGAAGGGAAATGCTTCATTTTGAGAAGTAGGGCCTCCTGGCTGTTGTGGATATGTTTCTGAGAGTCACAATGGACACAGATGTGATGAAGAGTGAGGCCATAAGATCCATGCAGCTGTGAACCCCAAAGTCCTCATGGCACGTGAGCCAGAGAGACTCCTCCTTCCTGAAATACACGGTGTCCATCAGGCCTTTAAGCTAAAATAGTAGGAACAATGGGGTAAGGAAGAGCAAGATCGTAAGCATGTTTCTCAAGAACAGTCATGACATCAGGACCTTTCATTGTAAGACAGCAAAGCTTAACAAATGAAGTACAGGAACATTCCACACAATGGATGGATCTTAGCAACAGGATACTGAATGAAAAAGAGGGTCCCCAAAGGCCACATGACACTCTTTATATAGGTTAAAGCATGGTTTTAAGTCCATGAGCAGTTTAGGAAGACAATGCAACTACACAGAAAGAAAAACAAGGAGTTAACGGGCTCAGGATTCAAGATGGTGGGGAGGAGAGACGTGATGCCAGCTTGGAAATGTATGAGTAGATATGAGTTATTTTCTGGTCCTGCTTTCGTTTGGGAGATGGGTTCATAGATGGTAAGTATTTACATAATACATTTACATGTTATTTACATACCTAGGATTTAGCAGGGCACATTATTTCTATTAATACTTGCATGTATGTGAGCTAAGTCACTTGTCATGTCCAACTCTTTGCAACTGCATGGACTGTAGCCTGCCAGGCTCCTCTGTCCATGGGGATTCTCCAGGCAAGAATACCATGTGGCTTGCCACGCCCTCCTCCAGGGGATCTTTCCGACTGGAACCCAGGGATTGAGCCCACATCTGTTTATGTCCCCTGTGTTGGCAGGCGGGTTCTTTACTGGTAGCACAGCCTGGGAAGCCCCTCCCCACTGATAACCACCAGTTTGTTCTCTATGTCTGTGAACCTGTTTCTGTTTTGTCATGTATTCCTTTGCTTTACCTTTCAGATTCCACACATAAGTAACGAGTATTTATCTTTCTCTGATTTCGCCCACTAAATATAATGTTCTCTAGGTCATCCATGTAGCTGCAAATGGCATTATTTTATTCTTTTTTATGGCTAAGTCATATCCATTTCTTTATCCATCTTCTTTATCCATTCATCTGTTGCTGGGCACTTATGTTGCTCCCATGTCGGCTATTATAAATAATGCTGCAGTGAACACTGGGATGCATGTATCTTTTCAAATCTTCTGTATCCACATCTTCTTTATCCATTCATCTGTTGCTGAGCGCTTATGTTGCTTCCATGTCTTGGCTATTATAAATAATGCTGCAGTGAACACTGGGATGCACGTATCTTTTCAAATTACTGTTTTCATTTTGTCTGAGTCTTTTTAATTGATCACAAATATTACAAAACTTTAATCCAACTTTAACTCATTCTTCTTAAAGCAGCTGTGCCATCCCAGGTGTCCCTTCTGTCAGGCAACATCTATCAACAGTTAAAACACATCAGCTTCTCTCTTCCTGGAATCCATTTACAACCTGAGTTTTTTAGAGATGTCCAAGGCTGTTTATGGCAACATTGTACTAGCAAAAGCATGAAAAAATCCTAGAAACAGCCCAAAGGTGTATCAATAAGAGAATGATTGAATAAATTACGGTATAGCCATGCTGTGCACGCATGTAAAAAGAACAAGAGACAGTTTTATAGTGATAGCTAGCTACCAGCTGTGTGTTAAGTGCACTTATACAGGTTGTCTGATACATTCTCGGCCAGTCAGTTGTCAACCAGGGACGGTTGAAAACGGGAGATCTAAGAGACAGGTGAAGTAACTTGCCCAGATTACACAACTAGCACAGCTAGGCTTCAAGTCACGAAAGTGTGTAAATGTGTGAAACGTTTTGAGAAATACGTACCAAGGTTGCAATAGCAGTTATTACTCTAAAACATGGTCGAGTTATGGATGTTTTTGCTTGGCTTTAAAATAAAAAGAACAAAGCTTGTGTGTCTCAGACCCATTCCTTTATTCCTGGCTGTTCCCACTGCTCCCAGGTAAGCCCAGGTTTTGTCCTCTCATGCTTGGTTTACACACTAGTCTCCTGGGCTCTGCTTTTTCTCTAAACATCCTGTCTGACCCGTCCCTCCAGCGGGTACCCTGCCTTCCAAGAAAGTCCTGCTCTTTGGGCTGGATTCACCTGACCACCTTTCAATGATCCAAACATTTCTTTGTCCAGGGTTCAATCTGACCAGCTCTGCTGCAAGCAGCCTCATCTTTTCCCTTCCCCTCACTGTTCCACGTTTCTGCCCCTTCGTGTCCTGACATGGTTTGCGGCCTCACCCGCTAGGACCCCACCGTCCTTCTTTTCAGCTCTCAGCCAAAGACCACCGCTTCATAAAACTGTCCCTCCATGGCTCTGCCAACTTTCAGTACTGCCCCCTCTCCATGCCTTGCTGTGGCATCTGGGCCATTCATTTTGGTACTGTGTTCTTGTGGTTTTTAATATATTTAATTTACTGGGTGTTTAACAAATATTTTATTTATTTGGCTGCATTGGGTCTTAGTTTTGGCATTCCAATTCTTAGTTGAGGCATGTGGGATCTAGTTCCCTGACTAGGGATCGAACCCAGGTCCCCTGCTTTGGGAGCCTGGACTCTTAACCATTGGACCAGTGAGGAAGTTCCTATTATGCTTTATTCCTTTTAGGAATAAAGTGACTCTTGAAGGCAGACAGCACCTGTTGTCCTTTTTTGAAACATTCAGCACTGTGTTCTCTCTCTACCTGCTGTCCAAGAAACATATATTTAATAATGTCAGTGAATTAACGTGGCCATGTTTAAAATAGCAAGCTTACGGATACTGTCCGTAAACAGAATCATAGATGACTTAACTGAAGTATAAAACACATAAGCATTACTGCCAAGTAAATCTTCCCCTGTTGTTACACCAGTCCCTCCATGACTGGCCTTCTCATCCTTGAACCGAACCCCTTCCATGGCGTTGCTACCACACCTGTCCAGCTGGATGCTCACGGGAGCGTCTGCCTAGAACTCGCCTTGGATTTTGGACTAGGTTTGAACCTTTAGCTAGTGGTATTTATCTTCCATCCCCAAGCTATCCAGGGGCCCACCCAGAGTCACCTCATTAGCATAAAATCAGGCCAGGTTGAAAGGGGATGATCCCCTGGAGAAGGAAATGGCAGCCCACTGCAGTATTCTTGCCTGGAAAATTCCATGGACTGAGGAGTCTGGCAGGCTCCAGTCCATGGGGTCGCAAAGTCAGACACGACTGAGTGACTAACATATATATATATTGAGAATATATATATATATTGAGAAGAGCACAAGACACTCTGCTCGCCCCAGGAGGAAAGTATGAGGGTTTTAGGAGCCCTGTGCCAGGAACCGGGGATGAAGACCAAATATGTATTTCTTATTATATCACATTATCACACCCTCAAACACAAAACTCACACCTACCTTTTAAGGTGGTAAAGGATAAAAATGAAGTAACGTGTGTGTGTGTGTGTGCGCGCGCGCGCGCGCGCACGTGCGTGTGTAACCCAGACCCCCTCAAAGCTCAGGGGCCTTTCCTTCCCACCTCCCTCCCAGCTCTGGTTCTAAGCACAGGGCATAGCCTCCCTACGTGCACGTCCTTCTGCCCTTTAAACACATCCTGTGGAAATTTGAACAATTCAGAGACGTTTTTCTGAACAGGCATCACCTGTTCTTTTTCACAAGGATTATTTATGTGTTCAATCTGACACTTGTTTCTTTTTTTCCTCACAGAGTTTCCCTTTCTTGTGAATCATATTCCTGGCCAACAGGGGCATACTTATCATTTTTTCCTGAACTTTCCAAAGCCTATTTTCCGAAGTCTAGGACTCACGTCAGCTCAGCCTGATGGTCCCTTTCCTCTGTTTGACCAGGAATGACGCAGTCATTTTTGCTCGAGGTTCCTGGAAATTACACAATAGCCATTAAGTTCTTTTTCGTCAGATTTAAGTCAAGAATAGAAGTTCCCTTGTTGCTTCCTCTGTCTTCTTGGTGATGAGGGCATTAGGAAGACTGGCGAGGACTTATCACATGGTTTACTTTTTTTTCCTGTACCTTTTTTATTTTTAATTGAGGTATAGTTGATGTATAATATCATGTGGTTTATTATGAGCAGACTAAGACTTCTGTTAAAATCTGAAACTTTGATGCTGGTCTCCATCATCGCCTAATTTACCTGTTAATTATCTGATATGGATAAAACATTTTCTCACTTGACTTTCAGAATAATAAAACAGTAATAGCTTTACATTTATTGTGCATTTTCAATGTGTATACCAGGCACTTGTAAGAGCTTTAAGTACAACATAATTTTTAAGCTTAAAAGCAACTCCATGCTTATATATATATATATATATATAATTTAGTTTAAAAAAGAAGGATATCCTGTCATTTGTGACATCTTGGATAGACAGCGAGGGTACAATGCTAAGTAAAAAAAGTCAGAGAAAGATAAATACTACATGGTATCATTTATATGTGGAATCTTTTTTTAAAAAAACAGATACTGTGTGTGTGCTAAGTCACTCCAGCCATGTCGGACTCTTTGTGACCCCATGGACTATAGCCTGTCAGGCTCCTCTGTCCATAGGATTCTCCAAGCAAGAATACCGGAATGGGTTGTCATTTCCTCCTCCAGGGGATCTTCCCAACCCAGGGATTGAACCTATATCTCTTAAGTCTCCTGCATTGGTAAAGGCAGGTTCTTTACCATTAGTGCCAATCTTTTTTCTTCTTTTTAAATAGATACAGAGAGTAGAAAAGAGGTTGCTAGAGTCTGGGGAGTGGAGGAAAGAGGTTAGTAAAAGGGCACTAACTTTAATTTTGTGACTCTAGTTGATAACACTGTATTGTACAGTTGAAATTTGCTAAGAGAGTAGAACTTAATGTTCACACCAAAAAAAAAGGCAAATATGAGGTGATGCATGGGGGAAATCATTTCACAATGTACACATACATATATCAAATCATCACACTGTAGACTTTAAATATCTTACAATTTCATTTGCCAATTATACCTCAAAGCTGGAAAAAAAAGCAGTCAAAACCAACCCCATAAGGTAGGTGCTATTATTAGTTCCCATTTTACAGATATGGAAACTGAAGCACAAAGACTTTATGGAATTTACCTAAAGCCACGAGGCTTGCAAGTAAGACAAGGAGGATTCTAAGCTGTCTCAAGCCACCACTCTTTATGGCTTCTCCTGCTTGGGTTCTAACACCAGTTCCCTAACTCACCAGCTGCCTGATCTTGGGGAAAGTTGCTTAAAGTATGAGTCTCAATCGCCTCATTTGCAAAACTTGGAATAACAATATCAGCATTGTAGGGATTGTCATGAAAATGAAGTGAAGTGTGAAGGGGACACCAGAGTGTCACAGCACCCTGCCACCCACATCTTCTCTGCTCCCAAGCTGCTCCCTCTCTTCACGTGTTCCTAGTCTGACGTCAGATTCCATCATATAATCAATGCATACACTTGTGTTGTTTCCCTAAAAAGATATTGCGTGGTAGTATGTCTTTGTATAAATGGCATCGATGAATCAAGGAAGTATATCATTTCCTTGTGCATTTGTTTTGTCTGGCTAGTGTATTGATAATTTAAGGGGCAAGAGACATATCTTGAATTTGTTTGAGTTCTTTCAAAGCCCAATGTTGAATCTCACACTCTCTAAATACTCGATAAACAGTTGTTGTCCTGTGCTTAATAGCTCAGTTGAGTCCGACTCTTTAGGACCCCATGGACTGTAGCTTGCCAGGCTCCTCTGTCCATGGGGGTTCTCCAGGTAAGAGTTCTGAAGTGGGTTGCCATGCTCTCCTCCTGGGGATCTTCCCAACCCAGGGATTGAACACAAGTCTCCTGCACTGTAGGCAGATTCTTTACCATCTGAGCCACCAGGGAAGCCCAAGAATACTGGACTGGGTAGCCTATTCCTTCTCCAGAGGATCTTCCTGACCCAGGAATGGAACTTGGGTCTCCTGCATTGCAGGCAGATTCTTTCCCAGCTGAGCTACCAGGGCATATTAGTGTTTGCCCATAAAAGCAAATGTAGCAGCTCTGCACTGG